>NC_138312.1:59760000-59902500 GCF_965601325.2 Salmo salar | reverse complement strand
CTACCCCCACCAGTGTCCTTCATCTCTACCCCCACCAGTTTCCTACTGTACATCTCCACCCCCACCAGTGTCCTTCATCTCTACCCCCACCAGTGTCCTTCATCTCTACCCCCACCAGTGTCCTTCATCTCTACCCCCACCAGTGTCCTTCATCTCTACCCCCACCAGTTTCCTACTGTACATCTCCACCCCCACCAGTGTCCTTCATCTCTACCCCCACCAGTTTCCTACTGTACATCTCCACCCCCACCAGTGTCCTTCATCTCTACCCCACCAGTGTCCTTCATCTCTACCCCCACCAGTGTTCTTCATCTCTACCCCCACCAGTGTCCTTCATCTCTACCCCCACCAGTGTTGTTCATCTCTACCCCACCAGTGTCCTTCATCTCTACCCCCACCAGTGTCCTTCATCTCTACCCCCATCAGTGTCCTTCATCTCTACCCCCACCAGTGTCCTTCTTCTCTACCCCCACCAGTTTCCTTCATCTCTACCCCCACCAGTGTCCTACACCTCTACCCCCACCAGTGTCCTTCATCTCTACCCCCACCAGTGTCCTTCATCTCTACCCCCATCTCTACTCTACCACTGTAGTTTCAGCCACATGACTAGGCTATATACTGTACTGTACTTGGACAGTTGTGTTTCATCTTTCATAGCTGGCCATACATTACCTGTAGCTGGCCATACATTAACTGTAGCTGGCTATACATTAACTGTAGCTGGCCATACATTAACTGTAGCTGGCTATACATTACCTGTAGCTGGCCATACATTAACTGTAGCTGGCTATACATTAACTGTAGCTGGCCATACATTACCTGTAGCTGGCCATACATTAACTGTAGCTGGCTATACATTAACTGTAGCTGGCCATACATTACCTGTAGCTGGCTATACATTACCTGTAGTTGGACATACATTACCTGTAGCTGGCCGTACATTACCTGTAGCTGGCCATACATTTCCTGTAGTTGGTTATACATTACCTGTAGTTGGCCATAAATTACCTGTAGCTGGCTATACATTACCTGTAGTTGGCTGTACATTACCTGTAGCTGGCCATACATTGCCTGTAGTTGGCCATACATTACCTGTAGCTGGCCATACATTACCTGTAGCTGGCCGTACATTACCTGTAGCTGGCCGTACATTACCTGTAGTTGGCCATACATTAACTGTAGCTGGCCATACATTAACTGTAGCTGGCCGTACATTACCTGTAGTTGGCCGTACATTACCTGTAGCTGGCCGTACATTACCTGTAGCTGGCTGTACATTACCTGTAGCTGGCCATACATTACCTGTAGCTGGCCATATATTACCTGTAGCTGGCCATATATTAACTGTAGCTGGCCATACATTAACTGTAGTTGGCCGTACATTACCTGTAGCTGGCCATACATTGCCTGTAGTTGGCCATACATTACCTGTAGCTGGTTATACATTACCTGTAGTTGGCCATACATTACCTGTAGCTGGCCATACATTAACTGTAGCTGGTTATACATTACCTGTAGCTGGCCATACATTAACTGTAGCTGGCCATACATTAACTGTAGCTGGTTATACATTACCTGTAGCTGGCCATACATTAACTGTAGCTGGCCATACATTACCTGTAGCTGGCCATACATTACCTGTAGCTGGCCATACATTACCTGTAGCTGGTTATACATTACCTGTAGCTGGCCATACATTACCTGTAGCTGGCCATACATTACCTGTAGCTGGTTATACATTACCTGTAGCTGGCCATACATTACCTGTAGCTGGCCATACATTAACTGTAGCTGGTTATACATTACCTGTAGCTGGCCATACATTACCTGTAGCTGGCCATACATTACCTGTAGCTGGTTATACATTACCTGTAGCTGGCCATACATTACCTGTAGCTGGCCATACATTACCTGTAGCTGGTTATACATTACCTGTAGCTGGCCATACATTACCTGTAGCTGGCCATACATTACCTGTAGCTGGTTATACATTACCTGTAGCTGACCATACATTACCTGTAGCTGGCCATACATTACCTGTAGCTGGCTATACATTACCTGTAGCTGGCCATACATTACCTGTAGCTGGCCATACATTACCTGTAGCTGACCATACATTACCTGTAGCTGGCTATACATTACCTGTAGCTGGCCATACATTACCTGTAGCTGACCATACATTACCTGTAGCTGGCTATACATTACCTGTAGCTGACCATACATTACCTGTAGCTGGCTATACATTACCTGTAGCTGGTTATACATTACCTGTAGCTGGCCATACATTAACTGTAGCTGGTTATACATTACCTGTAGCTGGCCATACATTAACTGTAGCTGGCCATACATTAACTGTAGCTGGTTATACATTACCTGTAGCTGGCCATACATTAACTGTAGCTGGCCATACATTACCTGTAGCTGGCCATACATTACCTGTAGCTGGCCATACATTACCTGTAGCTGGTTATACATTACCTGTAGCTGGCCATACATTACCTGTAGCTGGCCATACATTACCTGTAGCTGGTTATACATTACCTGTAGCTGGCCATACATTACCTGTAGCTGGCCATACATTAACTGTAGCTGGTTATACATTACCTGTAGCTGGCCATACATTACCTGTAGCTGGCCATACATTACCTGTAGCTGGTTATACATTACCTGTAGCTGGCCATACATTACCTGTAGCTGGCCATACATTACCTGTAGCTGGTTATACATTACCTGTAGCTGGCCATACATTACCTGTAGCTGGCCATACATTACCTGTAGCTGGTTATACATTACCTGTAGCTGACCATACATTACCTGTAGCTGGCCATACATTACCTGTAGCTGGCTATACATTACCTGTAGCTGGCCATACATTACCTGTAGCTGGCCATACATTACCTGTAGCTGACCATACATTACCTGTAGCTGGCTATACATTACCTGTAGCTGGCCATACATTACCTGTAGCTGACCATACATTACCTGTAGCTGGCTATACATTACCTGTAGCTGACCATACATTACCTGTAGCTGGCTATACATTACCTGTAGCTGGTTATACATTACCTGTAGCTGGTTATACATTACCTGTAGCTGTGTGTGTACTGGGTGGTAGATGGTGAATGCCCCCTGACTGCCTTCTCTCCCCCTTTATGGTTTACTATTCCATTAGACCCAAATATAACACACACACACACACACACACACACACACACACACACACACACACACACACACACACACACACACACACACACACAAAGGGGTCAGTTGTCATGGTAACCCCCTACATGTGGGCCGTTGAGGGGGTCCCTCAGGCCTCAGCATGCTTCTCTAAGTGGCATCACACACACACACACACACACACACACACACACACACACACACACACACACACACACACACACACACACACACCACAAACAGAACAAATTTAGTCAGTGTGTCCTACAGACAGCCAGGGGGCATAGGGGCATTAGACCGACCAATCACGTCCCCCCCCCCCCCCCACCTTGCTTTAGCCTATATGTCTGTAATCATAACATCTCAACAACAGACATCTCTGCGGAAACAGCACTAAAGAATCTACAACGGGTTAGTCAAAACAAGCATTGTGATTGGTTTAAGCTGCGTTCTAAGCCATACTATAAGCCTGTGATGTAAAAAATAAAGAATAAAAGCCATTTTTATTTTCTGTTCCATCTGACAGATCCCTGCTCATCCAGGGTCCCATCAGCCCAGCCAGACAATCCATTAACTTGATCTCCACTGTAAAAAGCATCTACACATTATTACCCCTTGCTTCTAGCCAAACATTACTTTTTTTCAACAACGGGGGTTTTGTACAAACGTTGCCGTCTTTGCAACATTGTTTTCAATATTGAAATTTGATCTCCACTGTCCTATTGAGAATAAACGTGTCGGGACGAGACGGACATCTGTTCTCAGCCCGTCGAAATATTGAATCAGCATAACTTTTATGGCTATATAGAAAGAAATGTCAGTAGAAAAACAGGTCAAATGACATGAAATGCAGCTACTTTGCTGTTATTCTAGCTGCACAGTTTGACGTAACTGTGTTAGCCATAGTTGGCTAAGTAGCAAGCAAGGGATAAAAGCGTTTAACAGAACATTCAGAACAAACGACTGGGTCACGTCTGGGTCACGTCTATAGATATAGAACAAAAAGACTTCAGGACTGGGTCACGTCTATAGATATAGAACAAAAAGACTTCAGGACTGGGTCACGACTATAGATATAGAACAAAAAGACTTCAGGACTGGGTCACGTCTATAGATATAGAACAAAAAGACTTCAGGACTGGGTCACGTCTATAGATATAGAACAAAAAGACTTCAGGACTGGGTCACGACTATAGATATAGAACAAAAAGACTTCAGGACTGGGTCACGACTATAGATATAGAACGAAAAGACTTCAGGACTGGGTCACGTCTATAGATATAGAACAAAAAGACTTCAGGACTGGGTCACGTCTATAGATATAGAACAAAAAGACTTCAGGACTGGGTCACGTCTATAGATATAGAACAAAAAGACTTCAGGACTGGGTCACGTCTATAGATATAGAACAAAAAGACTTCAGGACTGGGTCACGTCTATAGATATAGAACAAAAAGACTTCAGGACTGGGTCACGACTATAGATATAGAACAAAAAGACTTCAGGACTGGGTCACGTCTATAGATATAGAACAAAAAGACTTCAGGACTGGGTCACGTCTATAGATATAGAACAAAAAGACTTCAGGACTGGGTCACGTCTATAGATATAGAACAAAAAGACTTCAGGACTGGGTCACGTCTATAGATATAGAACAAAAAGACTTCAGGACTGGGTCACGTCTATAGATATAGAACAAAAAGACTTCAGGACTGGGTCACGTCTATAGATATAGAACAAAAAGACTTCACAACTGGGTCACGTCTATAGATATAGAACAAAAAGACTTCAGGACTGGGTCACGTCTATAGATATAGAACAAAAAGACTTCAGGACTGGGTCACGTCTATAGATATAGAACAAAAAGACTTCAGGACTGGGTCACGTCTATAGATATAGAACAAAAAGACTTCAGGACTGGGTCACGTCTATAGATATAGAACAAAAAGACTTCACAACTGGGTCACGTCTATAGATATAGAACAAAAAGACTTCAGGACTGGGTCACGTCTATAGATATAGAACAAAAAGACTTCAGGACTGGGTCACGTCTATAGATATAGAACAAAAAGACTTCAGGACTGGGTCACGTCTATAGATATAGAACAAAAAGACTTCACAACTGGGTCACGTCTATAGATATAGAACAAAAAGACTTCAGGACTGGGTCACGTCTATAGATATAGAACAAAAAGACTTCAGGACTGGGTCACGTCTATAGATATAGAACAAAAAGACTTCAGGACTGGGTCACGTCTATAGATATAGAACAAAAAGACTTCAGGACTGGGTCACGACTATAGATATAGAACAAAAAGACTTCAGGACTGGGTCACGTCTATAGATATAGAACAAAAAGACTTCAGGACTGGGTCACGTCTATAGATATAGAACAAAAAGACTTCAGGACTGGGTCACGTCTATAGATATAGAACAAAAAGACTTCAGGACTGGGTCACGACTATAGATATAGAACAAAAAGACTTCAGGACTGGGTCACGACTATAGATATAGAACAAAAAGACTTCAGGACTGGGTCACGTCTATAGATATAGAACAAAAAGACTTCAGGACTGGGTCACGTCTATAGATATAGAACAAAAAGACTTCAGGACTGGGTCACGTCTATAGATATAGAACAAAAAGACTTCAGGACTGGGTCACGTCTATAGATATAGAACAAAAAGACTTCAGGACTGGGTCACGTCTATAGATATAGAACAAAAAGACTTCAGGACTGGGTCACGTCTATAGATATAGAACAAAAAGACTTCAGGACTGGGTCACGTCTATAGATATAGAACAAAAAGACTTCAGGACTGGGTCACGTCTATAGATATAGAACAAAAAGACTTCAGGACTGGGTCACGTCTATAGATATAGAACAAAAAGACTTCAGGACTGGGTCACGTCTATAGATATAGAACAAAAAGACTTCAGGACTGGGTCACGTCTATAGATATAGAACAAAAAGACTTCAGGATGGGTCACGTCTATAGATATAGAACAAAAAGACTTCAGGACTGGGTCACGTCTATAGATATAGAACAAAAAGACTTCAGGACTGGGTCACGACTATAGATATAGAACAAAAAGACTTCAGGACTGGGTCACGACTATAGATATAGAACAAAAAGACTTCAGGACTGGGTCACGTCTGGGTCACGTCTATAGATATAGAACGAAAAGACTTCAGGACTGGGTCACGTCTATAGATATAGAACAAAAAGACTTCAGGACTGGGTCACGACTATAGATATAGAACAAAAAGACTTCAGGACTGGGTCACGTCTATAGATATAGAACAAAAAGACTTCAGGACTGGGTCACGTCTATAGATATAGAACAAAAAGACTTCACAACTGGGTCACGTCTATAGATATAGAACAAAAAGACTTCAGGACTGGGTCACGTCTATAGATATAGAACAAAAAGACTTCAGGACTGGGTCACGTCTGGGTCACGTCTATAGATATAGAACAAAAAGACTTCAGGACTGGGTCACGTCTATAGATATAGAACAAAAAGACTTCAGGACTGGGTCACGTCTATAGATATAGAACAAAAAGACTTCACGACTGGGTCACGTCTGGGTCACGACTATAGATATAGAACAAAAAGACTTCAGGACTGGGTCACGACTATAGATATAGAACAAAAAGACTTCAGGACTGGGTCACGTCTGGGTCACGTCTATAGATATAGAACAAAAAGACTTCACGACTGGGTCACGTCTGGGTCACGACTATAGATATAGAACAAAAAGACTTCAGGACTGGGTCACGTCTATAGATATAGAACAAAAAGACTTCAGGACTGGGTCACGTCTATAGATATAGAACAAAAAGACTTCACGACTGGGTCACGTCTATAGATATAGAACAAAAAGACTTCAGGACTGGGTCACGTCTATAGATATAGAACAAAAAGACTTCAGGACTGGGTCACGTCTATAGATATAGAACAAAAAGACTTCAGGACTGGGTCACGTCTATAGATATAGAACAAAAAGACTTCAGGACTGGGTCACGTCTATAGATATAGAACAAAAAGACTTCAGGACTGGGTCACGTCTATAGATATAGAACAAAAAGACTTCAGGACTGGGTCACGTCTGGGTCACGTCTATAGATATAGAACAAAAAGACTTCAGGACTGGGTCACGTCTATAGATATAGAACAAAAAGACTTCAGGACTGGGTCACGTCTATAGATATAGAACAAAAAGACTTCAGGACTGGGTCACGTCTATAGATATAGAACAAAAAGACTTCAGGACTGGGTCACGTCTATAGATATAGAACAAAAAGACTTCAGGACTGGGTCACGTCTGGGTCACGTCTATAGATATAGAACAAAAAGACTTCAGGACTGGGTCACGTCTATAGATATAGAACAAAAAGACTTCAGGACTGGGTCACGTCTATAGATATAGAACAAAAAGACTTCAGGACTGGGTCACGTCTATAGATATAGAACAAAAAGACTTCAGGACTGGGTCACGTCTATAGATATAGAACAAAAAGACTTCAGGACTGGGTCACGTACTATAGATATAGAACAAAAAGACTTCAGGACTGGGTCACGTCTATAGATATAGAACAAAAAGACTTCAGGACTGGGTCACGTCTATAGATATAGAACAAAAAGACTTCACGACTGGGTCACGTCTATAGATATAGAACAAAAAGACTTCAGGACTGGGTCACGTCTATAGATATAGAACAAAAAGACTTCAGGACTGGGTCACGTCTATAGATATAGAACAAAAAGACTTCAGGACTGGGTCACGTCTATAGATATAGAACAAAAAGACTTCAGGACTGGGTCACGTCTATAGATATAGAACAAAAAGACTTCAGGACTGGGTCACGTCTATAGATATAGAACAAAAAGACTTCAGGACTGGGTCACGTCTATAGATATAGAACAAAAAGACTTCAGGACTGGGTCACGTCTATAGATATAGAACAAAAAGACTTCAGGACTGGGTCACGTCTATAGATATAGAACAAAAAGACTTCAGGACTGGGTCACGTCTATAGATATAGAACAAAAAGACTTCAGGACTGGGTCACGTCTATAGATATAGAACAAAAAGACTTCAGGACTGGGTCACGTCTATAGATATAGAACAAAAAGACTTCAGGACTGGGTCACGTCTATAGATATAGAACAAAAAGACTTCAGGACTGGGTCACGTCTATAGATATAGAACAAAAAGACTTCAGGACTGGGTCACGTCTATAGATATAGAACAAAAAGACTTCAGGACTGGGTCACGTCTATAGATATAGAACAAAAAGACTTCAGGACTGGGTCACGTCTATAGATATAGAACAAAAAGACTTCAGGACTGGGTCACGTCTATAGATATAGAACAAAAAGACTTCAGGACTGGGTCACGTCTATAGATATAGAACAAAAAGACTTCAGGACTGGGTCACGTCTATAGATATAGAACAAAAAGACTTCAGGACTGGGTCACGTCTATAGATATAGAACAAAAAGACTTCAGGACTGGGTCACGTCTATAGATATAGAACAAAAAGACTTCAGGACTGGGTCACGTCTATAGATATAGAACAAAAAGACTTCAGGACTGGGTCACGTCTATAGATATAGAACAAAAAGACTTCAGGACTGGGTCACGTCTATAGATATAGAACAAAAAGACTTCAGGACTGGGTCACGTCTATAGATATAGAACAAAAAGACTTCAGGACTGGGTCACGTCTATAGATATAGAACAAAAAGACTTCAGGACTGGGTCACGTCTATAGATATAGAACAAAAAGACTTCAGGACTGGGTCACGTCTATAGATATAGAACAAAAAGACTTCAGGACTGGGTCACGTCTATAGATATAGAACAAAAAGACTTCAGGACTGGGTCACGTCTATAGATATAGAACAAAAAGACTTCAGGACTGGGTCACGTCTATAGATATAGAACAAAAAGACTTCAGGACTGGGTCACGTCTATAGATATAGAACAAAAAGACTTCAGGACTGGGTCACGTCTATAGATATAGAACAAAAAGACTTCAGGACTGGGTCACGTCTATAGATATAGAACAAAAAGACTTCAGGACTGGGTCACGTCTATAGATATAGAACAAAAAGACTTCAGGACTGGGTCACGTCTATAGATATAGAACAAAAAGACTTCAGGACTGGGTCACGTCTATAGATATAGAACAAAAAGACTTCAGGACTGGGTCACGTCTATAGATATAGAACAAAAAGACTTCAGGACTGGGTCACGTCTATAGATATAGAACAAAAAGACTTCAGGACTGGGTCACGTCTATAGATATAGAACAAAAAGACTTCAGGACTGGGTCACGTCTATAGATATAGAACAAAAAGACTTCAGGACTGGGTCACGTCTATAGATATAGAACAAAAAGACTTCAGGACTGGGTCACGTCTATAGATATAGAACAAAAAGACTTCAGGACTGGGTCACGTCTATAGATATAGAACAAAAAGACTTCAGGACTGGGTCACGTCTATAGATATAGAACAAAAAGACTTCAGGACTGGGTCACGTCTATAGATATAGAACAAAAAGACTTCAGGACTGGGTCACGTCTATAGATATAGAACAAAAAGACTTCAGGACTGGGTCACGACTATAGATATAGAACAAAAAGACTTCAGGACTGGGTCACGTCTATAGATATAGAACAAAAAGACTTCAGGACTGGGTCACGTCTATAGATATAGAACAAAAAGACTTCAGGACTGGGTCACGTCTATAGATATAGAACAAAAAGACTTCAGGACTGGGTCACGTCTATAGATATAGAACAAAAAGACTTCAGGACTGGGTCACGTCTATAGATATAGAACAAAAAGACTTCAGGACTGGGTCACGTCTATAGATATAGAACAAAAAGACTTCAGGACTGGGTCACGTCTATAGATATAGAACAAAAAGACTTCAGGACTGGGTCACGTCTATAGATATAGAACAAAAAGACTTCAGGACTGGGTCACGTCTATAGATATAGAACAAAAAGACTTCAGGACTGGGTCACGTCTATAGATATAGAACAAAAAGACTTCAGGACTGGGTCACGTCTATAGATATAGAACAAAAAGACTTCAGGACTGGGTCACGACTATAGATATAGAACAAAAAGACTTCAGGACTGGGTCACGTCTATAGATATAGAACAAAAAGACTTCAGGACTGGGTCACGTCTATAGATATAGAACAAAAAGACTTCAGGACTGGGTCACGTCTATAGATATAGAACAAAAAGACTTCAGGACTGGGTCACGTCTATAGATATAGAACAAAAAGACTTCAGGACTGGGTCACGTCTATAGATATAGAACAAAAAGACTTCAGGACTGGGTCACGTCTATAGATATAGAACAAAAAGACTTCAGGACTGGGTCACGTCTATAGATATAGAACAAAAAGACTTCAGGACTGGGTCACGTCTATAGATATAGAACAAAAAGACTTCAGGACTGGGTCACGTCTATAGATATAGAACAAAAAGACTTCAGGACTGGGTCACGTCTATAGATATAGAACAAAAAGACTTCAGGACTGGGTCACGTCTATAGATATAGAACAAAAAGACTTCAGGACTGGGTCACGTCTATAGATATAGAACAAAAAGACTTCAGGACTGGGTCACGTCTATAGATATAGAACAAAAAGACTTCAGGACTGGGTCACGTCTATAGATATAGAACAAAAAGACTTCAGGACTGGGTCACGTCTATAGATATAGAACAAAAAGACTTCAGGACTGGGTCACGTCTATAGATATAGAACAAAAAGACTTCAGGACTGGGTCACGTCTATAGATATAGAACAAAAAGACTTCAGGACTGGGTCACGTCTATAGATATAGAACAAAAAGACTTCAGGACTGGGTCACGTCTATAGATATAGAACAAAAAGACTTCAGGACTGGGTCACGTCTATAGATATAGAACAAAAAGACTTCAGGACTGGGTCACGACTATAGATATAGAACAAAAAGACTTCAGGACTGGGTCACGTCTATAGATATAGAACAAAAAGACTTCAGGACTGGGTCACGTCTATAGATATAGAACAAAAAGACTTCAGGACTGGGTCACGTCTATAGATATAGAACAAAAAGACTTCAGGACTGGGTCACGTCTATAGATATAGAACAAAAAGACTTCAGGACTGGGTCACGTCTATAGATATAGAACAAAAAGACTTCAGGACTGGGTCACGTCTATAGATATAGAACAAAAAGACTTCAGGACTGGGTCACGTCTATAGATATAGAACAAAAAGACTTCAGGACTGGGTCACGTCTATAGATATAGAACAAAAAGACTTCAGGACTGGGTCACGTCTATAGATATAGAACAAAAAGACTTCAGGACTGGGTCACGTCTATAGATATAGAACAAAAAGACTTCAGGACTGGGTCACGTCTATAGATATAGAACAAAAAGACTTCAGGACTGGGTCACGTCTATAGATATAGAACAAAAAGACTTCAGGACTGGGTCACGTCTATAGATATAGAACAAAAAGACTTCAGGACTGGGTCACGTCTATAGATATAGAACAAAAAGACTTCAGGACTGGGTCACGTCTATAGATATAGAACAAAAAGACTTCAGGACTGGGTCACGTCTATAGATATAGAACAAAAAGACTTCAGGACTGGGTCACGTCTATAGATATAGAACAAAAAGACTTCAGGACTGGGTCACGTCTATAGATATAGAACAAAAAGACTTCAGGACTGGGTCACGTCTATAGATATAGAACAAAAAGACTTCAGGACTGGGTCACGTCTATAGATATAGAACAAAAAGACTTCAGGACTGGGTCACGTCTATAGATATAGAACAAAAAGACTTCAGGACTGGGTCACGTCTATAGATATAGAACAAAAAGACTTCAGGACTGGGTCACGTCTATAGATATAGAACAAAAAGACTTCAGGACTGGGTCACGTCTATAGATATAGAACAAAAAGACTTCAGGACTGGGTCACGTCTATAGATATAGAACAAAAAGACTTCAGGACTGGGTCACGTCTATAGATATAGAACAAAAAGACTTCAGGACTGGGTCACGTCTATAGATATAGAACAAAAAGACTTCAGGACTGGGTCACGTCTATAGATATAGAACAAAAAGACTTCAGGACTGGGTCACGTCTATAGATATAGAACAAAAAGACTTCAGGACTGGGTCACGTCTATAGATATAGAACAAAAAGACTTCAGGACTGGGTCACGTCTATAGATATAGAACAAAAAGACTTCAGGACTGGGTCACGTCTATAGATATAGAACAAAAAGACTTCAGGACTGGGTCACGTCTATAGATATAGAACAAAAAGACTTCAGGACTGGGTCACGACTATAGATATAGAACAAAAAGACTTCAGGACTGGGTCACGACTATAGATATAGAACAAAAAGACTTCAGGACTGGGTCACGTCGGCACGTCATAGATATAGAACAAAAAGACTTCAGGACTGGGTCACGTCTATAGATATAGAACAAAAAGACTTCAGGACTGGGTCACGACTATAGATATAGAACAAAAAGACTTCAGGACTGGGTCACGTCTATAGATATAGAACAAAAAGACTTCAGGACTGGGTCACGTCTATAGATATAGAACAAAAAGACTTCACGACTGGGTCACGTCTATAGATATAGAACAAAAAGACTTCAGGACTGGGTCACGTCTATAGATATAGAACAAAAAGACTTCAGGACTGGGTCACGTCTGGGTCACGTCTATAGATATAGAACAAAAAGACTTCAGGACTGGGTCACGTCTATAGATATAGAACAAAAAGACTTCAGGACTGGGTCACGTCTATAGATATAGAACAAAAAGACTTCACGACTGGGTCACGTCTGGGTCACGACTATAGATATAGAACAAAAAGACTTCAGGACTGGGTCACGACTATAGATATAGAACAAAAAGACTTCAGGACTGGGTCACGTCTGGGTCACGTCTATAGATATAGAACAAAAAGACTTCACGACTGGGTCACGTCTGGGTCACGACTATAGATATAGAACAAAAAGACTTCAGGACTGGGTCACGTCTATAGATATAGAACAAAAAGACTTCAGGACTGGGTCACGTCTATAGATATAGAACAAAAAGACTTCACGACTGGGTTACGTCTATAGATATAGAACAAAAAGACTTCAGGACTGGGTCACGTCTATAGATATAGAACAAAAAGACTTCAGGACTGGGTCACGACTATAGATATAGAACAAAAAGACTTCAGGACTGGGTCACGTCTATAGATATAGAACAAAAAGACTTCAGGACTGGGTCACGTCTATAGATATAGAACAAAAAGACTTCAGGACTGGGTCACGTCTATAGATATAGAACAAAAAGACTTCAGGACTGGGTCACGTCTATAGATATAGAACAAAAAGACTTCAGGACTGGGTCACGTCTATAGATATAGAACAAAAAGACTTCAGGACTGGGTCACGTCTATAGATATAGAACAAAAAGACTTCAGGACTGGGTCACGTCTATAGATATAGAACAAAAAGACTTCAGGACTGGGTCACGTCTATAGATATAGAACAAAAAGACTTCAGGACTGGGTCACGTCTATAGATATAGAACAAAAAGACTTCAGGACTGGGTCACGTCTATAGATATAGAACAAAAAGACTTCAGGACTGGGTCACGTCTATAGATATAGAACAAAAAGACTTCAGGACTGGGTCACGTCTATAGATATAGAACAAAAAGACTTCAGGACTGGGTCACGTCTATAGATATAGAACAAAAAGACTTCAGGACTGGGTCACGTCTATAGATATAGAACAAAAAGACTTCAGGACTGGGTCACGTCTATAGATATAGAACAAAAAGACTTCAGGACTGGGTCACGTCTATAGATATAGAACAAAAAGACTTCAGGACTGGGTCACGTCTATAGATATAGAACAAAAAGACTTCAGGACTGGGTCACGACTATAGATATAGAACAAAAAGACTTCAGGACTGGGTCACGTCTATAGATATAGAACAAAAAGACTTCAGGACTGGGTCACGTCTATAGATATAGAACAAAAAGACTTCAGGACTGGGTCACGTCTATAGATATAGAACAAAAAGACTTCAGGACTGGGTCACGTCTATAGATATAGAACAAAAAGACTTCAGGACTGGGTCACGTCTATAGATATAGAACAAAAAGACTTCAGGACTGGGTCACGTCTATAGATATAGAACAAAAAGACTTCAGGACTGGGTCACGTCTATAGATATAGAACAAAAAGACTTCAGGACTGGGTCACGTCTATAGATATAGAACAAAAAGACTTCAGGACTGGGTCACGTCTATAGATATAGAACAAAAAGACTTCAGGACTGGGTCACGACTATAGATATAGAACAAAAAGACTTCAGGACTGGGTCACGTCTATAGATATAGAACAAAAAGACTTCAGGACTGGGTCACGTCTATAGATATAGAACAAAAAGACTTCAGGACTGGGTCACGTCTATAGATATAGAACAAAAAGACTTCAGGACTGGGTCACGTCTATAGATATAGAACAAAAAGACTTCAGGACTGGGTCACGTCTATAGATATAGAACAAAAAGACTTCAGGACTGGGTCACGTCTATAGATATAGAACAAAAAGACTTCAGGACTGGGTCACGTCTATAGATATAGAACAAAAAGACTTCAGGACTGGGTCACGTCTATAGATATAGAACAAAAAGACTTCAGGACTGGGTCACGTCTATAGATATAGAACAAAAAGACTTCAGGACTGGGTCACGTCTATAGATATAGAACAAAAAGACTTCAGGACTGGGTCACGTCTATAGATATAGAACAAAAAGACTTCAGGACTGGGTCACGTCTATAGATATAGAACAAAAAGACTTCAGGACTGGGTCACGTCTATAGATATAGAACAAAAAGACTTCAGGACTGGGTCACGTCTGGGTCACGCTATAGATATAGAACAAAAAGACTTCAGGACTGGGTCACGTCTATAGATATAGAACAAAAAGACTTCAGGACTGGGTCACGTCTATAGATATAGAACAAAAAGACTTCAGGACTGGGTCACGTCTATAGATATAGAACAAAAAGACTTCAGGACTGGGTCACGTCTATAGATATAGAACAAAAAGACTTCAGGACTGGGTCACGTCTATAGATATAGAACAAAAAGACTTCAGGACTGGGTCACGTCTATAGATATAGAACAAAAAGACTTCAGGACTGGGTCACGTCTATAGATATAGAACAAAAAGACTTCAGGACTGGGTCACGTCTATAGATATAGAACAAAAAGACTTCAGGACTGGGTCACGTCTATAGATATAGAACAAAAAGACTTCAGGACTGGGTCACGTCTATAGATATAGAACAAAAAGACTTCAGGACTGGGTCACGTCTATAGATATAGAACAAAAAGACTTCAGGACTGGGTCACGTCTATAGATATAGAACAAAAAGACTTCAGGACTGGGTCACGTCTATAGATATAGAACAAAAAGACTTCAGGACTGGGTCACGTCTATAGATATAGAACAAAAAGACTTCAGGACTGGGTCACGTCTATAGATATAGAACAAAAAGACTTCAGGACTGGGTCACGTCTATAGATATAGAACAAAAAGACTTCAGGACTGGGTCACGTCTATAGATATAGAACAAAAAGACTTCAGGACTGGGTCACGTCTATAGATATAGAACAAAAAGACTTCAGGACTGGGTCACGTCTATAGATATAGAACAAAAAGACTTCAGGACTGGGTCACGTCTATAGATATAGAACAAAAAGACTTCAGGACTGGGTCACGTCTATAGATATAGAACAAAAAGACTTCAGGACTGGGTCACGTCTATAGATATAGAACAAAAAGACTTCAGGACTGGGTCACGTCTATAGATATAGAACAAAAAGACTTCAGGACTGGGTCACGACTATAGATATAGAACAAAAAGACTTCAGGACTGGGTCACGACTATAGATATAGAACAAAAAGACTTCAGGACTGGGTCACGACTATAGATATAGAACAAAAAGACTTCAGGACTGGGTCACGTCTATAGATATAGAACAAAAAGACTTCAGGACTGGGTCACGTCTATAGATATAGAACAAAAAGACTTCAGGACTGGGTCACGACTATAGATATAGAACAAAAAGACTTCAGGACTGGGTCACGTCTATAGATATAGAACAAAAAGACTTCAGGACTGGGTCACGTCTATAGATATAGAACAAAAAGACTTCAGGACTGGGTCACGTCTATAGATATAGAACAAAAAGACTTCAGGACTGGGTCACGTCTATAGATATAGAACAAAAAGACTTCAGGACTGGGTCACGTCTGGGTCACGTCTATAGATATAGAACAAAAAGACTTCAGGACTGGGTCACGTCTATAGATATAGAACAAAAAGACTTCAGGACTGGGTCACGTCTATAGATATAGAACAAAAAGACTTCAGGACTGGGTCACGACTATAGATATAGAACAAAAAGACTTCAGGACTGGGTCACGTCTGGTCACGTCTATAGATATAGAACAAAAAGACTTCAGGACTGGGTCACGTCTGGGTCACGACTATAGATATAGAACAAAAAGACTTCAGGACTGGGTCACGTCTATAGATATAGAACAAAAAGACTTCAGGACTGGGTCACGTCTATAGATATAGAACAAAAAGACTTCACGACTGGGTCACGTCTATAGATATAGAACAAAAAGACTTCAGGACTGGGTCACGTCTATAGATATAGAACAAAAAGACTTCAGGACTGGGTCACGTCTATAGATATAGAACAAAAAGACTTCAGGACTGGGTCACGTCTATAGATATAGAACAAAAAGACTTCAGGACTGGGTCACGTCTATAGATATAGAACAAAAAGACTTCAGGACTGGGTCACGTCTATAGATATAGAACAAAAAGACTTCAGGACTGGGTCACGTCTATAGATATAGAACAAAAAGACTTCAGGACTGGGTCACGTCTATAGATATAGAACAAAAAGACTTCAGGACTGGGTCACGTCTATAGATATAGAACAAAAAGACTTCAGGACTGGGTCACGTCTATAGATATAGAACAAAAAGACTTCAGGACTGGGTCACGTCTATAGATATAGAACAAAAAGACTTCAGGACTGGGTCACGTCTATAGATATAGAACAAAAAGACTTCAGGACTGGGTCACGACTATAGATATAGAACAAAAAGACTTCAGGACTGGGTCACGTCTATAGATATAGAACAAAAAGACTTCAGGACTGGGTCACGTCTATAGATATAGAACAAAAAGACTTCAGGACTGGGTCACGTCTATAGATATAGAACAAAAAGACTTCAGGACTGGGTCACGACTATAGATATAGAACAAAAAGACTTCAGGACTGGGTCACGTCTATAGATATAGAACAAAAAGACTTCAGGACTGGGTCACGTCTATAGATATAGAACAAAAAGACTTCAGGACTGGGTCACGTCTATAGATATAGAACAAAAAGACTTCAGGACTGGGTCACGTCTATAGATATAGAACAAAAAGACTTCAGGACTGGGTCACGACTATAGATATAGAACAAAAAGACTTCAGGACTGGGTCACGTCTATAGATATAGAACAAAAAGACTTCAGGACTGGGTCACGTCTATAGATATAGAACAAAAAGACTTCAGGACTGGGTCACGTCTATAGATATAGAACAAAAAGACTTCAGGACTGGGTCACGTCTATAGATATAGAACAAAAAGACTTCAGGACTGGGTCACGTCTATAGATATAGAACAAAAAGACTTCAGGACTGGGTCACGTCTATAGATATAGAACAAAAAGACTTCACGACTGGGTCACGTCTATAGATATAGAACAAAAGACTTCAGGACTGGGTCACGTCTATAGATATAGAACAAAAAGACTTCAGGACTGGGTCACGTCTATAGATATAGAACAAAAAGACTTCAGGACTGGGTCACGTCTATAGATATAGAACAAAAAGACTTCAGGACTGGGTCACGTCTATAGATATAGAACAAAAGACTTCAGGACTGGGTCACGCTATAGATATAGAACAAAAAGACTTCAGGACTGGGTCACGTCTATAGATATAGAACAAAAAGACTTCAGGACTGGGTCACGTCTATAGATATAGAACAAAAAGACTTCACGACTGGGTCACGTCTATAGATATAGAACAAAAAGACTTCAGGACTGGGTCACGTCTATAGATATAGAACAAAAAGACTTCAGGACTGGGTCACGACTATAGATATAGAACAAAAAGACTTCAGGACTGGGTCACGTCTATAGATATAGAACAAAAAGACTTCAGGACTGGGTCACGTCTATAGATATAGAACAAAAAGACTTCAGGACTGGGTCACGTCTATAGATATAGAACAAAAAGACTTCAGGACTGGGTCACGTCTATAGATATAGAACAAAAAGACTTCAGGACTGGGTCACGTCTATAGATATAGAACAAAAAGACTTCAGGACTGGGTCACGTCTATAGATATAGAACAAAAAGACTTCAGGACTGGGTCACGACTATAGATATAGAACAAAAAGACTTCAGGACTGGGTCACGTCTATAGATATAGAACAAAAAGACTTCAGGACTGGGTCACGTCTATAGATATAGAACAAAAAGACTTCAGGACTGGGTCACGTCTATAGATATAGAACAAAAAGACTTCAGGACTGGGTCACGACTATAGATATAGAACAAAAAGACTTCAGGACTGGGTCACGTCTATAGATATAGAACAAAAAGACTTCAGGACTGGGTCACGTCTATAGATATAGAACAAAAAGACTTCAGGACTGGGTCACGTCTATAGATATAGAACAAAAAGACTTCAGGACTGGGTCACGTCTATAGATATAGAACAAAAAGACTTCAGGACTGGGTCACGTCTATAGATATAGAACAAAAAGACTTCAGGACTGGGTCACGTCTATAGATATAGAACAAAAAGACTTCAGGACTGGGTCACGACTATAGATATAGAACAAAAAGACTTCAGGACTGGGTCACGTCTATAGATATAGAACAAAAAGACTTCAGGACTGGGTCACGTCTATAGATATAGAACAAAAAGACTTCAGGACTGGGTCACGTCTATAGATATAGAACAAAAAGACTTCAGGACTGGGTCACGACTATAGATATAGAACAAAAAGACTTCAGGACTGGGTCACGTCTATAGATATAGAACAAAAAGACTTCAGGACTGGGTCACGTCTATAGATATAGAACAAAAAGACTTCAGGACTGGGTCACGTCTATAGATATAGAACAAAAAGACTTCAGGACTGGGTCACGACTATAGATATAGAACAAAAAGACTTCAGGACTGGGTCACGTCTATAGATATAGAACAAAAAGACTTCAGGACTGGGTCACGTCTATAGATATAGAACAAAAAGACTTCAGGACTGGGTCACGTCTATAGATATAGAACAAAAAGACTTCAGGACTGGGTCACGTCTATAGATATAGAACAAAAAGACTTCAGGACTGGGTCACGTCTATAGATATAGAACAAAAAGACTTCAGGACTGGGTCACGTCTATAGATATAGAACAAAAAGACTTCAGGACTGGGTCACGACTATAGATATAGAACAAAAAGACTTCAGGACTGGGTCACAACTATAGATATAGAACAAAAAGACTTCAGGACTGGGTCACGTCTGGGTCACGTCTATAGATATAGAACAAAAAGACTTCAGGACTGGGTCACGTCTATAGATATAGAACAAAAAGACTTCAGGACTGGGTCACGACTATAGATATAGAACAAAAAGACTTCAGGACTGGGTCACGTCTATAGATATAGAACAAAAAGACTTCAGGACTGGGTCACGTCTATAGATATAGAACAAAAAGACTTCAGGACTGGGTCACGTCTATAGATATAGAACAAAAAGACTTCAGGACTGGGTCACGACTATAGATATAGAACAAAAAGACTTCAGGACTGGGTCACGTCTATAGATATAGAACAAAAAGACTTCAGGACTGGGTCACGTCTATAGATATAGAACAAAAAGACTTCAGGACTGGGTCACGTCTATAGATATAGAACAAAAAGACTTCAGGACTGGGTCACGTCTATAGATATAGAACAAAAAGACTTCAGGACTGGGTCACGACTATAGATATAGAACAAAAAGACTTCAGGACTGGGTCACGTCTATAGATATAGAACAAAAAGACTTCAGGACTGGGTCACGTCTATAGATATAGAACAAAAAGACTTCAGGACTGGGTCACGTCTATAGATATAGAACAAAAAGACTTCAGGACTGGGTCACGTCTATAGATATAGAACAAAAAGACTTCAGGACTGGGTCACGACTATAGATATAGAACAAAAAGACTTCAGGACTGGGTCACGACTATAGATATAGAACAAAAAGACTTCAGGACTGGGTCACGACTCTATAGATATAGAACAAAAAGACTTCAGGACTGGGTCACGTCTATAGATATAGAACAAAAAGACTTCAGGACTGGGTCACGACTATAGATATAGAACAAAAAGACTTCAGGACTGGGTCACGTCTATAGATATAGAACAAAAAGACTTCAGGACTGGGTCACGTCTATAGATATAGAACAAAAAGACTTCACAACTGGGTCACGTCTATAGATATAGAACAAAAAGACTTCAGGACTGGGTCACGTCTATAGATATAGAACAAAAAGACTTCAGGACTGGGTCACGTCTGGGTCACGTCTATAGATATAGAACAAAAAGACTTCAGGACTGGGTCACGTCTATAGATATAGAACAAAAAGACTTCAGGACTGGGTCACGTCTATAGATATAGAACAAAAAGACTTCACGACTGGGTCACGTCTGGGTCACGACTATAGATATAGAACAAAAAGACTTCAGGACTGGGTCACGACTATAGATATAGAACAAAAAGACTTCAGGACTGGGTCACGTCTGGGTCACGTCTATAGATATAGAACAAAAAGACTTCACGACTGGGTCACGTCTGGGTCACGACTATAGATATAGAACAAAAAGACTTCAGGACTGGGTCACGTCTATAGATATAGAACAAAAAGACTTCAGGACTGGGTCACGTCTATAGATATAGAACAAAAAGACTTCACGACTGGGTTACGTCTATAGATATAGAACAAAAAGACTTCAGGACTGGGTCACGTCTATAGATATAGAACAAAAAGACTTCAGGACTGGGTCACGACTATAGATATAGAACAAAAAGACTTCAGGACTGGGTCACGTCTATAGATATAGAACAAAAAGACTTCAGGACTGGGTCACGTCTATAGATATAGAACAAAAAGACTTCAGGACTGGGTCACGTCTATAGATATAGAACAAAAAGACTTCAGGACTGGGTCACGTCTATAGATATAGAACAAAAAGACTTCAGGACTGGGTCACGACTATAGATATAGAACAAAAAGACTTCAGGACTGGGTCACGTCTATAGATATAGAACAAAAAGACTTCAGGACTGGGTCACGACTATAGATATAGAACAAAAAGACTTCAGGACTGGGTCACGTCTATAGATATAGAACAAAAAGACTTCAGGACTGGGTCACGTCTATAGATATAGAACAAAAAGACTTCAGGACTGGGTCACGTCTATAGATATAGAACAAAAAGACTTCAGGACTGGGTCACGACTATAGATATAGAACAAAAAGACTTCAGGACTGGGTCACGTCTATAGATATAGAACAAAAAGACTTCAGGACTGGGTCACGTCTATAGATATAGAACAAAAAGACTTCAGGACTGGGTCACGTCTATAGATATAGAACAAAAAGACTTCAGGACTGGGTCACGTCTATAGATATAGAACAAAAAGACTTCAGGACTGGGTCACGTCTATAGATATAGAACAAAAAGACTTCAGGACTGGGTCACGTCTATAGATATAGAACAAAAAGACTTCAGGACTGGGTCACGACTATAGATATAGAACAAAAAGACTTCAGGACTGGGTCACGTCTATAGATATAGAACAAAAACACTTCAGGACTGGGTCACGTCTATAGATATAGAACAAAAAGACTTCAGGACTGGGTCACGTCTATAGATATAGAACAAAAAGACTTCAGGACTGGGTCACGACTATAGATATAGAACAAAAAGACTTCAGGACTGGGTCACGTCTATAGATATAGAACAAAAAGACTTCAGGACTGGGTCACGTCTATAGATATAGAACAAAAAGACTTCAGGACTGGGTCACGTCTATAGATATAGAACAAAAAGACTTCAGGACTGGGTCACGACTATAGATATAGAACAAAAAGACTTCAGGACTGGGTCACGTCTATAGATATAGAACAAAAAGACTTCAGGACTGGGTCACGACTATAGATATAGAACAAAAAGACTTCAGGACTGGGGCACGTCTATAGATATAGAACAAAAAGACTTCAGGACTGGGTCACGTCTATAGATATAGAACAAAAAGACTTCAGGATGGGTCACGTCTATAGATATAGAACAAAAAGACTTCAGGACTGGGTCACGTCTATAGATATAGAACAAAAAGACTTCAGGACTGGGTCACGACTATAGATATAGAACAAAAAGACTTCAGGACTGGGTCACAACTATAGATATAGAACAAAAAGACTTCAGGACTGGGTCACGTCTGGGTCACGTCTATAGATATAGAACAAAAAGACTTCAGGACTGGGTCACGTCTATAGATATAGAACAAAAAGACTTCAGGACTGGGTCACGACTATAGATATAGAACAAAAAGACTTCAGGACTGGGTCACGTCTATAGATATAGAACAAAAAGACTTCAGGACTGGGTCACGTCTATAGATATAGAACAAAAAGACTTCACAACTGGGTCACGTCTATAGATATAGAACAAAAAGACTTCAGGACTGGGTCACGTCTATAGATATAGAACAAAAAGACTTCAGGACTGGGTCACGTCTGGGTCACGTCTATAGATATAGAACAAAAAGACTTCAGGACTGGGTCACGTCTATAGATATAGAACAAAAAGACTTCAGGACTGGGTCACGTCTATAGATATAGAACAAAAAGACTTCACGACTGGGTCACGTCTGGGTCACGACTATAGATATAGAACAAAAAGACTTCAGGACTGGGTCACGACTATAGATATAGAACAAAAAGACTTCAGGACTGGGTCACGTCTATAGATATAGAACAAAAAGACTTCAGGACTGGGTCACGACTATAGATATAGAACAAAAAGACTTCAGGACTGGGTCACGTCTATAGATATAGAACAAAAAGACTTCAGGACTGGGTCACGTCTATAGATATAGAACAAAAAGACTTCAGGACTGGGTCACGTCTATAGATATAGAACAAAAAGACTTCAGGACTGGGTCACGACTATAGATATAGAACAAAAAGACTTCAGGACTGGGTCACGTCTATAGATATAGAACAAAAAGACTTCAGGACTGGGTCACGTCTATAGATATAGAACAAAAAGACTTCAGGACTGGGTCACGTCTATAGATATAGAACAAAAAGACTTCAGGACTGGGTCACGTCTATAGATATAGAACAAAAAGACTTCAGGACTGGGTCACGTCTATAGATATAGAACAAAAAGACTTCAGGACTGGGTCACGACTATAGATATAGAACAAAAAGACTTCAGGACTGGGTCACGTCTATAGATATAGAACAAAAAGACTTCAGGACTGGGTCACGTCTATAGATATAGAACAAAAAGACTTCAGGACTGGGTCACGTCTATAGATATAGAACAAAAAGACTTCAGGACTGGGTCACGACTATAGATATAGAACAAAAAGACTTCAGGACTGGGGCACGTCTATAGATATAGAACAAAAAGACTTCAGGACTGGGTCACGTCTATAGATATAGAACAAAAAGACTTCAGGATGGGTCACGTCTATAGATATAGAACAAAAAGACTTCAGGACTGGGTCACGTCTATAGATATAGAACAAAAAGACTTCAGGACTGGGTCACGACTATAGATATAGAACAAAAAGACTTCAGGACTGGGTCACAACTATAGATATAGAACAAAAAGACTTCAGGACTGGGTCACGTCTGGGTCACGTCTATAGATATAGAACAAAAAGACTTCAGGACTGGGTCACGTCTATAGATATAGAACAAAAAGACTTCAGGACTGGGTCACGACTATAGATATAGAACAAAAAGACTTCAGGACTGGGTCACGTCTATAGATATAGAACAAAAAGACTTCAGGACTGGGTCACGTCTATAGATATAGAACAAAAAGACTTCACAACTGGGTCACGTCTATAGATATAGAACAAAAAGACTTCAGGACTGGGTCACGTCTATAGATATAGAACAAAAAGACTTCAGGACTGGGTCACGTCTGGGTCACGTCTATAGATATAGAACAAAAAGACTTCAGGACTGGGTCACGTCTATAGATATAGAACAAAAAGACTTCAGGACTGGGTCACGTCTATAGATATAGAACAAAAAGACTTCACGACTGGGTCACGTCTGGGTCACGACTATAGATATAGAACAAAAAGACTTCAGGACTGGGTCACGACTATAGATATAGAACAAAAAGACTTCAGGACTGGGTCACGTCTGGGTCACGTCTATAGATATAGAACAAAAAGACTTCACGACTGGGTCACGTCTGGGTCACGACTATAGATATAGAACAAAAAGACTTCAGGACTGGGTCACGTCTATAGATATAGAACAAAAAGACTTCAGGACTGGGTCACGTCTATAGATATAGAACAAAAAGACTTCACGACTGGGTTACGTCTATAGATATAGAACAAAAAGACTTCAGGACTGGGTCACGTCTATAGATATAGAACAAAAAGACTTCAGGACTGGGTCACGACTATAGATATAGAACAAAAAGACTTCAGGACTGGGTCACGTCTATAGATATAGAACAAAAAGACTTCAGGACTGGGTCACGTCTATAGATATAGAACAAAAAGACTTCAGGACTGGGTCACGTCTATAGATATAGAACAAAAAGACTTCAGGACTGGGTCACGTCTATAGATATAGAACAAAAAGACTTCAGGACTGGGTCACGACTATAGATATAGAACAAAAAGACTTCAGGACTGGGTCACGTCTATAGATATAGAACAAAAAGACTTCAGGACTGGGTCACGACTATAGATATAGAACAAAAAGACTTCAGGACTGGGTCACGTCTATAGATATAGAACAAAAAGACTTCAGGACTGGGTCACGTCTATAGATATAGAACAAAAAGACTTCAGGACTGGGTCACGTCTATAGATATAGAACAAAAAGACTTCAGGACTGGGTCACGACTATAGATATAGAACAAAAAGACTTCAGGACTGGGTCACGTCTATAGATATAGAACAAAAAGACTTCAGGACTGGGTCACGTCTATAGATATAGAACAAAAAGACTTCAGGACTGGGTCACGTCTATAGATATAGAACAAAAAGACTTCAGGACTGGGTCACGTCTATAGATATAGAACAAAAAGACTTCAGGACTGGGTCACGTCTATAGATATAGAACAAAAAGACTTCAGGACTGGGTCACGTCTATAGATATAGAACAAAAAGACTTCAGGACTGGGTCACGACTATAGATATAGAACAAAAAGACTTCAGGACTGGGTCACGTCTATAGATATAGAACAAAAAGACTTCAGGACTGGGTCACGTCTATAGATATAGAACAAAAAGACTTCAGGACTGGGTCACGTCTATAGATATAGAACAAAAAGACTTCAGGACTGGGTCACGACTATAGATATAGAACAAAAAGACTTCAGGACTGGGTCACGTCTATAGATATAGAACAAAAAGACTTCAGGACTGGGTCACGTCTATAGATATAGAACAAAAAGACTTCAGGACTGGGTCACGTCTATAGATATAGAACAAAAAGACTTCAGGACTGGGTCACGACTATAGATATAGAACAAAAAGACTTCAGGACTGGGTCACGTCTATAGATATAGAACAAAAAGACTTCAGGACTGGGTCACGACTATAGATATAGAACAAAAAGACTTCAGGACTGGGGCACGTCTATAGATATAGAACAAAAAGACTTCAGGACTGGGTCACGTCTATAGATATAGAACAAAAAGACTTCAGGATGGGTCACGTCTATAGATATAGAACAAAAAGACTTCAGGACTGGGTCACGTCTATAGATATAGAACAAAAAGACTTCAGGACTGGGTCACGACTATAGATATAGAACAAAAAGACTTCAGGACTGGGTCACAACTATAGATATAGAACAAAAAGACTTCAGGACTGGGTCACGTCTGGGTCACGTCTATAGATATAGAACAAAAAGACTTCAGGACTGGGTCACGTCTATAGATATAGAACAAAAAGACTTCAGGACTGGGTCACGACTATAGATATAGAACAAAAAGACTTCAGGACTGGGTCACGTCTATAGATATAGAACAAAAAGACTTCAGGACTGGGTCACGTCTATAGATATAGAACAAAAAGACTTCACAACTGGGTCACGTCTATAGATATAGAACAAAAAGACTTCAGGACTGGGTCACGTCTATAGATATAGAACAAAAAGACTTCAGGACTGGGTCACGTCTGGGTCACGTCTATAGATATAGAACAAAAAGACTTCAGGACTGGGTCACGTCTATAGATATAGAACAAAAAGACTTCAGGACTGGGTCACGTCTATAGATATAGAACAAAAAGACTTCACGACTGGGTCACGTCTGGGTCACGACTATAGATATAGAACAAAAAGACTTCAGGACTGGGTCACGTCTATAGATATAGAACAAAAAGACTTCAGGACTGGGTCACGTCTATAGATATAGAACAAAAAGACTTCACGACTGGGTTACGTCTATAGATATAGAACAAAAAGACTTCAGGACTGGGTCACGTCTATAGATATAGAACAAAAAGACTTCAGGACTGGGTCACGACTATAGATATAGAACAAAAAGACTTCAGGACTGGGTCACGTCTATAGATATAGAACAAAAAGACTTCAGGACTGGGTCACGTCTATAGATATAGAACAAAAAGACTTCAGGACTGGGTCACGTCTATAGATATAGAACAAAAAGACTTCAGGACTGGGTCACGTCTATAGATATAGAACAAAAAGACTTCAGGACTGGGTCACGACTATAGATATAGAACAAAAAGACTTCAGGACTGGGTCACGTCTATAGATATAGAACAAAAAGACTTCAGGACTGGGTCACGACTATAGATATAGAACAAAAAGACTTCAGGACTGGGTCACGTCTATAGATATAGAACAAAAAGACTTCAGGACTGGGTCACGTCTATAGATATAGAACAAAAAGACTTCAGGACTGGGTCACGTCTATAGATATAGAACAAAAAGACTTCAGGACTGGGTCACGACTATAGATATAGAACAAAAAGACTTCAGGACTGGGTCACGTCTATAGATATAGAACAAAAAGACTTCAGGACTGGGTCACGTCTATAGATATAGAACAAAAAGACTTCAGGACTGGGTCACGTCTATAGATATAGAACAAAAAGACTTCAGGACTGGGTCACGTCTATAGATATAGAACAAAAAGACTTCAGGACTGGGTCACGTCTATAGATATAGAACAAAAAGACTTCAGGACTGGGTCACGTCTATAGATATAGAACAAAAAGACTTCAGGACTGGGTCACGACTATAGATATAGAACAAAAAGACTTCAGGACTGGGTCACGTCTATAGATATAGAACAAAAACACTTCAGGACTGGGTCACGTCTATAGATATAGAACAAAAAGACTTCAGGACTGGGTCACGTCTATAGATATAGAACAAAAAGACTTCAGGACTGGGTCACGACTATAGATATAGAACAAAAAGACTTCAGGACTGGGTCACGTCTATAGATATAGAACAAAAAGACTTCAGGACTGGGTCACGTCTATAGATATAGAACAAAAAGACTTCAGGACTGGGTCACGTCTATAGATATAGAACAAAAAGACTTCAGGACTGGGTCACGACTATAGATATAGAACAAAAAGACTTCAGGACTGGGTCACGTCTATAGATATAGAACAAAAAGACTTCAGGACTGGGTCACGACTATAGATATAGAACAAAAAGACTTCAGGACTGGGGCACGTCTATAGATATAGAACAAAAAGACTTCAGGACTGGGTCACGTCTATAGATATAGAACAAAAAGACTTCAGGATGGGTCACGTCTATAGATATAGAACAAAAAGACTTCAGGACTGGGTCACGTCTATAGATATAGAACAAAAAGACTTCAGGACTGGGTCACGACTATAGATATAGAACAAAAAGACTTCAGGACTGGGTCACAACTATAGATATAGAACAAAAAGACTTCAGGACTGGGTCACGTCTGGGTCACGTCTATAGATATAGAACAAAAAGACTTCAGGACTGGGTCACGTCTATAGATATAGAACAAAAAGACTTCAGGACTGGGTCACGACTATAGATATAGAACAAAAAGACTTCAGGACTGGGTCACGTCTATAGATATAGAACAAAAAGACTTCAGGACTGGGTCACGTCTATAGATATAGAACAAAAAGACTTCACAACTGGGTCACGTCTATAGATATAGAACAAAAAGACTTCAGGACTGGGTCACGTCTATAGATATAGAACAAAAAGACTTCAGGACTGGGTCACGTCTGGGTCACGTCTATAGATATAGAACAAAAAGACTTCAGGACTGGGTCACGTCTATAGATATAGAACAAAAAGACTTCAGGACTGGGTCACGTCTATAGATATAGAACAAAAAGACTTCACGACTGGGTCACGTCTGGGTCACGACTATAGATATAGAACAAAAAGACTTCAGGACTGGGTCACGTCTATAGATATAGAACAAAAAGACTTCAGGACTGGGTCACGTCTATAGATATAGAACAAAAAGACTTCACGACTGGGTTACGTCTATAGATATAGAACAAAAAGACTTCAGGACTGGGTCACGTCTATAGATATAGAACAAAAAGACTTCAGGACTGGGTCACGACTATAGATATAGAACAAAAAGACTTCAGGACTGGGTCACGTCTATAGATATAGAACAAAAAGACTTCAGGACTGGGTCACGTCTATAGATATAGAACAAAAAGACTTCAGGACTGGGTCACGTCTATAGATATAGAACAAAAAGACTTCAGGACTGGGTCACGTCTATAGATATAGAACAAAAAGACTTCAGGACTGGGTCACGACTATAGATATAGAACAAAAAGACTTCAGGACTGGGTCACGTCTATAGATATAGAACAAAAAGACTTCAGGACTGGGTCACGACTATAGATATAGAACAAAAAGACTTCAGGACTGGGTCACGTCTATAGATATAGAACAAAAAGACTTCAGGACTGGGTCACGTCTATAGATATAGAACAAAAAGACTTCAGGACTGGGTCACGTCTATAGATATAGAACAAAAAGACTTCAGGACTGGGTCACGACTATAGATATAGAACAAAAAGACTTCAGGACTGGGTCACGTCTATAGATATAGAACAAAAAGACTTCAGGACTGGGTCACGTCTATAGATATAGAACAAAAAGACTTCAGGACTGGGTCACGTCTATAGATATAGAACAAAAAGACTTCAGGACTGGGTCACGTCTATAGATATAGAACAAAAAGACTTCAGGACTGGGTCACGTCTATAGATATAGAACAAAAAGACTTCAGGACTGGGTCACGTCTATAGATATAGAACAAAAAGACTTCAGGACTGGGTCACGACTATAGATATAGAACAAAAAGACTTCAGGACTGGGTCACGTCTATAGATATAGAACAAAAACACTTCAGGACTGGGTCACGTCTATAGATATAGAACAAAAAGACTTCAGGACTGGGTCACGTCTATAGATATAGAACAAAAAGACTTCAGGACTGGGTCACGACTATAGATATAGAACAAAAAGACTTCAGGACTGGGTCACGTCTATAGATATAGAACAAAAAGACTTCAGGACTGGGTCACGTCTATAGATATAGAACAAAAAGACTTCAGGACTGGGTCACGTCTATAGATATAGAACAAAAAGACTTCAGGACTGGGTCACGACTATAGATATAGAACAAAAAGACTTCAGGACTGGGTCACGTCTATAGATATAGAACAAAAAGACTTCAGGACTGGGTCACGTCTATAGATATAGAACAAAAAGACTTCAGGACTGGGTCACGTCTATAGATATAGAACAAAAAGACTTCAGGACTGGGTCACGTCTATAGATATAGAACAAAAAGACTTCAGGACTGGGTCACGTCTATAGATATAGAACAAAAAGACTTCAGGACTGGGTCACGACTATAGATATAGAACAAAAAGACTTCAGGACTGGGTCACGTCTATAGATATAGAACAAAAAGACTTCAGGACTGGGTCACGTCTATAGATATAGAACAAAAAGACTTCAGGACTGGGTCACGACTATAGATATAGAACAAAAAGACTTCAGGATGGGTCACGTCTATAGATATAGAACAAAAAGACTTCAGGATGGGTCACGTCTATAGATATAGAACAAAAAGACTTCACAACTGGGTCACGTCTATAGATATAGAACAAAAAGACTTCACAACTGGGTCATATCTTTGGCAACCTACTTGATGGAATGAACGGACATCTGTTCTCAGCCAGTCGAAATCATGAATCAGCATAATTTTTATGGATATAATTTTTATGGCTATATATATATATATACTAAGAAATGTACATTTTTAAACGAACGACATGAAACGACATGAAATGCAGCTAGGTTTATATATATATATAGAGAATTAAAAGACTTCATGACTGGGTCGCGTCTCTGGCAACTTAATCGATAGAATGGACGGCCAGCCGGCTTGTTTGCAACCATAGTAGATGTGTCGGTACTAGGCCTATATTTTTGTTGAGGGATAAAAAATAATATTTTTTATTTCATTGGTAACCCGTTGTAAAAAACTCGGAGGTTGTTGCAATGCAACTTTTTTTTAGCACGACTGTTCTGATCTACGGTACTCCGCCTCGTAACGGTGACCGCAGCACAACCTCGTACCGGTGACCTCAGCACAACCTCGTACCTGTGACCGCAGCACAACGTCGTACCGGTGACCTCAGCACAACGTCGTACCATTGACCTCAGCACAACCTCGTACCGGCGACCGCAGCACAACCTCGTACCGGTGACCTCAGCACAACCTCGTACCGGCGACCTCAGCACAACCTCGTACCAGTGACCTCAGCACAACCTCGTACCTGTGACCGCAGCACAACCTCGTACCGGCGACCTCAGCACAACCTCGTACCAGTGACCTCAGCACAACCTCGTACCGGCGACCTCAGCACAACCTCGTACCGGTGACCTCAGCACAACCTCGTACCAGTGACCTCAGCACAACCTCGTACCGGCGACCTCAGCACAACCTCGTACCTGTGACCGCAGCACAACCTCGTACCGGTGACCTCAGCACAACCGTTCTAAAATAGTTATTTAGCACATCCTCTCATGTACAATTTCTTTATTCATTGTTTAACTGTGCGACAGTGTGTAGTGATGTGAGCATCCATGGCGTGCCTAGTATGGCCGAACCCCTAACTCTGTGAGAGTCAGTCAGGCTGTTGCGTTCCTGCTTGGACAATAAACCCATATTGATTGTTGGTTATGACATGCTATACTGTGAATACCCTGCATTGATTCAGCTGTTCTACTAATCCTCATTAGATATGTGACACAGGGTGTCGATCGTGAATCTGGCTTTCCCTCTGTGCTACTCCCCCTCTCCTCTCGTCTCGTCCCCTCTCCTCCTGCTCTCCTCTCGTCTCGTCTCCTCTCCCTCTCCTCTCCATCTCTCCTTTCCTCTCCACCTCTCCTCTTCTCTCCACCTCTCCTCTCCTCTTCTCTCCACCTCTTCTCTCCTCTTCTCTCCATCTCTCCTCTTCTCTCCATCTCTCCTCTTCTCTCCATCTCCTCTCCTCTTCTCTCCATCTGTCCTTTCCTCTCCTCTTCTCTCCTCTCCTCTTCTCTCCACCTCTCCTCTTCTCTCCATCTCTCCTCTCGTCTCCATCACTATCTCTTCCCTGATCATAGATCTGTATGATGCTGACCTGTCTGTTTGTCTTGTGTTTCTGCAGGGCGGGCATCAATGAGGTGGAGACGGATGTGGTGGAGATCGAAGCGAAACTAGATAAGGTACTGGAATAACGTCTCTGTCCCTGACCCTGTCTCTGCCTCTGACCCTGTCTCTGTCCCTGACCTTGTCTCTGTCCCTGACCTTGTCTCTGTCCCTGACCTTGTCTCTGTCTCTGTCCCTGACCTTGTCTCTGTCCCTGACCTTGTCTCTGTCTCTGTCCCTGACCTTGTCTCTGTCCCTGACCTTGTCTCTGTCCCTGACCCTGTCTCTGCCTCTGACCCTGTCTCTGTCCCTGACCTTGTCTCTGTCCCTGACCTTGTCTCTGTCTCTGTCCCTGACCTTGTCTCTGTCCCTGACCTTGTCTCTGTCCCTGACCTTGTCTCTGTCCCTGACCCTGTCTCTGTCCCTGACCCTGTCTCTGTCCCTGACCTTGTCTCTGTCCCTGACCTTGTCTCTGTCCCTGACCCTGTCTCTGTCCCTGACCTTGTCTCTGTCCCTGACCCTGTCTCTGTCCCTGACCTTGTCTCTGTCCCTGACCCTGTCTCTGTCCCTGACCCTGTCTCTGTCCCTGACCCTGTCTCTGTCCCTGACCTTGTCTCTGTCCCTGACCTTGTCTCTGTCTCTGACCCTGTCTCTGTCCCTGACCCTGTCTCTGTCTCTGTCTCTGTCCCTGACCATGTCTCTGACCCTGACTCTGTCCCTGACCCTGTCTCTGTCTCTGACCCTGTCTCTGACTCTGTCTCTGTCCCTGTCCCTGTCTCTGTCCCTGACCCTGTCTCTGTCTCTCTCCCTGACCCTGTCTCTGTCCCTGTCTCTGACCCTGTCCCTGTCTCTGTCTCTGTCCCTGACCCTGTCCCTGACTCTGACCCTGTCTCTGTCCCTGTCTCTGACCCTGTCTCTGTCCCTGTCTCTGTCCCTGACTCAGTCCCTGTCTCTGTCCCTGTCCCTGTCCCTGTCTCTGACTCTGTCTCTGACCCTGTCCCTGTCCCTGTCTCTGTCCCTGACCCTGTCTCTGTCCCTGACCCTGTCTCTGACCCTGTCCCTGACCCTGACCCTGTCCCTGTCCCTGACCCTGTCCCTGTCTCTGTCCCTGACCCTGTCCCTGTCTCTGTCCCTGTCCCTGTCTCTGTCCCCGACCCTGTCTCTGTCTCTCTCCCTGACCCTGTCCCTGACTCTGTCTCTGTCTCTGTCCCTGTCCCTGTCTCTGTCCCTGACCCTGTCTCTGTCTCTCTCCCTGACCCTGTCTCTCTCGCTGACCCTGTCCCTGTCTCTGTCCCTGTCTCTGACCCTGTCTCTGATCCTGTCTCCTTCAATTCAGTTCAATTTAAGGGGCTTTATTGGCATGGGAAATATATTTTTTACATTGCAAAAGCAAGTGAAATAGATAATAAACAATATAAAATGAACAGTAAACATTACACTCACAGAAGTTCCAAAAGAATAAAGACATTACAAATGTCATATTATGTATATATACAGTGTTGTAATGATGTACAAATAGTTAAAGTACAAAAGGGAAAATAAATAAACATGAATATAGGTTGTATTTACAATGGTGTTTGTTCTTCACTGGTTGACCTTTTCTTGTGGTAACAGGTCACAAATCTTGCTGCTGTGATGGCACACTGTGGTATTTCACCCAGTAGATATGGGAGTTTATCAAAATTGAATTTGTTTTCAAATTCTTTGTGTATCTGTGTAATCTGAGGGGAAATATGTGTCTCTAATATGGAGGTTAGGAAGTGCAGCTCAGTTTCCACCTCATCAGCCTGATTCTTCATGCATTATTTATTAGGACCTCACAACCATAAAGGGCAATGGGTTCTATGACTGATTCTGCCTCGGTCTTATTTGTTTTACTTCAGTTTATTTCAGTAAATACTTTCTTAACACTTATTTTTCTTAAAACTACATTGTTTAAGGGCTTTGTAAGTAAGCGTTTCACTGTAAGGTGTATTAGGCGCATGTGACAAATACAATTTGATTTACTATAGATCCATTTATCCTCTTAGTTTCGTCTCACCCATTTCCCTTCTCACACCTTCTTTGTTTTGTTGACACACTCAACAACCGTCAGTACAGAGTGTATTCATGGACCATTTGATTTATAGGATTCCCCCTAAACATGGCCAGTGTCAGTATGGGTTGCCATGGAAATAAAACATGGGCACATCTGGCTACAGTGGCTTGGTGTCCCCTCTCTCTCTCTCTCTCTCTCTCTCTCTCTCTCTCTCTCTCTCTCTCTCTCTCTCTCTCTCTCTCTCTCTCTCTCTCTCAACATCTAAGCTATTAGGGACAGTTACTGGAGGAAGGCCTAGGAAGCTAGTGCTGTATGAAAAAGGTCAAACCACTGTCAAGTTGATGCAGATGGGAAAGCAGCAAACAGCTCGTTGTGCTTCTAGAAGATAGAATGTAAACATTCACACAAGCATGCATTTACGTCACTCACACGCTCAACACAATAGCCCCCCATTGAATTCAACACTGCAACCCTGTTTTTTAAATGTTTTACCTTTAGTAAACTAGGCAGGTCAGTTAAGAACAAATTCTTGTTTTCAATGACGGCCTAGGAATAGTGGGTTAACTGACATGTTCAGGTAGCAGAATGACAGATTTTTACCTTGTCAGCTCGGGGATTCAATCCAGCAACCTTTCGGTTACAAGTCCAACGCTCTAACCACTAGAATACACCGCCATCCTGATTTAACGTGATTCACCAAACCATGTCTGTTTCTGTGACTAATCACAGATTAAAGATTGATGTGACACTATATATTTATTAAGTCATATTCCCAGATACCCGAATGTAGCTTTAATTAAGTCAAACTGCTGGTTTAGTTGGTTAGTTAGAGCATGGTTCAGTTGGTCATAGTGGTGGTTTAGTTGGTTAGTTAGTTGGTTAGTTAGAGCATGGTTTAGTTGGTCATAGTGGTGGTTTAGTAGGTTAGTTAGTTGGTTAGTTAGAGCATGGTTCAGTTGGTCATACTGGTGGTTTAGTTGGTTAGTTAGAGCATGGTTCAGTTGGTCATACTGGTGGTTTAGTTGGTTAGTTAGAGCATGGTTCAGTTGGTCATAGTGGTGGTTTAGTTGGTTAGTTAGAGCATGGTTCAGTTGGTCATAGTGGTGGTTTAGTTGGTTAGTTAGTTGGTTAGTTAGAGCATGGTTCAGTTGGTCATACTGGTGGTTTAGTAGGTTAGTTATTTGGTTAGTTAGAGCATGGTTCAGTTGGTCATAGTGGTGGTTTAGTTGGTTAGTTAGTTGGTTAGTTAGAACATGGTTCAGTTGGTCATAGTGGTGGTTTAGTTGGTTAGTTAGTTGGTTAGTTAGAACATGGTTCAGTTGGTCATAGTGGTGGTTTAGTTGGTTAGTTAGACTCTAACTAACCAACTAAACCACCAGGATGGCCAGCAGTCATTGTCCCCATCTGCCCCCTCCTGCATTATTTCAGCTCCAGGGGTCATGACCCCTTACCCTCTGACCTTAAATCCCGTCTCTGAGTGTGACCTTCCTCTGGGGTCAGACAGAAGGGTCACCATCAGTGTGATTAGCTCTGTTTAACAGGGGTCCTTTCAGTCATGTTTTAGGAGTTGAGTTGAGCTCTTTCCCATGGTCAACTCCTGTCGCCTAGTGCAGTGGTTCTCAATCCTGGTCCTGGGGACCCCAAAGGGGTGCACATTTTGGTTTTTGCCTTAGCACTAGACAGCTTTGAGGATTTGAATTAGGTGTGTAGTGCTAGGGCAAAAACTAAAATGTGCCCCCCTTTTGGGTCCCCAGGACCAGGAATGAGAACCAGTGGTAGTGCATTGAAGGTATAGGGATCGTTCATTTATTCAGCGCGAACAGTGATCAGAGTTTACCCACCTACGGTATCTGTCAAAAGTTTGGACAGACCGAATCATTCACAGTTTTTTAAATTATTTTTTACTATTTTCTACATTGTAGAAATAATAGTGAAGACGTCAAAACTATACAATAACACATATGGAATCCTGTAGTAACCAAAAAGGGTTAAACAAATCAAAATATATTTGATATTTGAGATTCTTCAAAGTAGCCACACTTTGCCTTGATGACAGCTTGTACACAACACAACACAACACATTCACTACACAACACAACACATTTACAACACAACACAACACAACACATTTACAACACAACACAACACATTTACAACACAACACTACACAACACATTTACAACACAACACAACACTACACAACACAACACAACACATTCACTACACAACACAACACATTTACAACACAACACAACACATTTACAACACAACACATTTACAACACAACACAACACTACACAACACAACACAACACTACACAACACTACACAACACAACACATTTACAACACAACACATTCACTACACAACCCAACACAACACATTTACAACACAACACAACACATTTACAACACAACACTACACAACACATTTACAACACAACACAACACTACACAACACAACACATTTAGAACACAACACAAAACAACACTATACAACACAACACATTCACTACACAACACTTTCACTACACAACACAACACAACACATTTACTACACAACACAACACATTTACTACACAACACATTTACTACACAACACAACACATTCACTACACAACACATTCACTACACAACACAACACATTTACTACACAACACAACACATGTACTACACAACACAACACATTTACAACACAACACAACACATTTACAACACAACACATTTACAACACAACACAACACTACACAACACAACACAACACTACACAACACTACACAACACAACACATTTACAACACAACACATTCACTACACAACCCAACACAACACATTTACAACACAACACAACACATTTACAACACAACACTACACAACACATTTACAACACAACACAACACTACACAACACAACACATTTAGAACACAACACAAAACAACACTATACAACACAACACATTCACTACACAACACTTTCACTACACAACACAACACAACACATTTACTACACAACACAACACATTTACTACACAACACATTTACTACACAACACAACACATTCACTACACAACACATTCACTACACAACACAACACATTTACTACACAACACAACACATGTACTACACAACACAACACATTTACTACACAACACAACACATTTACTACACAACACAACACATTCACTACACAACACAACACATTCACTACACAACACAACACATTTACTACACAACACATTCACTACACAACACAACACATTTACTACACAAGACATTTACTACACAAGACATTTACAACACAAGACATTTACAACACAAGACATTTACAACACAACACATTTACTACACAACACAACACATATCCACTGGGTTTGAGCTACTGTACCTAAATACCCTCTCAATACTTTTAAATGTCCTACTCAAACTGGATAACCCAAACCTATATTTCTCTCTCTCTCTCTCCTTCTCCTAGCTGGTGAAGTTATGTAGCGGTATGATCGAGGCGGGCAGGGCGTACGTAAGCGCCAACAAGCTGTTTGTCAACGGCATCAAAGACCTGTCTCAGCAGTGCAAGAAGGAAGAAATGATCTCTGTAAGTTCACTGCTATTACACTGCTATTACACTGCTAGTACACTGCTATTACACCGCTATTACACTGCTATTACACTGCTATTACACTGCTAGTACACTGCTATTACACTGCTATTACACTGCTAGTACACTGCTATTACACTGCTAGTACACCGCTAGTACACTGCTAGTACACGGCTAGTACACTGCTAGTACACTGCTAGTACACGGCTAGTACACTGCTATTACACTGCTAGTACACTGCTATTACACTGCTAGTACACTGCTAGTACACGGCTAGTACACTGCTAGTACACTGCTAGTACACGGCTAGTACACTGCTATTACACTGCTAGTACACTGCTATTACACTGCTAGTACACTGTTATTACACTGCTAGTACACTGCTAGTACACGGCTAGTACACTGCTATTACACTGCTATTACACTGCTAGTACACTGCTATTACACTGCTATTACACTGCTAGTACACTGCTATTACACTGCTAGTACACCGCTATTACACCGCTATTACACCGCTAGTACACCGCTATTACACCGCTATTACACCGCTAGTACACCGCTATTACACTGCTAGTACACTGCTATTACACTGCTAGTACACTGCTAGTACACTGCTATTACACTGCTAGTACACTGCTAGTACACGGCTAGTACACTGCTATTACACTGCTAGTACACTGCTATTACACTGCTAGTACACTGCTATTACACTGCTAGTACACTGCTAGTACACTGCTAGTACACGGCTAGTACACTGCTAGTACACCGCTATTACACCGCTATTACACCGCTAGTACACCGCTAGTACACCGCTAGTACACGGCTAGTACACTGCTAGTACACTGCTATTACACTGCTATTACACTGCTAGTACACGGCTATTACACTGCTAGTACACCGCTATTACACCGCTATTACACCGCTAGTACACTGCTAGTACACTGCTAGTACACTGCTATTACACTGCTATTACACTGCTATTACACTGCTAGTACACCGCTATTACACCGCTAGTACACCGCTAGTACACCGCTAGTACACTGCTAGTACACTGCTAGTACACCGCTAGTACACGGCTAGTACACTGCTAGTACACTGCTATTACACTGCTATTACACTGCTAGTACACGGCTATTACACTGCTAGTACACCGCTATTACACCGCTATTACACCGCTAGTACACTGCTAGTACACTGCTAGTACACTGCTAGTACACTGCTAGTACACTGCTATTACACTGCTATTACACTGCTATTACACTGCTAGTACACCGCTATTACACCGCTAGTACACCGCTAGTACACCGCTAGTACACCGCTAGTACACTGCTAGTACACCGCTAGTACACGGCTAGTACACTGCTAGTACACTGCTATTACACTGCTATTACACTGCTAGTACACGGCTATTACACTGCTAGTACACCGCTATTACACCGCTATTACACCGCTAGTACACCGCTATTACACCGCTATTACACCGCTAGTACCTCGCTAGTACACGGCTAGTACACGGCTAGTACACGGCTATTACACTGCTAGTACACTGCTAGTACACTGCTATTACACGGCTAGTACACTGCTATTACACGGCTAGTACACTGCTATTACACTGCTATTACACTGCTATTACACCGCTAGTACACTGCTATTACACTGCTAGTACACTGCTATTACACTGCTATTACACTGCTAGTACACTGCTAGTACACTGCTATTACACTGCTAGTACACTGCTAGTACACTGCTATTACACTGCTATTACACTGCTATTACACTGCTAGTACACTGCTATTACACTGCTAGTACACTGCTATTACACTGTTATTACACTGCTAGTACACGGCTATTACACGGCTATTACACGGCTATTACACGGCTAGTACACTGCTATTACACTGCTAGTACACTGCTATTACACTGTTATTACACTGTTATTACACTGCTAGTACACTGCTAGTACACGGATAGTACACGGCTATTACACGGCTATTACACGGCTAGTACACTGCTATTACACTGCTATTACACTGCTATTACACTGCTAGTACACTGCTAGTACACTGCTAGTACACTGCTATTACACTGCTATTACACTGCTAGTACACTGCTATTACACTGCTAGTACACTGCTATTACACTGCTAGTACACTGCTATTACACTGCTATTACACTGCTATTACACTGCTAGTACACGGCTAGTACACTGCTATTACACTGCTAGTACACTGCTATTACACTGCTAGTACACTGCTAGTACACTGCTATTACACTGCTATTACACGGCTAGTACACTGCTATTACAACATGATGTCACAACACAAACAGAACAAAACATTTTTTTTTTATACATGTCAACAGATGGTATGATAGATCAGTGGTTCCCAAACTGTTGGGGCGTGCCCCCTTAGGGGAGGTGCAAGGGGTCGGCAGAAGGTGTTGCGCGGTCTTAATTTACTGTTGCTAATTGTAATAGTAGAATGCACAAGGTGACATTTCTAAATTGGGTGGTGCGTCATCAGTTCCTCTTGTCATGTCAGTCATTACATATTATAGAGAGATATTTATAACTGGTCAGAGATCTCCAGATCAACTAGCCCAGGTCAGCTAACATTTTCAAGATGTAGCCTAGTAGGCTACACGTTAACTAGCTAGCTAATTTAGCTGGTTCGTTGTTGCCCATGCGAGGAGGTTAGGCTAGCAAGCATTTTAGCTAGGTAGCCTATGAAAACAAAAACTAAAAGCATAGAGCCGGCCGCCCTGCCAAACTGAGCAATCATGCTCGAGAGTTCCTCTGTGGAGATGGGAGAACGTTACAGAAGGACAACCATCTCTGCAGAACTCCACCAATCAGGCCTTTATGGTAGAGTGGCCAGACAGAAGCCACTCCTCAGTAAAAGGCACATGACCGCCCTCTTTGGAGTTTGCCAAAAGGCACCTAAAGGACTCTCAGACCATAAGAAACAAGATTCTCTGGTCTGATGAAACCAAGATTGAAGTTAGAGTAGAAGTAGAGTAGAATAGAGTGGAGGTAGAGTAGAGTGGAGTAGAGGTAGAGTAGAGGCAGAGTAGAGTAGAGTAGAGTAGAGTAGAGTAGAGTAGAGTAGAGTAGGGTAGAGTAGAGTTATAGTGGAGTGGAGTGGAGTTAGAGTAGAGTAAAGTAGAGTAGAGTAGAGTTATAGTAGAGTAGAGTTATAGTAGAGTAGAGTAAGAGTAGAGTAAGAGTAGAGTAAGAGTAGAGTAAGAGTAGAGTTAGAGTAGAGTAGAGTACATCTGAAATAGAGATACTTCATCACATTCCTCTAGTTTCTACATTCCTTAAAATGTCCCCTCTTCAACAATACACCAGTTGAAATATAAACAGCATTGTCCAGACATAGACCATGTTCCCCCCTAGCTGGGGAAACATAGACATGAAGATATTAAGAGAGATTCATGAGAGATATCTGAGACCTTCTTTACTGCTTCCCACATAAATGTTTCTCAACACATTGAATTGAACTTCTTCCTGTACCAGCTTGCTAGCTGGCGGAGTAGAATGAATCTCAGTGATGATCTGTAAGTGAACATCAACAGACTACAGTTACTGTCTGTAACCTGAAGGTCTCTCTCTAGGAGTGTCTGGAGAAGTGTGGGGAGAGCCTGCAGGAGATCGTCAACTATAACATGGTGAGACACACACACGCACGCACGCACGCACGCACGCACGCACGCACGCACACACACACACACACACACACACACACACACACACACACACACACACACACACACACACACACACACACACTACATTCAGAAAGTATTCAGACCTCTTGCCTTTTTCCACATTTTGTTACGCTACAGCCTTATTCTAAAATGGATTCAATACTTTTTTCTCCTAATCAATCTACACACAATACCTCATGATGACAACAAAGTCAAGGTATTGGAGTGGCCATCACAAAGCCCTGACCTCAATCCTATAGAAAATTTGTGGGCAGAAATTAAAAAGCGTGTGCGAGCAAGGAGGCCTACAAACCTGACTCAGTTACACCAGCTCTGTCAGGAGGAATGGGCCAAAATTCACCCAACTTATGTGGGAAGCTTGTGGAAGGCTACCCGAAACGTTTGACCCAAGTTAAACAATTTAAAGGCAATGCTACCAAATACTAATTGAGTGTATGTAAACTTCTGACCCACTGGGAATGTGATGAAAGAAATAAAAGCTGAAATCAATCATTCTCTCTACTATTATTCTGACGTTTCAAATTCATATAATAAAGTGGTGATCCTAACTGACCTAAGACAGGGAATTTTTACTAGGATTAAATGTCAGGAATTGTGAAAAACTGAGTTTAAATGTATTTGGCTAAGGTGTATGTATGTCAAAAAAAGTCAAGGGGTCTGAATACTTTCCAAATGCACTGTATGAGACAGAGACAGAGACAGAGAGCAGGAAGAAAGAGAGGGAGAAAGACAGAGAGGGAGATAGACAGAGACAGAGACAGAGAGCAGGAAGAAAGAGAGAGAGAAAGACAGAGAGGGAGATAGACAGAGACAGACACAGAGAGCAGGAAGAAAGAGAGAGAGAAAGACAGAGAGGGACAGAGACAGAGACAGAGACAGAGAGCAGGAAGAAAGAGAGAGAGAAAGACAGAGAGGGAGATAGACAGAGACAGAGACAGAGAGCAGGAAGAAAGAGAGGGAGAAAGACAGAGAGGGAGATAGACAGAGACAGAGAGCAGGAAGAAAGAGAGAGAGAAAGACAGAGAGGGACAGAGACAGACAGAGACAGAGAGCAGGAAGAAAGAGGAAATTCCTGTCTTTTTAACGGTTGAGCTAAAATCTCCTAAATCCTTCCTGTCGTTTAACTAGTCTAGTTCTTAGCGACCCCTCCCTCTTCTCTTCCTCTCCTCACATATCTGTGGTCATCACAACGTTTTTATGGTCAGATCAGGATTTGGGCCTTCTAATAAAATCATGTTACTAGTTTTTGATGTTGACCTAGTTTGTAATCTCACCTCAAAATAACTTTTCAACAAATTTCAGCCAGTTATGAAAAAAAAAAAACGATTAGAAAAATGTTACTGCTGCCAGATATTCTGAACAGCCGTTTCTAGTTTGGAGGGGCTGTGTACTGTAAAAGTCAAGGTCTGTGTTTAGTGATGTTGTAATAATAGCAGCTAGTTTGGTGTTATTTTGGCCATTCAGGGACACCGTACTTGCTGACAGGTGCAGATTAGTGGATGATTCTCCATCTCCCTCTCTCCCTCTCTCTATCCCTCCCTCTCTCTCTCTCTCTCTCTCCCTCTCTCCCTCTCCCTCTCAATCTCTCCCTCCTTCCCTCTCCATCTCCCTCTCTCCCTCTCTCTCTCCCTCTCTCCCTCTCTCCATCTATCTCCCTCTCTCTCTCTCCCTATCCCTCCCTCTCTCTCTCTCTCCATCTCCCTCTCCTTCTCTCTATCCCTCTCTCCCTCTCTCCCTCTCTCCCTCTCCCCTCAACACCATTCCTGGTCTGAGATCAGAGGAGAACATGGAGTATCTCTAACTGGATATTCATACATTCTTCTATGTGAGGTGAATGATGCGTCTTGCCATAGAGATCCAACGTTTACAAAAAAATGACCCTGACTGTCCCAACGCGGGAGCTGTATTAATGAACTGAAATGTGTGAGTGACACCAGAGAAGAAGAGGTGCAGTGAAATGGAAAACAGGGCTTTACAGTCTTCTCCAGCAGGTGGGGTTTTCTTCTCGCCTCATCAAGCAAGGAGTTTTTGTATGAAGGTCAATGAGAGAGAATCGAATTTGGTTAACAAAAAATGTAATGTCTTATTTTATACGTGTGATTTGATCAGATAGAAGTTCCATAGGTTGTTACCTGTGTACTGCTAAGTAGGACGCTTCAACCCCAACTACATGTACAAATGACCTCAACTAGCCTGTACCCCTGCACACTGACTCAGTACCGTAATACCCTGTATATAGCCTGCACACTGACTCAGTACCGTAACACCCTGTATATAGCCTGCACACTGACTCAGTACCGTAACACCCTGTATATAGCCTCCACACTGACTCAGTACCGTAACACCCTGTATATAGCCTGCACACTGACTCAGTACCGTAATACCCTGTATATAGTCTCCACACTGACTCAGTACCGTAACACCCTGTATATAGCCTGCACACTGACTCTGTACCGTAATACCCTGTATATAGCCTCCACACTGACTCTGTACCGTAACACCCTGTATATAGCCTCCACACTGACTCTGTACCGGTACCCCTGTATATAGCCTCCACACTGACTCGGTACCGGTACCCCCTGTATATAGCCTCCACACTGACTCTGTACCGGTACCCCCTGTATATAGCCTCCACACTGACTCTGTACCGTAACACCCTGTATATAGCCTCCACATTGACTCTGTACCGGTACCCCCCTGTATATAGCCTCCACATTGACTCTGTACCGGTGCCTCCTGTATATAGCCTCCACATTGACTCTGTACCGGTGCCCCCTGTATATAGCCTCCACATTGACTCTGTACCGGTACCTCCTGTATATATCCTCCATATTGACTCTGTACCGGTACCCCCTGTATAGAGCCTCCACATTGACTCTGTACCGGTGCCTCCTGTATATATCCTCCACATTGACTCTGTACCGGTACCCCCCTGTATATAGCCTCCACATTGACTCGGTACCGGTACCTCCTGTATATATCCTCCACATTGACTCTGTACCGGTGCCTCCTGTATATAGCCTCCACATTGACTCTGTACCGGTGCCTCCTGTATATAGCCTCCACATTGACTCTGTACCGGTACCTCCTGTATATAGCCTCCACATTGACTCTGTACCGGTACCCCCTGTTATATAGCCTCCACATTGACTCTGTACCGGTACCCCCTGTATATAGCCTCCACATTGACTCTGTACCGGTGCCCCCTGTATATAGCCTCCACATTGACTCTGTACCGGTACCTCCTATATATTTCCTCCACATTGACTCTGTACCGGTACCCCCTGTATAGAGCCTCCACATTGACTCTGTACCGGTGCCTCCTGTATATATCCTCCACATTGACTCTGTACCGGTACCCCCCTGTATATAGCCTCCACATTGACTCGGTACCGGTACCTCCTGTATATATCCTCCACATTGACTCTGTACCGGTGCCTCCTGTATATAGCCTCCACATTGACTCTGTACCGGTGCCTCCTGTATATATCCTCCACATTGACTCTGTACCGGTGCCTCCTGTATATAGCCTCCACATTGACTCTGTACCGGTGCCTCCTGTATATATCCTCCACATTGACTCTGTACCGGTACCCCCTGTATATAGCCTCCACACTGACTCGGTACCGGTGCCTCCTGTATATATCCTCCACATTGACTCTGTACCGGTACCTCCTGTATATATCCTCCACATTGACTCTGTACCGGTACCCCCTGTATATATCCTCCACATTGACTCTGTACCGGTACCCCCTGTATATATCCTCCACATTGACTCTGTACCGGTAGTTCAGTTCACAGTAAAGTCTACACTTGTTGTATTCGGCGCGTGTGACAAATAAAGTTTGATTTGATTTGACACGTGACATTCCGGCAACTTTGAGAAAAAAAAAAAAGAAGAAATAAAACACTTTATGTATACAGTTGTGACTGTTGTTCACTTGCGTATCTGCCCTCTCATTGGCTAGAATGGTCCCATGTGATCTTGCCTCCTCCCGACTGCCTTCTAGTCTGAGCACCAGTCTCTTCAGCTAACATTCCTCTCTGTGCCACTACCTGGCGTTGCCAGTCTTTGGAAGATGACATGGAGTACAGGGAGTGGATTAGCTGAAGAGACTGGCACCCAGGCTAAATTCCTTCTATTTTTTTTTGAAAACATTTGTTTTCCTTGTTAGAGAGGCCACAACAGTATCAGGTCAATACAATGGATCATCTGTGGTCACACGTGATAACTGAAATGTGTTAGTCTCACGCTGTATCTTAATTGGCTGCATCATTCATGGGGGACGACATGTTTACCATTGCCTTGTTTTTAATTTAAATCCATATGTGTGTTTTGCCTATTTTTACTGGTTTGACGTGACTAGTCAGATCTTCCTTGTGCCAAACTATAATGATAATGAGAATAATGCCTCCTGATTCCCTGCCATGTTTAACAGAGGATAGTTTAATAGAGTTTAATAGAGGGTAGTTTAATAGAGTTTAATAGAGGGTAGTTTAATAGAGGGTAGTTTAATAGAGTTTAATAGAGGGTAGTTTAATAGAGTTTAATAGAGGGTAGTTTAATAGAGTTTAAAAGAGGGTAGTTTAATAGAGGATAGTTTAATAGAGTTTAACAGAGGGTAGTTTAATAGAGGGTAGTTTAATAGAGGATAGTTTAATAGAGTTTAAAAGAGGGTAGTTTAAAAGAGGGTAGTTTAATAGAGGGTAGTTTAATAGAGGATAGTTTAATAGAGTTTAAAAGAGGGTAGTTTAATAGAGGGTAGTTTAATAGAGGGTAGTTTAATAGAGTTTAAAAGAGGGTAGTTTAATAGAGGGTAGTTTAAAAGAGGGTAGTTTAATAGAGTTTAATAGAGGGTAGTTTAATAGAGGGTAGTTTAATAGAGGGTAGTTTAATAGAGGGTAGTTTAATAGAGGGTAGTTTAACAGAGGGTAGTTTAATAGAGTTTAACAGAGGGTAGTTTAATAGAGGGTAGTTTAATAGAGGGTAGTTTAATAGAGTTTAATAGAGGGTAGTTTAATAGAGTTTAATAGAGGGTAGTTTAATAGAGGATAGTTTAATAGAGTTTAATAGAGGGTAGTTTAATAGAGTTTAATAGAGGGTAGTTTAATAGAGTTTAATAGTGGGTAGTTTAATAGAGTTTAATAGAGGGTAGTTTAATAGAGTTTAATAGAGGGTAGTTTAATAGAGTTTAATAGTGGGTAGTTTAATAGAGGGTAGTTTAATAGAGGGTAGTTTAATAAAGGGTAGTTTAATAGAGTTTAAAAGAGGGTAGTTTAATAGAGTTTAATAGAGGGTAGTTTAATAGAGGGTAGTTTAACAGAGGGTAGTTTAATAGAGTTTAACAGAGGGTAGTTTAATAGAGGGTAGTTTAATAGAGGGTAGTTTAACAGAGGGTAGTTTAATAGAGGGTAGTTTAATAGAGGATAGTTTATTAGAGGGTAGTTTAACAGAGGGTAGTTTAATAGAGGATAGTTTAATAGAGGGTAGTTTAATAGAGGGTAGTTTAATAGAGTTTAATAGAGGGTAGTTTAATAGAGGGTAGTTTAATAGAGTTTAATAGAGGGTAGTTTAATAGAGGGTAGTTTAATAGAGTTTAATAGAGGATAGTTTAATAGAGGATAGTTTAATAGAGTTTAATAGAGGGTAGTTTAATAGAGGGTAGTTTAATAGAGGGTAGTTTAATAGAGAGTAGTTTAACAGAGGGTAGTTTAATAAAGGATAGTTTAATAGAGGATAGTTTAATAGAGTTTAATAGAGGGTAGTTTAGAAGAGGGTAGTTTAATAGAGGGTAGTTTAATAGAGTTTAATAAAGGGTAGTTTAACAGAGGGTAGTTTAATAGAGGGTAGTTTAATAGAGGGTAGTTTAATAGAGTTTAATAGAGGGTAGTTTAATAGAGGGTAGTTTAATAGAGGATAGTTTAACAGAGGGTAGTTTAATAGAGGGTAGTTTAATAGAGGGTAGTTTAATAGAGGATAGTTTAATAGAGGGTAGTGTAATAGAGTTTATTAAAGGGTTGTTTAATAGAGGGTAGCTTAATAGAGGGTAGTTTAACAGAGGGTAGTTTAATAGAGGGTAGTTTAACAGAGGTTAGTTTAACAGAGGGTAGTTTAATAGAGGGTAGTTTAATAGAGGGTAGTTTAATAGAGGATAGTTTAATAGAGTTTAATAAAGGGTAGTTTAATAGAGGGTAGTTTAATAGAGGGTAGTTTAATAGAGGGGAGTTTAATAGAGTTTAACAGAGGATACTTTAATAGAGGGTTGTTTAAAATAGTTTAATAGAGGGTAGTTTAATAGAGGAGAGTTTAATAGAGGGTAGTTTAATAGAGTTTAATAGAGGGTTGTTTAATAGAGGGTAGTTTAATAGAGGGTAGTTTAACAGAGGGTAGTTTAATAGAGGGTAGTTTAATAGAGGGTAGTTTAATAGAGGATAGTTTAATCGAGTTTAATAAAGGGTAGTTGAAAAGAGGGTAGTTTAATAGAGGGTAGTTTAATAAAGGGTAGTTTAATAGAGGGTAGTTTAATAGAGTTTAACAGAGGATACTTTAATAGAGGGTAGTTTAATAGAGGGTTGTTTAAAAGAGGGTAGTTTAATAGAGGGTAGTTTAATAGAGTTTAACAGAGGGTAGTTTAATAGAGTTTAACAGAGGGTAGTTTAATAGAGGGTAGTTTAATAGAGGGTAGTTTAATAGAGTTTATTAGAGGGTAGTTTAATAGAGGGTAGTTTAATAGAGTTTAACAGAGGGTAGTTTAATAGAGTTTAACAGAGGGTAGTTTAATAGAGGGTAGTTTAATAGAGTTTAACAGAGGGTAGTTTAATAGAGTTTAACAGAGGGTAGTTTAATAGAGGGTAGTTTAACAGAGGGTAGTTTAATAGAGGGTAGTTTAATAGAGGGTAGTTTAATAGAGGATAGTTTAATAGAGTTTAATAAAGGGTAGTTGAATAGAGGGTAGTTAAATAGAGGGTAGTTTAATAGAGTTTAATAGAGGGTAGTTTAATAGAGGGTAGTTTAATAAAGGGTAGTTTAATAGAGGGTAGTTTAATAGAGGGTAGTTTAATAGAGTTTAACAGAGGGTAGTTTAATAGAGGGTAGTTTAATAGAGTTTAACAGAGGATACTTTAATAGAGGGTAGTTTAATAGAGTTTAACAGAGGGTAGTTTAATAGAGGGTAGTTTAATAGAGTTTAATAGAGGGTAGTTTAATAGAGTTTAATAGAGGGTAGTTTAATAGAAGGTAGTTTAACAGAGGGTAGTTTAACAGAGGATAGTTTAATAGAGGGTAGTTTAACAGAGGGTAGTTTAAAAGAGGGTAGTTTAATAGAGGGTAGTTTAATAGAGTTTAACAGAGGGTAGTTTAATAGAGTTTAACAGAGGGTAGTTTAACAGAGGGTAGTTTAATAGAGGGTAGTTTAATAGAGGGTAGTTTAACAGAGTTTAACAGAGGGTAGTTTAACAGAGGATAGTTTAATAGAGGGTAGTTTAATAGAGGGTAGTTTAATAGAGGGTAGTTTAACAGATGGTAGTTTAATAGAGGGTAGTTTAATAGAGGGTAGTTTAATAGAGGATAGTTTAATAGAGTTTAATAAAGGGTAGTTTAATAGAGGGTAGTTTAATAAAGGGTAGTTTAATAAAGGGTAGTTTAATAGAGGGTAGTTTAATAGAGGGTAGTTTAACAGATGGTAGTTTAATAGAGGGTAGTTTAATAGAGGGTAGTTTAATAGAGGATAGTTTAATAGAGTTTAATAAAGGGTAGTTTAATAGAGGGTAGTTTAATAAAGGGTAGTTTAATAAAGGGTAGTTTAATAGAGGGTAGTTTAATAAAGGGTAGTTTAATAAAGGGTAGATTAATAGAGTGTAGTTTAATAGAGTTTAATAGAGTGTAGTTTAATGGAGGGTAGTTTAATAGAGTTTAATAGAGGATAGTTTAATAGAGGGTAGTGTAATAGAGTTTAATAGAGGGTTGTTTAATAGAGGGTAGTTTAATAGAGGGTAGTTTAACAGAGGGTAGTTTAATAGAGGGTAGTTTAACAGAGGTTAGTTTAACAGAGGGTAGTTTAATAGAGGGTAGTTTAATAGAGGGTAGTTAAATAGAGGGTAATTTAATAGAGGGTAGTTTAATAGAGGATAGTTTAATAGAGTTTAATAAAGGGTAGTTTATTAGAGGGTAGTTTAATAGAGGGTAGTTTAATAGAGGGTAGTTTAATAGAGTTTAACAGAGGATACTTTAATAGAGGGTAGTTTAATAGAGGGTTGTTTAAAAGAGGGTAGTTTAATAGAGGGTAGTTTAATAGAGTTTAATAGAGGGTAGTTTAATAAAGGGTAGTTTAATAGAGGATAGTTTAACAGAGGGTAGTTTAATAGAGGGTAGTGTAAGAGAGGGTAGTGTAATAGAGGGTAGTTTAATAGAGGGTAGTTTAATAGAGGATAGTTTAATAGAGGGTAGTTTAATAGAGTTTAATAGAGGGTAGTTTAATAGAGGGTTGTTTAAAAGAGGGTAGTTTAATAGAGGGTAGTTTAATAGAGTTTAACAGAGGGTAGTTTAATAGAGTTTAACAGAGGGTAGTTTAATAGAGGGTAGTTTAATAGAGTGTAGTTTAATAGAGTTTAATAGAGGGTAGTTTAATAGAGTTTAATAGAGGGTAGTTTAATAGAGGGTAGTTTAATAGAGGGTAGTTTAACAAAGGGTAGTTTAATAGAGGGTAGTTTAATAGAGGATATTTTAATAGAGGGTAGTTTAATAGAGTTTAATAGAGGGTTGTTTAATCGAGGGTAGTTTATTAGAGGGTAGTTTAACAGAGGGTAGTTTAATAGAGGGTAGTTTAACAGAGGGTAGTTTAATAGAGGGTAGTTTAATAGAGGGTAGTTTAATAGAGGGTAGTTTAATAGAGGATAGTTTAATAGAGTTTAATAAAGGGTAGTTGAATAGAGGGTAGTTTAATAGAGGGTAGTTTAATAGAGGGTAGTTTAATAAAGGGTAGTTTAATAGAGGGTAGTTTAATAGAGGGTAGTTTAATAGAGTTTAACAGAGGATACTTTAATAGAGGGTAGTTTAATAGAGGGTAGTTTAACAGAGGGTAGTTTAACAGAGGGTAGTTTAATTGAGGGTAGTTTAATAGAGGGTAGTTTAACAGAGGGTAGTTTAACAGAGGATAGTTTAATAGTGGGTAGTTTAACAGAGGATAGTTTAATAAAGGGTAGTTTAATAGAGGGTAGTTTAATAGAGGGTAGTTTAACAGAGGGTAGTTTAACAGAGGGTAGTTTAATAGAGGCTAGTTTAATAGAGTTTAACAGAGGGTAGTTTAACAGAGGGTAGTTTAACAGAGGATAGTTTAATAGAGGGTAGTTTAACAGAGGGTAGTTTAACAGAGGGTAGATTAATGGAGGGTAGTTTAATAGAGGAGAAGTTTAATAGAGTTTAATAAAGGGTAGTTTAATAGAGGGTAGTTTAATAAAGGGTAGTTTAATAAAGGGTAGTTTAATAGAGGGTAGTTTAATAAAGCGTAGTTTAATAAAGGGTAGTTTAATAGAGGGTAGTTTAATAGAGTTTAATAGAGGGTAGTTTAATAGAGGGTAGTTTAATAGAGTTTAATAGAGGATAGTTTAATAGAGGGTAGTTTAATAGAGTTTAATAGAGGGTAGTTTAATAGAGGATAGTTTAATAGAGTTTAATAGAGGGTAGTTTAGAAGAGGGTAGTTTAATAGAGTTTAATAGAGGGTAGTTTAATAAATGGTAGTTTAATAGAGGATAATTTAACAGAGGGTAGTTTAACAGAGGGTAGTTTAATAGAGGGTAGTTTAATAGTGGGTAGTTTAATAGAGGATAGTTTAATAGAGTTTAATAAAGGGTAGTTAAACAGAGGGTAGTTTAATAAAGGGTAGTTTAATAAAGGGTAGTTTAATAGAGGATAGTTTAACAGAGGGTAGTTTAACAGAGGGTCGTTTAATAGAGGGTAGTTTAATAGAGGGTAGTTTAATAGAGGATAGTTTAATAGAGTTTAATAAAGGGTAGTTTAACAGAGGGTAGTTTAATAAAGGGTAGTTTAATAAAGGGTAGTTTAATAGAGGGCAGTTTAATAAAGGGTAGTTTAACAGAGGGTAGTTTAACAGAGAATAGTTTAATAGAGGGTAGTTTAACAGAGGGTAGTTTAACAGAGGGTAGTTTAATAGAGGGTAGTTTAATAGAGGGTAGTTTAATAGAGGATAGTTTAATAGAGTTTAATAAAGGGTAGTTTAATAGAGGGTAGTTTAATAGAGTTTAATAGAGGATAGTTTAATAGAGGGTAGTTTAATAGAGTTTACTAGAGGGTAGTTTAATAGAGGATAGTTTAATAGAGTTTAATAGAGGGTAGTTTAGAAGAGGGTAGTTTAATAGAGGGTAGTTTAATAGAGGGTAGTTTAATAGAGGGTAGTTTAATAGAGGATAGTTTAATAGAGGGTAGTTTAATATAGTTTAATAAAGGGTAGTTTAATAAAGGGTAGTTTAATAGAGGGTCGTTTAATAAAGGGTAGTTTAATAACGGGTAGTTTAATAGAGGGTAGTTTAATAGAGTTTAATAGAGGGTAGTTTAATAGAGGGTAGTTTAATAGAGTTTAATAAAGGGTAGTTTAATAGAGGCTAGTTTAATAGAGGGTAGTTTAATAAAGGGTAGTTTAATAAAGGGTAGTTTAATAGAGGGTAGTTTAATAGAGGGTAGTTTAATAAAGGGTAGTTTAATAAAGGGTAGTTTAATAGAGTTTAATAGAGGGTAGTTTAATAGAGGGTAGTTTAATAGAGTTTAATAGAGGATAGTTTAATAGAGGGTAGTTTAATAGAGTTTAATAGAGGGTAGTTTAGAAGAGGGTAGTTTAATAGAGTTTAATAGAGGGTAGTTTAATAGAGTTTAATAGAGGGTAGTTTAATAAAGGGTAGTTTAATAGAGGATAGTTTAACCGAGGGTAGTTTAATAGAGGGTAGTTTAATAGAGGGTATTTAATAGAGGGTAGTTTAATAGAGGGTAGTTTAATAGAGGATAGTTTAATATAGGGTAGTTTAATAGAGTTTAATAAAGGGTAGTTTAATAGAGGGTAGTTTAATAGAGGGTAGTTTAATAGAGGGTTGTTTAATAGAGTTTAATAAAGGGTAGTTTAATAGAGGGTAGTTTAATAGAGTTTAACAGAGGATACTTTAATAGAGGTTAGTTTAATAGAGGGTAGTTTAACAGAGGGTAGTTTAACAGAGGGTAGTTTAACTGAGGGTAGATTAATAGGGGTAGTTTAACAGAGGGTAGTTTAACAGAGGGTAGTTTAATAGAGGGTAGTTTAACAGAGGATAGTTTAATAAAGGGTAGTTTAATAGAGGGTAGTTTAATAGAGGGTAGTTTAACAGAGGGTAGTTTAACAGAGGGTAGTTTAACAGAGGGTAGTTTAATAGAGGGTAGTTTAATAGAGTTTAACAGAGGGTAGTTTAACAGAGGGTAGTTTAACAGAGGATAGTTTAATAGAGGGTAGTTTAACAGAGGGTAGTTTAATAGAGGGTAGTTTAATAGAGGATAGTTTAATAGAGTTTAATAAAGGGTAGTTTAATAGAGGGTAGTTTAATAAAGGGTAGTTTAATAGAGGGTAGTTTAATAAAGGGTAGTTTAATAAAGGGTAGTTTAATAGAGGGGAGTTTAATAGAGTTTAATAGAGGGTAGTTTAATAGAGGGTAGTTTAATAGAGTTTAATAGAGGATAGGTTAATAGAGGGTAGTTTAATAGAGTTTAATAGAGGGTAGTTTAATAGAGTTTAATAGAGGGTAGTTTAATAGAGTGTAGTTTAATAGAGTTTAATAGAGGATAGTTTAATAGAGGGTAGTTTAATAGAGTTTAATAGAGGGTAGTTTAATAGAGGATAGTTTAATAGAGTTTAATAGAGTGTAGTTTAGAAGAGGGTAGTTTAATAGAGTTTAATAGAGGGTAGTTTAATAGAGTTTAATAGAGGGTAGTTTAATAAAGGGTAGTTCAATAGAGGATAGTTTAACAGAGGGTAGTTTAATAGAGGGTAGTTTAATGGAGGGTAGTTTAATAGAGGGTAGTTTAATAGAGGATAGTTTAATAGAGTTTAATAAAGGGTAGTTTAATAGAGGGTAGTTTAATAAAGGGTAGTTTAAAAAAGGGTACTTTAATAAAGGGTACTTTAATAAAGGGTAGTTTAATAAAGGGTAGTTTAATAGAGGGTAGTTTAATAGAGTTTAATAGAGGGTAGTTTAATAGAGGGTAGTTTAATAGAGTTTAATAGAGGATAGTTTAATAGAGGGTAGTTTAATAGAGTTTACTAGAGGGTAGTTTAATAGAGGATAGTTTAATAGAGTTTAATAGAGGGTAGTTTAGAAGAGGGTAGTTTAATAGAGTTTAATAGAGGGTAGTTTAATAGAGTTTAATAGAGGGTAGTTTAATAAAGGGTAGTTTAATAGAGGATAGTTTAACAGAGGGTAGTTTAACAGAGGGTAGTTTAATAGAGGGTAGTTTAATAGAGGGTAGTTTAATAGAGGATAGTTTAATAGAGTTTAATAAAGGGTAGTTTAATAGAGGGTAGTTTAATAAAGGGTAGTTTAATAAAGGGTAGTTTAATAGAGGGTAGTTTAATAATTGGTAGTTTAATAAAGGGTAGTTTAATAGAGGGTAGTTTAATAGAGGGTATTTTAATAGAGGGTAGTTTAATAGAGTTTAATAGAGGATAGTTTAATAGAGGGTAGTTTAATAGAGTTTAATAGAGGGTAGTTTAATAGAGGATAGTTTAATAGAGTTTAATAGAGGGTAGTTTAGAAGAGGGTAGTTTAATAGAGTTTAATAGAGGGTAGTTTAATAGAGTTTAATAGAGGGTAGTTTAATAAAGGGTAGTTTAATAGAGGGTAGTTTAACAGAGGGTAGTTTAACAGAGGGTAGTTTAATAGAGGGTAGTTTAACAGAGGGTAGTTTAACAGAGGATAGTTTAATAGAGGGTAGTTTAACAGAGGATAGTTTAATAAAGGGTAGTTTAATAGAGGGTAGTTTAACAGAGGGTAGTTTAACAGAGGTTAGTTTAACAGAGGGTAGTTTAATAGAGGGTAGTTTAATAGAGGGTAGTTTAATAGAGTTTAACAGAGGGTAGTTTAACAGAGGGTAGTTTAACAGAGGATGGTTTAATAGAGGGTAGTTTAACAGAGGGTAGTTTAACAGAGGGTAGTTTAATAGAGGGTAGTTTAACAGAGGGTAGTTTAATAAAGGGTAGTTTAATAGAGGATAGTTTAACAGAGGGTAGTTTAACAGAGGGTAGTTTAATAGAGGGTAGTTTAATAGAGGATAGTTTAATAGAGTTTAATAAAGGGTAGTTTAATAGAGAGTAGTTTAATAAAGGGTAGTTTAATAAAGGGTAGTTTAATAGAGGGTAGTTTAATAAAGGGTAGTTTAACAGAGGGTAGTTTAACAGAGGATAGTTTAATAGAGGGTAGTTTAACAGAGGGTAGTTTAACAGAGGGTAGTTTAATAGAGGGTATTTTAATAGAGGGTAGTTTAATAGAGGATAGTTTAATAGAGTTTAATAAAGGGTAGTTTAATAGAGGGTAGTTTAATAAAGGGTAGTTTAATAAAGGGTAGTTTAATAGAGGGTAGTTTAATAAAGGGTAGTTTAATAAAGGCTAGTTTAATAGAGGGTAGTTTAATAGAGTTTAATAGAGGGTAGTTTAATAGAGGGTAGTTTAATAGAGTTTAATAGAGGATAGTTTAATAGAGGGTAGTTTAATAGAGTTTAATAGAGGGTCGTTTAGAAGAGGGTAGTTTAATAGAGTTTAATAGAGGGTAGTTTAATAGAGTTTAATAGAGGGTAGTTTAATAAAGGGTAGTTTAATAGAGGATAGTTTAACAGAGGGTAGTTTAACAGAGGGTAGTTTAATAGAGGGTAGTTTAATAGAGGGTAGTTTAATAGAGGATAGTTTAATAGAGTTTAATAGAGGGTAGTTTAATAGAGGGTAGTTTAATAAAGGGTAGTTTAATAAAGGGTAGTTTAATAGAGGGTAGTTTAATAAAGGGTAGTTTAATAAAGGGTAGTTTAATAGAGGGTAGTTTAATAGAGGGTATTTTAATAGAGGGTAGTTTAATTGAGTTTAATAGAGGTTAGTTTAATAGAGGATAGTTTAATAGAGTTTAATAGAGGGTAGTTTAGAAGAGGGTAGTTTAATAGAGTTTAATAGAGGGTAGTTTAATAGAGTTTAATAGAGGGTAGTTTAATAAAGGGTAGTTTAATAGAGGATAGTTTAACAGAGGGTAGTTTAATAGAGGGTAGTTTAATAGAGGGTAGTTTAATAGAGGATAGTTTAATAGAGGGTAGTTTAATAGAGTTTAATAAAGGTAGTTTAATAGAGGGTAGTTTAATAGACGGTAGTTTAATAGAGGGTAGTTTAATAGAGGGTAGTTTAATAGAGTTTAACAGAGGATACTTTAATAGAGGGTAGTTTGATAGAGTTTAACAGAGGGTAGTTTAATAGAGGGTAGTTTAACAGAGGATAGTTTAACAGAGGGTAGTTTAACAGAGGGTAGTTTAATAGAGGGTAGTTTAACAGAGTTTAATAGAGGGTAGTTTAACAGAGTTTAATAGAGGGTAGTTTAATATAGTTTAATAGAGTGTAGTTTAATAGAGTTTAATAGAGGGTAGTTTAATAAAGGGTAGTTTAATAGAGGGTAGTTTAATAGAGTACGGGAGGGAGGGGTTAAGGGAGGGTTGACTTTGGGTATGACCAGTGAGATATACCTGCTGGAGCGCGTGCTACGGGTGGGTGTTGTTATCGTGACCAGTGAACTGAGATAAGGCGGAGCTTTACCTAGCAAAAACGTATAGATGACCTAGAGCCAGTGGGTCTGGCGACGAATATGTAGCGAGGGCCAGCCGACTAAAGCATACAGGTCGCAGTGGTGGGTGGTATAAGGGGCTTTGGTGACAAAACGGATGGCACTGTGATAGACTGCATCCAGTTTGCCGAGTAGAGTATTCGAAGCTATTTTGTAAATTACATCGCCGAAATCGACGATCGGTAGGATAGTCAGTTTTACGAGGGTATGTTTGGCGGCATGAATGAAGGAGGCTTTGTTGCGAAATAGGAAGCCGATTCTAGATTTAATTTTGGATTGGAGATGTTTAATATGAGTCTGGAAGGAGAGTTTACAGTCTAGCCAGACACCTAGGTATTTGTAGTTGTCCACATATTCTAAGTCAGAACCGTCCAGAGTAGTGATTCTGGTCGGGCGGGCGGGTGCGGGAAGCGAACAGCTGAAAAGCATGCATTTGGATTTGCTAGCCTTTAAGAGCAGTTGGAGTCCACAGAAGGAGAGTTGTATGGCATTGAAGCTCATTTGGAGGTTAGTTAACACAGTTTCCAAAGAAGGGCCAGATGTATACAGAATGGTGTTGTCTGCGCAGAGGTGGATCAGGGAATCACCTGCAGCAAGAGCGACATCGTTGATATATACAGAGAAAAGAGTCGGCCCGAGAATTGAACCCTGTGGTACCCCCATAGAGACTGCCAGAGGTCCGGACAACAGGCCCTCCGATTTGACACACTGATCTCTATCTGAGAAGTAGTTGGTGAACCAGGCGATGCAGTCATTTGAGAAACCAAGGCTGTTGAGTCTGCCGATAAGAATACAGTGATTGACAGAGATGAAAGCCTTGGCCAGGTGGATAAAGACGGCTGCACAGTACTGTCTTTTATCGATGGCGGTTATGATATCATTTAGTACCTTGAGCGTGGCTGAGGTGCACCCGTGACCAGCTCGGAAACCGGTTTGCACAGCGGAGAAGGTACAGTGGGATTCGAAATGGTCGGTGATCTGTTTATTAACTTGGCTTTCGAAGACTTTAGAAAGGCAGGGTAGGATGGATATAGGTCTATAACAGTTTGGGTCTAGAGTGTCACCCCCTTTGAAGAGGGGGATGACCGCAGCAGCTTTCCAATCTTTAGGGATCTCGGACGATACGAAAGAGAGGTTGAACAGACTGGGAGTAGGGGTTGCAACAATGGCGGCGGATCATTTTAGAAAGAGAGGGTCCAGATTGTCTAGCCCAGCTGATTTGTACGGGTCCAGGTTTTGCAGCTCTTTCAGAACATCTGCTATCTGGATTTGGGTGAAGGAGAAGCTGGGGAGGCTTGGGCAAGTGGCTGCGGGGGGTGTGGAGCTTTTGGCCAGGGTAGCCAGGAGGAAAGCATGGCCAGCTGTAGAAAAATGCTTATTGAAATTCTCGATTATCGTGGATTTATTGGTGGTGACAGTGTTACCTAGCCTCAGTGCAGTGGGCAGCTGGGAGGAGTTGCTCTTATTCTCCATGGACTTTACAGTGTCCCAAAACTTTTTGGAATTAGAGCTACAGGATGCAAATTTCTGTTTAAAAAAGCTAGTCTTTGCATTCCTGACTGACTGCGTGTATTGGTTCCTGACTTCCCTGAAAAGTTGCATATCACGGGGACTATTCGATGCTAGTGCAGTCCGCCACAGGATGTTTTTGTGCTGGTCGAGGGCAGTCAGGTCTGGAGTGAACCAAGGGCTATATCTGTTCTTAGTTCTAAATTTTTTGAAAGGGGCATGCTTATTTAAGATGGTGAGGAAATTACTTTTAAAGAACGACCAGGCATCCTCGACTGACGGGATGAGGTCAATATCTTTCCAGGATACCCGGGCCAGGTCGATTAGAAAGGCCTGCTCGCAGAAGTGTTTTAGGGAGCGTTTGACAGTGATGAGGGGTGGTCGTTTGACCGCAGACCCATAGCGGATGCAGGCAATGAGGCAGTGATTGCTGCGATCCTGATTGAAAACAGCAGAGGTGTATTTGGAGGGCAAGTTGGTCAGGATAATATCTATGAGGGTACCCATATTTACGGATTTAGGGTTGTACCTGGTGGGTTCCTTGATAATTTGTATGAGATTGAGGGTATCTAACTTAGATAGTAGGACTGCCGGGGTGTTAAGCATATCCCAGTTTAGGTCACCTAACAGAATGAACTCTGAAGATAGATGGGGGGGCAATCAATTCACATATGGTGTCCAGGGCTCAGCTGGGAGCTGAGGGGGGTCTATAACAGGCGGCAACAGTGAGAGATTTATTTCTGGAGAGATTAATTTTTTAAATTATAAGCTCGAACTGTTTGGGCATAGACCTGGAAAGTATGACAGAACTTTGCAGGCTATCTCTGGAGTAGATTGCAACTCCTCCCCCTTTGGCAGTTTTATCTTGACAGAAAATGTTGTACTTGGGTATGGAAATCTCAGAATTTTTGGTGGCCTTCCTAAGCCAGGATTCAGACACGGCAAGGACATCAGGGTTGGCGGAGTGTGCTAAAGCAGTGAATAAAACAAACTTAGGGAGTAGGCTTCTGATGTTAACATGCATGAATCCAAGGCTTTTTCGGATACAGAAGCAACAAATGCGATGCCTGGGGACACGCAGGGCCTGGGTTCACCTCTACATCCCCTGAGGAACAGAGGAGGAGTAGGATGAGGGTACGGCTAAAGGCTATCAAGACTGGTCGTCTAGTGCGTTGGGGACAGAGAATAAAAGGAGCAGATTCCTGGGCGCGGTAGAATAGATCCAGGGCATAATGTGCAGACAGGGGTATGGTGGGGTGCGGGGACAGTGGAGGTAAACCCAGGCACTGAGTGATGATAAGAGAGGTTGCATCTCTGGACGCGCTAGTTACGCTGGGTGAGATCACCGCATGTGTGGGACTAGGGACAAAGGAGGTATCTGAGGCATGTTGAGTGGGACTAGGGGCACTGCAGTACACTAACACAATGATAACTATCCTAAAGAACAGTGTACAAGGCATATTGACATTTGAGAGAGACATAAAGCGAGGCATAAAGCAATCACAGGTGTTGGTTACTGGAAGGTATATTTAATTTAAAAATGGAAAAGAGATAAATTTAAATATGTATACAAAAAAAGACCAAGAATACAAAATGTACACGAGAGGATGACAACCCACGTCTGCACTGCTACGCCATCTTGGTCTTGAAGACAGCTCCTGAATATCATTAACTAGCTGTCTCGAAGACAGGTCCTGAATATCATTAACTAGCTGTCTCTAAGCTCCTGAATATCATTAACTAGCTGTCTCGAAGATAGTTCCTGAATATCATTAACTAGCTGTCTCGAAGACAGTTCCTGAATATCATTAACTAGCTGTCTCAAAGACAGTTCCTGAATATCATTAACTAGCTGTCTCGAAGACAGTTCCTGAATATCATTAACTAGCTGTCTCTAAGCTCCTGAACATCATTAACTAGCTGTCTCTAAGCTCCTGAACATCATTAACTAGCTGTCTCGAAGCTCCTGAATATCATTAACTAGCTGTCTCGAAGATAGTTCCTGAATATCATTAACTAGCTGTCTCAAAGACAGTTCATGAACATCATTAACTAGCTGTCTCTAAGCTCCTGAATATCATTAACTAGCTGTCTCGAAGCTCCTGAATATCATTAACTAGCTGTCTCGAAGATAGTTCCTGAATATCATTAACTAGCTGTCTCAAAGACAGTTCCTGAACATCATTAACTAGCTGTCTCAAAGACAGTTCCTGAACATCATTAACTAGCTGTCTCTAAGACAGTTCCTGAACATCATTAACTAGCTGTCTCGAAGCTTCTGAATATCATTAACTAGCTGTCTCTAAGCTCCTGAATATCATTAACTAGCTGTCTCGAAGATAGTTCCTGAATATCATTAACTAGCTGTCTCTAAGTTCCTGAATATCATTAACTAGCTGTCTCTAAGCTCCTGAATATCATTAACTAGCTGTCTCTAAGCTCCTGAATATCATTAACTAGCTGTCTTGAAGACAGCTCCTGAATATCATTAACTAGCTGTCTCGATGACAGCTCCTGAATATCATTAACTAGCTGTCTCTAAGCTCCTGAATATCATTAACTAGCTGTCTCGAAGATAGTTCCTGAATATCATTAACTAGCTGTCTCGAAGACAGTTCCTGAATATCATTAACTAGCTGTCTCAAAGACAGTTCCTGAATATCATTAACTAGCTGTCTCTAAGCTCCTGAACATCGTTAACTAGCTGTCTCTAAGCTCCTGAACATCATTAACTAGCTGTCTCAAAGACAGTTCCTGAATATCATTAACTAGCTGTCTCTAAGTTCCTGAATATCATTAACTAGCTGTCTCGAAGTTCCTGAACATCATTAACTAGCTGTCTCGAAGCTCCTGAATATCATTAACTAGCTGTCTCGAAGTTCCTGAACATCATTAACTAGCTGTCTCTAAGCTCCTGAATATCATTAACTAGCTGTCTCGAAGTTCCTGAACATCATTAACTAGCTGTCTCGAAGACAGCTCCTGAATATCATTAACTAGCTGTCTCTAAGCTCCTGAATATCATTAACTAGCTGTCTCAAAGACAGTCCCTGAATATCATTAAGTAGCTGTCTCGAAGCTCCTGAATAACATTAACTAGCTGTCTATAAGACAGCTCCTGAATATCGTTAACTAGCTGTCTCTAAGCTCCTGAATATCGTTAACTAGCTGTCTCTAAGCTCCTGAATATCGTTAACTAGCTGTCTCTAAGCTCCTGAATATCATTAACTAGCTGTCTCTAAGCTCCTGAATATCATTAACTAGCTGTCTCGAAGCTCCTGAATATCATTAACTAGCTGTCTCTAAGCTCCTGAACATCATTAACTAGCTGTCTCTAAGCTCCTGAATATCATTAACTAGCTGTCTCTAAGCTCCTGAATATCATTAACTAGCTGTCTCGAAGCTCCTGAATATCATTAACTAGCTGTCTCGAAGATAGTTCCTGAATATCATTAACTAGCTGTCTCGAAGCTCCTGAATATCGTTAACTAGCTGTCTCTAAGACAGCTCCTGAACATCATTAACTAGCTGTCTCTAAGCTCCTGAATATCATTAACTAGCTGTCTCGAAGCGTCCTGAATATCATTAACTAGCTGTCTCGAAGATAGTTCCTGAATATCATTAACTAGCTGTCTCAAAGACAGTTCCTGAACATCATTAACTAGCTGTCTCAAAGACAGTTCCTGAACATCATTAACTAGCTGTCTCAAAGACAGTTCCTGAACATCATTAACTAGCTGTCTCGAAGCTTCTGAATATCATTAACTAGCTGTCTCTAAGCTCCTGAATATCATTAACTAGCTGTCTCGAAGATAGTTCCTGAATATCATTAACTAGCTGTCTCTAAGTTCCTGAATATCATTAACTAGCTGTCTCTAAGCTCCTGAATATCATTAACTAGCTGTCTCTAAGCTCCTGAATATCATTAACTAGCTGTCTTGAAGACAGCTCCTGAATATCATTAACTAGCTGTCTCGATGACAGCTCCTGAATATCATTAACTAGCTGTCTCTAAGCTCCTGAATATCATTAACTAGCTGTCTCGAAGATAGTTCCTGAATATCATTAACTAGCTGTCTCGAAGACAGTTCCTGAATATCATTAACTAGCTGTCTCAAAGACAGTTCCTGAATATCATTAACTAGCTGTCTCTAAGCTCCTGAACATCGTTAACTAGCTGTCTCTAAGCTCCTGAACATCATTAACTAGCTGTCTCAAAGACAGTTCCTGAATATCATTAACTAGCTGTCTCTAAGTTCCTGAATATCATTAACTAGCTGTCTCGAAGTTCCTGAACATCATTAACTAGCTGTCTCGAAGCTCCTGAATATCATTAACTAGCTGTCTCGAAGTTCCTGAACATCATTAACTAGCTGTCTCTAAGCTCCTGAATATCATTAACTAGCTGTCTCGAAGTTCCTGAACATCATTAACTAGCTGTCTCGAAGACAGCTCCTGAATATCATTAACTAGCTGTCTCTAAGCTCCTGAATATCATTAACTAGCTGTCTCAAAGACAGTTCCTGAATATCATTAACTAGCTGTCTCTAAGACAGCTCCTGAACATCATTAACTAGCTGTCTCTAAGACAGCTCCTGAATATCGTTAACTAGCTGTCTCTAAGCTCCTGAATATCGTTAACTAGCTGTCTCTAAGCTCCTGAATATCGTTAACTAGCTGTCTCTAAGCTCCTGAATATCATTAACTAGCTGTCTCGAAGCTCCTGAATATCATTAACTAGCTGTCTCTAAGCTCCTGAATATCATTAACTAGCTGTCTCGAAGCTCCTGAATATCATTAACTAGCTGTCTCTAAGCTCCTGAATATCATTAACTAGCTGTCTCTAAGCTCCTGAATATCATTAACTAGCTGTCTCGAAGCTCCTGAATATCATTAACTAGCTGTCTCGAAGATAGTTCCTGAATATCATTAACTAGCTGTCTCGAAGCTCCTGAATATCATTAACTAGCTGTCTCAAAGCTCCTGAATATCGTTAACTAGCTGTCTCTAAGACAGCTCCTGAACATCATTAACTAGCTGTCTCAAAGACAGCTCCTGAACATCATTAACTAGCTGTCTCGAAGCTCCTGAACATCATTATATTTTTGAAACGTATTTGATAGCCTTTTCACATTTCAACTATTAGCGGTCTCACAGGCAGAATCTCAAATCACCCGCTCGCCCCTCGGTCCTCCATTTGTGCGTTCAAGCGCGCCTCCTCCATTTGAACAAGTGTCCCAAGGCTGAGGGAGTGAAAATGATTGAGGTTGTATGGGATAATTATCCCCTCCGGTAGACACTTCGACTGAGACTGCAATGCTGCCGGCTTCATAGGGAAGTGGAATCCCATAAGGCACAGCGTCATTTTCTTTTCATTTTTTTTTCTTTCGCAATTTCACACAAAAGAACGGAGAGGCCGAGGCATGCCTAATTATACGATACGTGCATTTCTTTATGTCTGATGTCGAGACATGACACATAAAATATTAAACAGCTCCCAAATTAAAATGTTTAACTGTTTAACTGAGGTTTATATTTTGTAAAACGACAAGGGAGGATTTGTTCATGTGAATTTCATGCATCATTCAAGTCATGTGTGTCCTGAAGTTCATGGATTTATTTATCACCCTCGCCACTCTCTGGAAGTCACCCTCTGAGATACGTTAGAACACGTGTAAACAGAGGGACCTCCGAGAAAGTTGGTAGGGGCGAGACGGTGGTTTGGGATTCACTGTGTCTCTCTCTCTCTCTCTCTCTCTCTCTCTCTCTCTCTCTCTCTTCCCGTCTCTCTCTCTGTCTCTCTCTCTCCCTGTCTCTCCCCCGTCTCTCTCTCTCTCATGTTTCTCTCTCCCTCTCTCTCCCGTGTCTCTCTCTCCCTCTCTGTGTCTCTCTCTCCCTCTCTCTGTCACTCTCTCTCCCTGTCTCTATCTCTCCCTTTCTCTCCCCCATCTCTCTCTCTCTCCCTCTCTCTCTCTCTCTCTCTCTCCCTCTCTCTCTCTGTCTCTCTCTCTCCCTGTCTCTCCCGTGTCTCTCTCTCCCTCTCTGTGTCTCTCTCTCCCTCTCTGTGTCGCTCTCTCCCTGTCTCTATCTCTCCCTTTCTCTCCCCCATCTCTCTCTTTCTCCCTCTCTGTCTCTCTCCCTGTCTGTCTCTCTCTGTCTCTTTCTCTACAGATCCTATTTGACCAGGCCCAGAGGTCAATCAAACAGCAGCTCCACACCTTCATCAAAGAGTGAGTATCATCCCTTCTTCCTTTGGTGTAGGCCTCTTCTTCTTTTCTCATTTCAGTCCATAGAGATGGATAGAGGACTCTAGTACCCAAAAGCCCATTTTAGCATGGACAACACCATTGAGGACTTTCACCATTTTGAAGTAGGGTGGGACTTTCTATGGGTTAACGAAGGATCACATACTTCCATCCAGGTCATCAGGAGGGATCAGCCAATGAATTATACTCATGAGGGAACTTTCCAGCTCTACAGGTGCCACTAAATCAACCAACTTATACCTGTTCCAACAACACCCTCCAGGTGGCAGTATGCACCATTTTCAGGTTGTTTACCAACTCATAGAACTAGTAGAAGAAGAACAGTGACTCCTTCAAAAAAGTAGATGGCCTCAATGGAGCTACCCTGTGTGCTCACAGATATCTTAAATGGGACAGTTACAACGGTGCGATCTCTATACATCTCTATGTTTCAGTCTCTCATCTCTCTTCTTTCATTTTTCTGTTTGCAAAAAAAAAAGTTAAATCTGAGGTCCTCAATCAAGGTTTCCTTAGCCTGGTCCCAGATCTGTTTGTGTTGTCTTGCCAACAACTACTATAGTCTTCGTCACGCTAGACGCAAAATTCAGCTGCATTTTGGCAAGACAGCACAAACAGATCTGGGACCAGGCTAAGGTTCTCCCTAAAAAACAGGAATACAAAACGAAATCTCCCTCTAGGGATGTGTGTAAGTCACTCTCTCTCTCCTCCCCCTCTAGGGACATGTGTAAGTCACTCTCTCTCTCTCTCCTCCCCCTCTAGGGATGTGTGTAAGTCACTCTCTCTCTCTCGTCGCCCTCTAGGGACGTGTGTAAGTCACTCTCTCTCTCTCTTCGCCCTCTAGGGACGTGTGTAAGTCACTCTCTCTCCTCCCCCTCTAGGGACGTGTGTAAGTCACTCTCACTCTCTCTCTCTCTCTCTCTTCGCCCTCTAGGGACGTGTGTAAGTCACTCTCTCTCTCTCCTCCCCCTCTAGGGACGTGTGTAAGTCACTCTCTCTCTTCGCCCTCTAGGGACGTGTGTAAGTCACTCTCTCTCTCTCTTCGCCCTCTAGGGACGTGTGTAAGTCACTCTCTCTCTCTCTTCGCCCTCTAGGGACGTGTGTAAGTCACTCTCTCTCTCTCTTCGCCCTCTAGGGACGTGTGTAAGTCACTCTCTCTCTCTCCACCCCCTCTAGGGACGTGCGTAAGTTCAAGGAGACTAAGAAGCAGTTTGACCGTGTGAGGGAGGACATGGAGATAGCCCAGGTGAAGAACGCCCAGGCCCCCAGGAACAAACCTCACGAGGTGGAGGAGGCCACTTCCTCTCTCACCCTGACCAGGAAGTGCTTCAGGCACCTGGCCCTGGACTACGTACTGCAGGTGAGAGGCATCACATTTAACATTTTAGTCCAAATTACAGTTACTATGACAACCACATATCAGTTAAACTGTTGATCCAAGACAACCACACATCAGTTAACGATTGATCTATATAATAGTAATACAATACCAGTAATATGACTGCAATACCAGTAATATAATACCAGTAATATGACTGCAATACCAGAAATATTATACCAGTAATATGACTGCAATACCAGTAATATAATACCAGTAATATGACTGCAATACCAGTAATATAATACCAGTAATATGACATCAATACCAGTAATATAATACCAGTAATATGACTGCAATACCAGTAATATAATACCAGTAATATGACTGCAATACCAGTAATATAATACCAGTAATATGACTGCAATACCAGTAATATGACATCAATACCAGTAATATAATACCAGTGATATGACTGCAATACCAACAATATAATACCAGTAATATGACATCAATACAAGTAATATGACTGCAATACCAGTAATATGACTGAAATACCAGTAATATAATACCAGTGATATGACTGCAATACCAGTAATATAATACCAGTAATATGACTGCAATACCAGAAATATGACTGCAATACCAGTAATATGACTGCAATACCAACAATATAATACCAGTAATATGACTGCAATACCAGTAATATAATACCAGTAATATGACTGCAATACCAGAAATATGACTGCAATACCAGTAATATGACTGCAATACCAACAATATAATACCAGTAATATGACTGCAATACCAGTAATATGATCCCAGTAATATGACTGCAATACCAGTAATATAATACCAGTAATATGACTGCAATACCAGTAATATAATACCAGTAATATGACTGCAATACCAACAATATAATACCAGTAATATGACATCAATACAAGTAATATGACATCAATACAAGTAATATGACTTTAATACCAGTAATATGACTGCAATACCAGTAATATGACTGCAATACCAGTAATATAATACCAGTAATATGACTGCAATACCAGTAATATGACTGCAATACCAGTAATATAATACCAGTAATATGACTGCAATACCAGTAATATAATACCAGTAATATGACTGCAATACCAGTAATATGACATGCAATACCAGTAATATAATACCAGTGATATGACTGCAATACCAACAATATAATACCAGTAATATGACATCAATACAAGTAATATGACTGCAATACCAGTAATATGACTGCAATACCAGTAATATGACTGAAATACCAGTAATATAATACCAGTGATATGACTGCAATACCAGTAATATAATACCAGTAATATGACTGCAATACCAGAAATATGACTGCAATACCAGTAATATGACTGCAATACCAACAATATAATACCAGTAATATGACTGCAATACCAGTAATATAATACCAGTAATATGACTGCAATACCAGAAATATGACTGCAATACCAGTAATATGACTGCAATACCAACAATATAATACCAGGAATATGACTGCAATACCAGTAATATGATCCCAGTAATATGACTGCAATACCAGTAATATAATACCAGTAATATGACTGCAATACCAGTAATATAATACCAGTAATATGACTGCAATACCAGTAATATAATACCAGTAATATGACTGCAATACCAACAATATAATACCAGTAATATGACATCAATACAAGTAATATGACATCAATACAAGTAATATGACTTTAATACCAGTAATATGACTGCAATACCAGTAATATGACTGCAATACCAGTAATATAATACCAGTAATATGACTGCAATACCAGTAATATGACTGCAATACCAGTAATATAATACCAGTAATATGACTGCAATACCAGTAATATAATACCAGTAATATGACTGCAATACCAGTAATATAATACCAGTAATATGACTGCAATACCAGTAATATAATACCAGTAATATGACTGCAATACCAGTAATATAATACCAGTAATATGACTGCAATACCAGTAATATAATACCAGTAATATGACTGCAATACCAGTAATATAATACCAGTAATATGACTGCAATACCAGTAATATGACTGCAATACCAACAATATTATACCAGTGATATGACTGCAATACCAGTAATGTCCAGTATGTGGTGCCATGATCCCTCAGTCCGTGCTTGTGGCTTGACAACTTTCTAGAAGTAAACATAATGTTAACTTGAATCTAACCTGTTGTATTTCTACTGTTACTGATAATCAAACTGATCACTAAATGTAATTTTGTCCATCTTTTCAGATCAATGTTCTTCAGGCTAAGAAGAAGTTTGAGATCCTTGATGCAGTGAGTAGTGACCTTGTCCTCTAAACCTCTGATTCCATGCCGTTACATGTATTAGCCATTTAAAACGCAAGATAATATGTTTTATTCTCTCTCTCTCTCTCTCTCTCTCTCTCTCTCTCTCTCTCTCTCTCCTCTCTCTCTCTCTCTCTCTCTATATATATATATATATATATATATATACTCTCTATCCTCTCTCTCTCTCTCCTCTATCTCTCTCTCTCTCAGATGCTGTCGTTCATGCGAGCCCAGTACACCTTGTTTCAACAGGGCTATAAAATATTGGATGAGATTGATCCCTACATGAAGAAACTAGCTGCAGAGGTGAGAAAACGAGAGAGAGCGAGAGAGAGAGCGAGAGAGAGACAGAGAGAGAGAGAGAGAGAGCGCGAGAGCGAGAGAGAGAGAGAGAGAGACACCCCAGAAACACTGACCACAGATCTTATACCTGTTGGCCTCGAGCCTCTCCCATACACCTGCTCCCCAAGTCAGGCTGACTGTCCTGGCGATTCCCTGACACAGGCCTCGCTAGTGTAGCAAAGAGGAGGGTTATAGTATGGTTATAGACCCAGTCACAGAGTAGGAAAACAAGGTGGGCACCAGAGAGAGATTGGCCTCTACTGTATCTGTCATTTGCCTAGTTAAATAAAGGTTAAATAAAATGTTTAAAAAAATACAATTAATCCCAGAGTACTGTCATGGAAATTAGTTTTAAGAATAACACTTCTTACAAGAACTTGTAAATTCAATATAGACTTTAATACAGAGTAGTAAAGCCGAGCCGGTCCGCGGAACCACGACTTCTTTCCTTCGGCCCCGGCTCTGCTTTTATGCATATACAATACATAGGTCCATCCTTTATGTAAATGAAGTAAAACCCCCTATGCGTTCTGCCACCTATTTTCTTTCAACCCAATGGATAACGCCCATATCTGCTTTTAGCTCTAACATTGTAGTGGCTGGATAACGCCCATATCTGCTTTTAGCTCTAACATTGTAGTGGCTGGATAACGCCCATATCTGCTTTTAGCTCTAACATTGTAGTGGCTGGATAACGCCCATATCTGCTTTTAGCTCTAACATAGTAGTGGCTGGATAACGCCCATATCTGCTTTTAGCTCTAACATAGTAGTGGCTGGATAACGCCCATATCTGCTTTTAGCTCTAACATAGTAGTGGCTGGATAACGCCCATATCTGCTTTTAGCTCTAACATTGTAGTGGCTGGATAACGCCCATATCTGCTTTTAGCTCTAACATTGTAGTGGCTGGATAACGCCCATATCTGCTTTTAGCTCTAACATAGTAGGGGCTAGACTCTCCTCATATGGATATGAAAATAATGCATGCATTGCAGGCTTACGCTTGGCATAAGTCATGGCCATACATACAGCTTGCCTGGCCGTTCCTACTTGGGGATGTATAGCCATCTGTTATCTCCACTCAGGGCCTGCTGTCAGTCTCCTCTTTCGCTAGCTAATGTATTTCTATCTTTCTTTCCCTCAGCAAGTCTACCTTTCTCCCACAGTACCAATTGCCAAATGAAGGCACTCCTAATCCCAGACTGGGAACACACACAGATTAGGCCACGTGTGTGTGAGTGTGTGTGTGTGTGTTCTCTCTAACTGTGCTGTGTTAATCCCATCTGCAGCTGGATCAGCTGGTCATAGACTCAGCCATGGAGAAGAGAGACCTGGAACACAAACACGCTACCATACAGCAGAGGGTGAGGAACTACACACACACACACACACACACACACACACACACACACACACACACACACACACACACACACACACACACACACACACACACACACACACACACACACCAGATTTACATTAATCAAGGATCCAAACATCTCAAAAGGTCCCTGTGTACATGGACACTGAACTTCTACAGCTGCTTTGCCTTGGTCTTTGTCAGGCCCACAATCTGAAGGTGTCAGGCCCACAATCTGATGCTGTCAGGCCCACAATCTGAAGGTGTCAGGCCCACAATCTGATGCTGTCAGGCCCACAATCTGAAGGTGTCAGGCCCACAATCTGATGCTGTCAGGCCCACAACCTGATGCTGTCAGGCCCACAACCTGATGCTGTCAGGCCCACAACCTGATGCTGTCAGGCCCACAACCTGATGCTGTCAGGCCCACAATCTGATGCTGCCAGGCCCACAATATGATGCTGTCAGGCCCACAATCTGATGCTGTCAGGCCCACAATCTGATGCTGTCAGGCCCACAATCTGATGGTGTCAGGCCGACAATATGATGCTGTCAGGCCCACAATATGATGCTGTCAGGCCCACCACAACCTGAAGGTGTCAGGCCCACCACAATCTGAAGGTGTCAGGCCCACCACAACCTGAAGGTGTCAGGCCCACAGTCTGATGCTGTCAGGCCCACAATCTGAAGGTGTCAGGCCCACAACCTAAAGGTGTCAGGCCCACCACAATCTGAAGGTGTCAGGCCCACAATCTGAAGGTGTCAGGCCCACAATATGATGCTGTCAGGCCCACAATCTGATGCTGTCAGGCCCACAATCTGATGGTGTCAGGCCCACAATATGATGCTGTCAGGCCCACAATATGATGCTGTCAGGCCCACCACAACCTGAAGGTGTCAGGCCCACCACAATCTGAAGGTGTCAGGCCCACCACAACCTGAAGGTGTCAGGCCCACAGTCTGATGCTGTCAGGCCCACAATCTGAAGGTGTCAGGCCCACAACCTAAAGGTGTCAGGCCCACAATCTGAAGGTGTCAGGCCCACAACCTGAAGGTGTCAGGCCCACCACAACCTGAAGGTGTCAGGCCCATCACAACCTGAAGGTGTCAGGCCCACCACAACCTGAAGGTGTCAGGCCCACCACCGTCTGAAGGTGTCAGGCCCACAGTCTGATGCTGTCAGGCCCACAATCTGAAGGTGTCAGGCCCACAACCTAAAGGTGTCAGGCCCACAATCTGAAGGTGTCAGGCCCACAACCTGAAGGTGTCAGGCCCACCACAACCTGAAGGTGTCAGGCCCATCACAACCTGAAGGTGTCAGGCCCACCACCGTCTGAAGGTGTCAGGCCCACCACCGTCTGAAGGTGTCAGGCCCACCACCGTCTGAAGGTGTCAGGCCCACCACCGTCTGAAGGTGTCAGGCCCACAGTCTGAAGGTGTCAGGCCCACCGTCTAAAGGTGTCAGGCCCACCGTCTGAAGTTGTCAGGCCCACAGTCTGAAGGTGTCAGGCCCACCGTCTGAAGGTGTCAGGCCCACCGTCTGAAGGTGTCAGGCCCACAGTCTGAAGGTGTCAGGCCCATCGTCTGAAGGTGTCAGGCCCACCATCTGAAGGTGTCAGGCCCACAGTCTGAAGGTGTCAGGCCCATCGTCTGAAGGTGTCAGGCCCACCATCTGAAGGTGTCAGGCCCATCGTCTGAAGGTGTCAGGCCCACCGTCTGAAGGTGTCAGGCCCACAGTCTGAAGGTGTCAGGCCCATCGTCTGAAGGTGTCAGGCCCACCATCTGAAGGTGTCAGGCCCACCGTCTGAAGGTGTCAGGCCCACAGTCTGAAGGTGTCAGGCCCACCATCTGAAGGTGTCAGGCCCACCACCGTCTGAAGGTGTCAGGCCCACCACAGTCTGAAGGTGTCAGGCCCACAGTCTGAAGGTGTCAGGCCCACAGTCTGAAGGTGTCAGGCCCACCGTCTGAAGGTGTCAGGCCCACAGTCTGAAGGTGTCAGGCCCACCATCTGAAGGTGTCAGGCCCACCGTCTGAAGGTGTCAGGCCCACCGTCTGAAGGCTGTGTACTGCAAGCCTGTGTACGTGGCCAAGACTGACAAATATTAGTGGTAGCAGCTTGCACCCTGTCCAAGGCTGTCCCAGCGTGCTACGAGGGACTGGTATTTTAGAAGATTGTCGGCAAAGGCCTGCTCCATGTAGCAGTGATATGAGCAGCCCAGTTCCCACAACAACAACAACAACAACAACAACAGCTGGCGTATTTGCCACACAGGAAAACACATCATCATCATCATCATCATCACACCAGCTTCCTGTTACAGCAGAATGTTTATGGATATGTGATGTTGGTGAGACCACCTCTCTCACATCGCTGGCTACCCGGTCAACAAGGCAGTCATGCTATGTATAGGTCCTTTTGTGAACAGCAGCCATTCACAACATGGGCAACAGCCTCCGTTCCATTGTACTCATGTAGAATACAGAATGGGTCATGGTTTGCAGGGTATCAGAGACCTGGATTACAGTATATGTTGTTGGTAGAACCTGTAACCTCGCCGTAACAGTGAAGGTGAGAATGTCCTGGCTAATGGCAGCATTCTGGTACATGGAATAGGAGACAGAGGGGTCAGTACATTCCAGAATAGTAAGTTTCCCCCTGCAGCCTCAGAACAGTAAGTTTCCCCCTGCAGCCTCAGAACAGTAGGTTTCCCCCCTGCAGCCTCAGAACAGTGAGTTTCCCCCCTGCAGCCTCAGAACAGTAAGTTTCCCCCTGCAGCCTCAGAACAGTAAGTTTCCCCCTGCAGCCTCAGAACAGTAAGTTTCCCCCCTGCAGCCTCAGAACAGTGAGTTTCCCCCTGCAGCCTCAGAACAGTAAGTTTCCCCCCTGCAGCCTCAGAACAGTAAGTTTCCCCCCTGCAGCCTCAGAACAGTGAGTTTCCCCCTGCAGCCTCAGAACAGTAAGTTTCCCCATGCAGCCTCAGAACAGTAAGTTTCCCCCTGCAGCCTCAGAACAGTGAGTTTCCCCCTGCAGCCTCAGAACAGTGAGTTTCCCCCCTGCAGCCTCAGAACAGTAAGTTTCCCCCTGCAGCCTCAAAACAGTGAGTTTCCCCCCTGCAGCCTCAGAACAGTGAGTTTCCCCATGCAGCCTCAGAACAGTAAGTTTCCCCCTGCAGCCTCAGAACAGTGAGTTTCCCCCTGCAGCCTCAGAACAGTAAGTTTCCCCCTGCAGCCTCAGAACAGTGAGTTTCCCCCTGCAGCCTCAGAACAGTAAGTTTCCCCCTGCAGCCTCAGAACAGTGAGTTTCCCCCCTGCAGCCTCAGAACAGTGAGTTTCCCCCTGCAGCCTCAGAACAGTGAGTTTCCCCCTGCAGCCTCAGAACAGTCAGTTTCCCCCTGCAGCCTCAGAACAGTGAGTTTCCCCCTGCAGCCTCAGAACAGTAAGTTTCCCCCTGCAGCCTCAGAACAGTGAGTTTCCCCCCTGCAGCCTCAGAACAGTAAGTTTCCCCCTGCAGCCTCAAAACAGTGAGTTTCCCCCCTGCAGCCTCAGAACAGTGAGTTTCCCCATGCAGCCTCAGAACAGTGAGTTTCCCCCTGCAGCCTCAGAACAGTAAGTTTCCCCCTGCAGCCTCAGAACAGTGAGTTTCCCCCTGCAGCCTCAGAACAGTAAGTTTCCCCCTGCAGCCTCAGAACAGTGAGTTTCCCCCTGCAGCCTCAGAACAGTAAGTTTCCCCCTGCAGCCTCAGAACAGTGAGTTTCCCCCCTGCAGCCTCAGAACAGTGAGTTTCCCCCTGCAGCCTCAGAACAGTCAGTTTCCCCCTGCAGCCTCAGAACAGTGAGTTTCCCCCCTGCAGCCTCAGAACAGTAAGTTTCCCCCCTGCAGCCTCAGAACAGTGAGTTTCCCCCCTGCAGCCTCAGAACAGTGAGTTTCCCCCCTGCAGCCTCAGAACAGTGAGTTTCCCCCTGCAGCCTCAGAACAGTGAGTTTCCCCCTGCAGCCTCAGAACAGTAAGTTTCCCCCCTGCAGCCTCAGAACAGTAAGTTTCCCCCTGCAGCCTCAGAACAGTGAGTTTCCCCCTGCAGCCTCAGAACAGTAAGTTTCCCCCCTGCAGCCTCAGAACAGTAAGTTTCCCCCTGCAGCCTCAGAACAGTGAGTTTCCCCCTGCAGCCTCAGAACAGTAAGTTTCCCCCCTGCAGCCTCAGAACAGTAAGTTTCCCCCTGCAGCCTCAGAACAGTGAGTTTCCCCCTGCAGCCTCAGAACAGTGAGTTTCCCCCTGCAGCCTCAGAACAGTGAGTTTCCCCCCTGCAGCCTCAGAACAGTGAGTTTCCCCCCTGCAGCCTCAGAACAGTAAGTTTCCCCCTGCAGACTCAAAACAGTGAGTTTCCCCCCTGCAGCCTCAGAACAGTGAGTTTCCCCATGCAGCCTCAGAACAGTGAGTTTCCCCCTGCAGCCTCAGAACAGTAAGTTTCCCCCTGCAGCCTCAGAACAGTGAGTTTCCCCCTGCAGCCTCAGAACAGTAAGTTTCCCCCTGCAGCCTCAGAACAGTGAGTTTCCCCCTGCAGCCTCAGAACAGTAAGTTTCCCCCTGCAGCCTCAGAACAGTGAGTTTCCCCCCTGCAGCCTCAGAACAGTGAGTTTCCCCCTGCAGCCTCAGAACAGTCAGTTTCCCCCTGCAGCCTCAGAACAGTGAGTTTCCCCCCTGCAGCCTCAGAACAGTAAGTTTCCCCCCTGCAGCCTCAGAACAGTGAGTTTCCCCCCTGCAGCCTCAGAACAGTGAGTTTCCCCCCTGCAGCCTCAGAACAGTGAGTTTCCCCCTGCAGCCTCAGAACAGTGAGTTTCCCCCTGCAGCCTCAGAACAGTAAGTTTCCCCCCTGCAGCCTCAGAACAGTAAGTTTCCCCCTGCAGCCTCAGAACAGTGAGTTTCCCCCTGCAGCCTCAGAACAGTAAGTTTCCCCCCTGCAGCCTCAGAACAGTAAGTTTCCCCCTGCAGCCTCAGAACAGTGAGTTTCCCCCTGCAGCCTCAGAACAGTAAGTTTCCCCCCTGCAGCCTCAGAACAGTAAGTTTCCCCCTGCAGCCTCAGAACAGTGAGTTTCCCCCTGCAGCCTCAGAACAGTGAGTTTCCCCCTGCAGACTCAGAACAGTGAGTTTCCCCCCTGCAGCCTCAGAACAGTGAGTTTCCCCCTGCAGCCTCAGAACAGTGAGTTTCCCACCTGCAGCCTCAGAACAGTATCCATCTGATCTCCTCTCCAGTCTGTATCCATCTGATCTCCTCTCCAGTCTGTATCTATCTGACCTCCTCTGCAGTCTGTATCCATCTAACCTCCTCTCCAGTCTGTATCCATCTGACCTCCTCTCCAGTCTGTATCCATCTGACCTCCTCTCCAGTCTGTATCCATCTAACCTCCTCTCCAGTCTGTATCCATCTGACCTCCTCTCCAGTCTGTATCCATCTGACCTCCTCTGCAGTCTGTATCTATCTGACCTCCTCTCCAGTCTGTATCCATCTAACCTCCTCTCCAGTCTGTATCTATCTGCTCTCCTCTCCAGTCTGTATCCATCTGACCTCCTCTCCAGTCTGTATCCATCTAACCTCCTCTCCAGTCTGTATCCATCTAACCTCCGGGTCCACAGGTCGATGAGGTCCGGCCAGTCTGACCAGACACCAAAGCCCACAGCACGAGTGTCCAATTTTCCATTGTCCTTCCTCCCGAAGCATGCACGCACGCACGCACGCACGACACACACACACACACACACACACACACACACACACACACACACACACACACACACACACACACACACACACACACACACACACACACACACACACACACACACACACACACACACACACACACAAATGCTTTCAGAAATGCTTTCAGTCAGTGAAAACCTTAATGTGACAGGATGTTACTTCCCTCTACCTTAACATGACAGGATGTTGTTTTATTCATATCAAAAGTAACTCTATAAAACCAATTGCATCAAACAAAGCTGTCTCCATCTTAGAACAGACTGGTTTCTCCAGGACAAACTATGCTTCTTTTAGCATCAAAAAATTGTTCATTAAAAAAAATAGAACCAAAATTCATGAAAGCTTCTCTGTGCTTAGCCAGAGATTTCAACATTTTTCTATTTGTGGATTAGAGCTGTCTTTCTGTCTGCTTTGATTGTGAGAACAGTGAAGTACAACAACAAAATGCATGACATATATTTTAATTAGAATAGCTTCTACTCAGTGACTTGTTTTTCCACTTTTGGACTCCTGCAGAGTTAAAATAAGACTATTTTCTAAAAGTACATTCTCTTTTGTCAAACGTTTGAGTGAGTTGTTTCGGGACTTTTATTTGTGGGTGTCTGGAACAGCTAAGACAGCTCTTTACTTAGAAAGACGCCCGTGTACACACACACACACACACACACACACACACACACACACACACACCACACACACACACGCAGGGACCATCACCCATCTGTTATCTGATGGGACGCCAGACTGTGTCTATGTGCGTGTGCTTGCGTGAGTGTTACTGTTGGCTTTGGGACTCTTCGAATATCAGGCTGGGGGTGCTTACAATGTGGGTCAGGTCTCTCTCTCTCTGTGTGTGTGTGTGTGTGTGTGTGTGTGTGTGTGTGTGTGTGTGTGTGTGTGTGTGTGTGTGTGTGTGTGTGTGTGTGTGTGTGTGTGTGTGTTTTTCTGTCTTGGCCCTGATGCTCTGCCAGTGAAGCATTCAGGCTACTCACCTTATCAGGGGCTACTCACCTTATCAGGGGCTACTCACCTTATCAAGGGTTACTCACCTTATCAGGGGCTACTCACCTTATCAGGGGCTACTCACCTTATCAGGGGCTACTCACCTTATCAGGGGCTACTCACCTTATCAAGGGTTACTCACCTTATCAGGGGCTACTCACCTTATCAGGGGCTACTCACCTTATCAGGGGCTACTCACCTTATCAGGGGTTACTCACCTTATCAAGGGTTACTCACCTTATCAGGGGCTACTCACCTTATCAAGGGTTACTCACCTTATCAGGGGCTACTCACCTTATCAAGGGCTACTCACCTTATCAGGGGCTACTCACCTTATCAGGGGCTACTCACCTTATCAGGGGCTACTCACCTTATCAGGGGCTACTCACCTTATCAAGGGTTACTCACCTTATCAGGGGCTACTCACCTTATCAAGGGCTACTCACCTTATCAGGGGCTACTCACCTTATCAGGGGTTACTCACCTTATCAAGGGTTACTCACCTTATCAGGGGCTACTCACCTTATCAAGGGTTACTCACCTTATCAGGGGCTACTCACCTTATCAGGGGTTACTCACCTTATCAAGTGCTACTCACCTTATCAGGGGTTACTCACCTTATCAAGTGCTACTTATCTTATCAAGTGCTACTCACCTTATCAAGGGCTACTCACCTTATCAAGGGCTACTCACCTTATCAAGTGCTACTCACCTTATCAGGGGCTACTCACCTTATCAGGGGCTACTCACCTTATCAGGGGTTACTCACCTTATCAGGGGCTACTCACCTTATCAAGGGCTACTCACCTTATCAGGGGCTACTCACCTTATCAAGGGCTACTCACCTTATCGGGGGCTACTCACCTTATCAGGGGCTACTCACCTTATCAAGTGCTACTCACCTTATCAGGGGCTACTTACCTTATCAAGGGCTACTCACCTTATCAGGGGCTACTCACCTTATCAGGGGTTACTCACCTTATCAGGGGCTACTCACCTTATCAAGTGCTACTCACCTTATCAGGGGTTACTCACCTTATCAGGGGCTACTCACCTTATCAGGGGTTACTCACCTTATCAGGGGCTACTCACCTTATCAGGGGCTACTCACCTTATCAAGGGCTACTCACCTTATCGGGGGTTACTCACCTTATCGGGGGCTACTCACCTTATCGGGGGCTACTCACCTTATCGGGGGCTACTCACCTTATCGGGGGCTACTCACCTTATCAGGGGCTACTCACCTTATCAAGGGCTACTCACCTTATCAGGGGCTACTCACCTTATCAAGGGTTACTCACCTTATCAAGGGCTACTCACCTTATCAGGGGCTACTCACCTTATCAGGGGTTACTCACCTTATCAGGGGCTACTCACCTTATCAGGGGTTACTCACCTTGTCAGGGGCTACTCACCTTATCAGGGGCTACTCACCTTATCAAGGGCTACTCACCTTATCAAGGGCTACTCACCTTATCAGGGGCTACTCACCTTATCAGGGGCTACTCACCTTATCAGGGGTTACTCACCTTATCAGGGGCTACTCACCTTATCAAGGACTACTCACCTTATCAGGGGCTACTCACCTTATCAAGGACTACTCACCTTATCAAGGGTTACTCACCTTATCAAGGGCTACTCACCTTATCAGGGGTTACTCACCTTATCAGGGGCTACTCACCTTATCAAGGGCTACTCACCTTATCAGGGGCTACTCACCTTATCAAGGGTTACTCACCTTATCAAGGGCTACTCACCTTATCAAAGGCTACTCACCTTATCAGGGGCTACTCACCTTATCAAGGGTTACTCACCTTATCAAGGGCTACTCACCTTATCAAGGGCTACTCACCTTATCAAGGGCTACTAACTACATGCCAGTTTACTTCCTGACCTTGTGATTGTGCTAACATTCATTTGTTTCTTTCTCTCCTTTCTCCCAACGCCCTCCGTCCAATGATCTTCTCCAGACTCTGATGGAGGTGAGTACTTAAAGAATGGGGGAGAGAGGGTGGGGGGAGAGGCTGGGGAGAGAGGATGGGGGGAGAGGATGGGGAGAGGATGGCGGCGAGAGGATGGGGGAGAGGATGGGTGAGAGGATGGGGAGAGAGGATGGGGTGAGAGGATGGAGGGAGAGGATGGAGTGAGAGGATGGAGGGAGAGGATGGGATGGAGGGGTGAGAGGATGGGGGAAAAGATGGGGGAGAGAGGATGGGGTGAGAGGATGGGGAGAGAGGATGGTGGAGAGGATGAGGGAGAGAGGATGGAGTGAGAGGATGGGGGAGAGGATGGGGGGAGAGGATGGGGGAGAGGATGGGGGAGAGGATGAGGGAGAGGATGAGGGAGAGAGGATGGGGTGAGAGGATGGGTTGAGAGGATGGGGGAGAGGATGAGGGAGAGAGGATGGGGTGAGAGGATGGGGTGAGAGGATGGGGTGAGAGGATGGGGGAGAGGATGAGGGAGAGAGCATGGGAGGAGAAGATGGGGAGAGAGGATGGGGGAGAGGATGGAAGGAGAGGATGGGGGAGAGGATGAGGGAGAGGATGGGAGAGAGGATGGGGTGAGAGGATGGGGACGGAGGATGGGGTGAGAGGATGGGGAGAGAGGATGGGGGAGAGGATGGGGTGAGGATGGGGGAGGATGGGTGAGAGGATGGGGAGAGAGGATGGGGAGAGGATGGGGAGAGAGGATGGGGGAGGATGGGAGGATGATAATTGCACCAGAGGGGATGGCTGTTTGTAACTTGTTTTGTACATAATGTTGCTGATACCGTCTCTAATGACTGAAAATAACTTCTGGACATCAGAACAGCGATTACTCATCTTGAAGTGAACAAATATTTTTTCTTTAATGAGTCCGACGCGAAGGATATACTGCTTTGTCGAGACAAGGCCCAAATCCCTGTCATCTGCGTGAAGAAAAGATGTAGAAAAGGGGGGAGGAGGGTGGGGTGACTTGTAAGAATTCGCCGACGAGTAGGTAAAAACCACCCCTACCCTCAGTATTATTGGCCAACAAACTGGATGATCTACGATTAAGACTATCCTACCAACGAGACATAAAAAATGTTTCACCGAGACTTGACTGAACGACGACATGGATAATATAGAGCTGGCAGGATTCTCTGTGTATAGCCTCGTTATTGTTATGTAATTTTCTTGTATTACTTTTTGATGTTATTACATTTTTTTACTTAAGTTTATTTTACTTTAGTAAATATTTTCTTAACTATATTTCTTGATCTGCATTGTTGATTAAAGGCTTGTACATAAGCATTTCACAGTAAGGTCTAAACCAGTTGTATTCGGCGCATGTGACAAATATTTGTCCGTGTGTATGTGTGTGTGTGTGTGTATTTGTGTGTATTAGTGTGTGTATTTGTTTGTGTACATTTGTTTGTGTGTGTGTGTGTGTGTGTGTGTGTGTGTGTGTGTGTGTGTGTGTGTGTGTGTGTGTCTGTGTGTGTCTGTGTGTGTCTGTGTGTGTCTGTGTGTGTGTGTGTGTGTGTGTGTGTGTGTGTGTGTGTGTCTGTGTGTGTCTGTGTGTGTGTGTGTGTGTGTGTGTGTGTGTGTGTGTGTGTGTGTGTGTGTGTATGTGTGTGTCTGTGTGTGTGTGTGTGTGTGTGTGTGTGTGTGTCTGTGTGTATGTGTGTGTGTGTGTGTGTGTGTGTGTGTGTGTGTGTGTGTGTGTGTGTGTGTGTGTGTGTGTGTGTGTGTGTGTGTGTGTGTGTGTGTGTGTGTATGAGGGTACTAGAAACACAAGACCAGCTGGTACAAGGAACTCATGTCAGAGTTATTGTGTGGCCTCTGAAAAGACACCACAACAAGCTCCATTAAACTGCTGCCATTGTGTGTCTGTCTGCATTGACTACCCGTACAGTATACAAACTCTAAGCCTTAGTGTCCTTTCCTGTGCTTTACTCTACCTCATTTTACTAGTAGTAGTACTCTGACTGGCTAGCTTTACTAGTAGTAGTACTCTGACTGGCTATCTTTACTAGTAGTAGGAGTATTCTGACTGGCTAGCTTTACTAGTAGTAGGAGTATTCTGACTGGCTAGCTTTACTAGTAGTAGGATTATTCTGACTGGCTAACTTTACTAGTAGTAGGAGTATTCTGACTGGCTAACTTTACTAGTAGTAGTACTCTGACTGGCTAGCTTTACTAGTAGTAGGAGTATTCTGACTGGCTAGCTTTACTAGTAGTAGGAGTATTCTGACTGGCTAGCTTTACTAGTAGTAGGAGAATTCTGGCTGGCTAGCTTTACTAGTAGTAGGAGTATTCTGACTGGCTAACTTTACTAGTAGTAGGAGTACTCTGACTGGCTAGCTTTACTAGTAGTAGGAGTACTCTGACTGGCTAGCTTTACTACTAGTAGTAGTACTCTGACTGGCTAGCTTTACTAGTAGTAGTACTCTGACTGGCTATCTTTACTAGTAGTAGGAGTATTCTGACTGGCTAGCTTTACTAGTAGTAGGAGTATTCTGACTGGCTAGCTTTACTAGTAGTAGGATTATTCTGACTGGCTAACTTTACTAGTAGTAGGAGTATTCTGACTGGCTAACTTTACTAGTAGTAGTACTCTGACTGGCTAGCTTTACTAGTAGTAGGAGTATTCTGACTGGCTAGCTTTACTAGTAGTAGGAGTATTCTGACTGGCTAGCTTTACTAGTAGTAGGAGTATTCTGACTGGCTAGCTTTACTAGTAGTAGGATTATTCTGACTGGCTAACTTTACTAGTAGTAGGAGTATTCTGACTGGCTAACTTTACTAGTAGTAGTACTCTGACTGGCTAGCTTTACTAGTAGTAGGAGTATTCTGACTGGCTAGCTTTACTAGTAGTAGGAGTATTCTGACTGGCTAGCTTTACTAGTAGTAGGAGAATTCTGGCTGGCTAGCTTTACTAGTAGTAGGAGTATTCTGACTGGCTAACTTTACTAGTAGTAGGAGTATTCTGACTGGCTAACTTTACTAGTAGTAGTACTCTGACTGGCTAGCTTTACTAGTAGTAGGAGTATTCTGACTGGCTAACTTTACTAGTAGTAGGATTATTCTGACTGGCTAACTTTACTAGTAGTAGGAGTATTCTGACTGGCTAACTTTACTAGTAGTAGGATTATTCTGACTGGCTAACTTTACTAGTAGTAGGAGTACTCTGACTGGCTAGCTTTACTAGTAGTAGGAGTATTCTGACTGGCTAGCTTTACTAGTAGTAGGAGTACTCTGACAGGACATTTCTGACAAGTTATACAGCTCTCTAAAGGTATGCAGTGACTGACATGACAAGAGGAAAACTGATGATGCAGTTAAGGAGGGATGATTCTATAACTGGTTCTACTGTAGGGATAGACCCTTAATAACTGGTTCTACTGTAGGGATAGACCCTTAATAACTGGTTCTACTGTAGGAATAGACCCTTAATAACTGGTTCTACTGTAGGGATAGACCCTTAACTGGTTCTACTGTAGGGATAGACCCTTAATAACTGGTTCTACTGTAGGGATAGACCCTTAATAACTGGTTCTACTGTAGGGATAGACCCTTAATAACTGGTTCTACTGTAGGGATAGACCCTTAACTGGTTCTACTGTAGGGATAGACCCTTAATAACTGGTTCTACTGTAGGGATAGACCCTTAATAACTGGTTCTACTGTAGGGACAGACCCTTAACTGGTTCTACTGTAGAGACAGACCCTTAATAACTGGTTCTACTGTAGGGATAGACCCTTAATAACTGGTTCTACTGTAGGGATAGACCCTTAACTGGTTCTACTGTAGAGACAGACCCTTAATAACTGGTTCTACTGTAGGGATAGACCCTTAATAACTGGTTCTACTGTAGGGATAGGCCCTTAACTGGTTCTACTGTAGGAATAGACCCTTAACTGGTTCTACTGTAGGGATAGACCCTTAATAACTCATTCTACTGTAGGGATAGACCGTTAATAACTGGTTCTACTGTAGGGACAGACCCATAACTGGTTCTACTGTAGGGACAGACCCATAACTGGTTCTACTGTAGAGACAGACCCTTAATAACTGTTTCTACTGTAGGGATAGACCCTTAACTCGTTCTACTGTAGGGATAGACCCTTAAGTGTAAGGTTTATATGTGCTATCAGAGAAATAAAATAAGGGGTTCACCTAAAGGAGATTCAGGGAGGTCAGAGACCAGGGGACACCAGGGCTGCTGTACCCGACAGCGGATATCTTCTACTGGGCATGACGCCAACCTAAACTACCCTCTCCTTTCCCCACAGGCAAGAGGGCTGAAGTCGACAGATGGCATGATGTCACACTGCTTAGGGATTAACAGATGGAAAGGGATAGAGAGCGAGAGAGGGATAGAGAGAGGGATAGAGAGAGGGATAGAGAGAGGGATAGAGAGAGCGTGAGAGTGAGAGGTAGAGAGAGGTAAAGAGAGAGAGAGAGACCAACAATGCAGTTCAAGAAATAGAGTTAAGAAAATATTTACTAAATAAACTAAAGTTAAAAAATGAAATAAAAAGTAACACAATAAAATGAACAATAACAAGGCTATATACAGGGAGGACTGGTACCGAGTCAACAGGTTCGTTGAGGTATAACATTTGTACATAGGGGTAAAGGTAGGGGTAAAGGTAGGGGTAAAGGTAGGGGTGAAGGTAGGGGTGAAGTGACTATGCATAGATAATAAACAGAGAGTAGCAGCAGTGTAAAAACAAAGGAGGGGAGGTTAATGTAAATAGTCCAGGTGGCCATTTGATTAATTGTTCAGCAGTCTGATGGCTTGGGGGTAGAAGCTGTTCAGCAGTCTGATGGCTTGGGGGTAGAAGCTGTTCAGCAGTCTGATGGCTTGGAGGTAGAAGCTGTTCAGCAGTCTGATGGCTTGGAGGTAGAAGCTGTTCAGCAGTCTGATGGCTTGGGGGTAGAAGCTGTTCAGCAGTCTGATGGCTTGGGGGTAGAAGCTGTTCAGCAGTCTGATGGCTTGGGGGTAGAAGCTGTTCAGCAGTCTGATGGCTTGGGGGTAGAAGCTGTTCAGCAGTCTTATGGCTTGGGGGTAGAAGCTGTTCAGCAGTCTGATGGCTTGGGGGTAGAAGCTGTTCAGCAGTCTGATGGCTTGGGGGTAGAAGCTGTTCAGCAGTCTGATGGCTTGGGGGTAGAAGCTGTTCAGCAGTCTGATGGCTTGGGGGTAGAAGCTGTTCAGGAGCCTTTTGGACCTAGACTTGGCACTCCGGTACCACTTGCCATGCGGTAGCAGAGAGAACAGTCTATGACTTGGGTGACTGAGGGAGGTGTTTAGTCCGAGGGTCCTTAGCTTAGTGAGGGTTCTTTGACAATTTCATGGGCCTTCCTCTGACATTGCCTAGTATATAAGTCCTGGATGGCAGGAAGCTTGGCCCCAGTGATGTACTGGGCTGGATGCCAAGCAGATGCCAAGCAGTTGCCAAGCAGTTGCCAAGCAGTTACCATACCAGGCAGTGATGCAACCGGTCAGGATGCTCTCAATGGTGCAGCTGTAGAACTTTTTGAGGATAAAGGGACCCATGCCAAATCTTTTCAGTCTCATGTGGGGGAAAAGGTGTTGTCGTGCCCTCTTCACAACTGTCTTGGTGGGTTTGTACCATGATAGTTTGTTGAGGATGTGGACACCAAGGAAATTGAAACTCTCGGCCCGCTACACTTCAGCCCCGTCGATGTTAATGTGGGCCTGTTCGACCCTCCTTTTCCTATAGTCCACGATCAGCTCCTTTGTCTTGCTCACGTTGAGGGAGAGGTTGTTGTCCTGACACCACACGGCCAGGTCTCTGACCTCCTCCCCGTCTCATCGTTGTTGTGATCAGGCCTACCACTGTTGTGTCATCGGCAAACTTGATGATGGTGTCAGTCTTGAGTGAACATGGAGTTCTTGAGGGGACTTAGCACCCACCCCTGATGGGGGCCCCGTGTTGAGGATCAGCATGGCGGATGTGTTGTTGCCTAAACTTACCACCCGGGGGCGGCCAGTCAGTAAGTCCAGGATCCAGTTGCAGAGGGAAGTGTTTAGTCCCAGGGTCCTTAGCTTAGTGATGAGCTTTGTGGGTACTATGGTGTTGAACACTGAGCTGTAGTCAATGAACAGCATTCTCACATAGGTGTTCCTTTTGTCCAGGTGGGAAAGGGCAGTGTGGAGTGCAATAGAGACGGCATCATCTGTGGATCTGTTGGGGCAGTATGCGAATTGGAGTCGGTCTAGGGTTTCTGAGATGGTGGTGTTGATGTGAGCCATGACCAGCTTTTCAAAGCACTTCATGGCTACAGACGTGAGTGCCACTAGGCTGTAGTCATTTAGGAAGGTCACCTTCACATTCTTGGGCAAAGGGACTATGATGGTCTGATTGAAACATGTGGGTACTACAGACTCGGTCAGGGAGAGGTTGAAAATGTCAGAGAAGACAATTGCCAGCTGGTCCACGCATGCTCTCAGTACACGCCTTGATAATCCGTCTGGCCCCGCGGCCTTGTGAATGATGACCTGATTATAGGTCTTGCTGACATCGGCTACAGCGAGTGTGATCACACAGTCGTCCAGGAAAGGCTGGTGCTCTCATGCATGATTCAGTGTTACTTGCCTTGAAGCTAGAGGATAAAGGGATAGAGAGGTAGAATTGAATAGAGAGCGAGAGACCGAGAGGGATAGAGAGATAGAGGGATAGAGAGAGAGGTAGGTGGGTAGGTGGGTGTTAGTGTTGGGGGTGTAGGGACCTGTAGGTGGGGGTTAGTGTTGGCGCTATAGGAACCTGTAGGTGAGTAGGTGGGTGTTAGTGTTGGGGGTGTAGGGACCTGTAGGTGGAGGTTAGTGTTGGGGGTATAGGAACCTGTAGGTGGGTAGGTGGGTGTTAGTGTTGGGGGTATAGGGACCTGTAGGTGGGGGTTAGTGTTGGGGGTATAGGGACCTGTGGGTGGATTCTGGGAGCCATAATGTGTGCTTGATTAGGCAGCAATAGACCGTCAGACAGATGGAAGCTGGGCTCCTCCAGGACTGAGGAGGGGAGAAAGAGGACCTGGCCTCAGGGTATCAAGGCTTTTGGGGGGGCCTCAGGGGGGGGGGGGGTAGAGTGGAAGGCTCGTAAATCGTTCTGCGCGCAGGGCGCAAGCGGTGGCTTTTCCATGGCAGCAGCATCGACTTCTGAGAGCACAACATAAATGACAGCTGTATGCTAATGAGGTAGGTAGTCTGCTAGGGGGCCCTTAGCAACTCAGTCGGGGTCTCAATTTACTATTGAGAAGTAGAATAGTAGAATAAACATGGTACAACTACGAAATTTGGTTGTGTACTAGCAGTTTTTCTCTTGTCACTGACAGTCACTCAATTAGCCATGTCAGCTAACACGTTTTAGATTGGTAGTTAGCTGGCTAAACTATTTAAACTTGTAGTAATCATGGCTGAATACCGACTGGGCATGCAGGGCCCTGACCTCCCGGGGGGGGGGGGCATTGTTTTTTGTTAGTCATCCCCACTCAAAATATCATATTAACATGGAATAACTCATTACAAAATGTGTAGAATTGTATGAAATTAGCTGTAAAAGTGAAAATGTATCTCCACCCCATGGCAAAATGTGTAGAATTACAGGAAACTTTACTTTAAAACAAAAAATATTCTCTCCACCATCAAGAGGAGGCCCAGGTGGGGGGCCCGCAACCAAATATCTCTCAGTTCCCCAAAAGGCTAGAGCCGGCCCTGACTATACACACACACACTGCAGGGACCAGCATGAGCAGCTGGTTTCGGGAGGCAGTGTGGGTTGGAGCGCATGAACGTCACTGCAGCACGAGCACACTGTTGACATTCGGTGTTCTGATGCTCTGGCGTGAGGTCCGTTATTCTCCGTTCCTCCTGTGTGTTCGGAAGTCTTCAATTCAGACTCTTAATCCGTAACCGGAATATTGGAAAATGAGAAAAACATTTTGAACAACTGAACAGAAGCATCTTTTTCTTCTTTAAACCTTTGTTTTATTTGATTATTTATGTTTCGAGAATTTGGAACTTACTTTTAAAAGGTGAAATGTTGTTGGATTGTACTCTGCAAAAGATGAAGATATTTGGCAGGTTGGATTACACACTGGTGAGATTTTACTAAACTATTAGTTGCTTATTATAGGATGGTAATACTCATACACGTCTCCCAGGGCAATAATAACAGCTTTCTACAACAGGGATGGACCTCGGATATATTTCCAAAATGTATTTAGATACTGCTGAGAGTTACAGTAGTAGAATACATAAGGTGCAGTATTGAAATTTGGTTGTGCGTTAGCAGTTTTTCCTCTTGTAATGTCAGTCACTGATAGTCACGTCAGCTAACATTTTTTAGATTGGTAAATTTGTTGAGCGGACAGCTATCTGAACTTGTTATCATGGTTGAATTACCATCTGGGGTGACCCAATTGATTTTGTTAGTCGGTCTCACTCCGATATATTAAACACTGTAACCATTTCTCTCCACCCCATGGCAAAATGTATAGAATTGCATAAAATGTACTCTAAAAACATACAATTGTTCTCTCTGCTGTCATGGGGGGGGGTTGTTAAAATGTTTTGCTGTGTGGGGTGTATGGATATTGGTATGTAAACTGCTGCCCCTCATGATGAGTTCAGAATTGTTTGTGCCCCCCCCCCCCCCCCCCAAGTTGGTGATTTGAGTAAGAGGCATCTGAATGGGGGGGTTGTTCTATGTTTTCTATTTCTATGTTTAAGTTCTATTTTTTCTATTTCTATGTTGGGATTGTTTGGGGTTGATCTCTAATTGGAGGCAGCTGATTCTCGTTGCCTCTGATTGGAGATCATATTTAAGTAGGGTTTTTTTTCCCTGGGTTTTGTGGGTAGTTGTTTTCTGTTTAGTGTATGTCACCTGACGGAACTGTTGGTGGTTGTTTTGTTGTTTAGCTTAAATATATTAATTTAAAGGAAATATGAGCACTTCACACGCCGCGCCTTGGTCCCCTTTATACGACCCACGTTACATCTGTAGGTTGTAGTCCTAGGTGACCAGCAGACAGACAGTTCTGTAGGTTGTAGTCCACGGTGACCAGCAGACAGACAGTTCTGTAGGTTGTAGACCTAGGTGACAAGCAGACAGACAGTTCTGTAGTTGCAGCTTGTGGAAAACCCCAAAGGTTATCTCCTGTCCTGTGGAGTTTAGAACCCATCCCTGAAATGTAACTTTTCAATCCCCGCTACCTTCTATTGTTGCAAGAATGGGTATTGAAGAAAACAATGTGTGTTATCTGTGTAGAAACCTTGAGGATCTTTTCATAGACAGGAGTATTGAGCTAGTGATGCTTACACAATGATCTGCGTCATACACTATGTCTATGTTGGATTCCGGAGAGTTCAGTTCTCTCTCTCTCTCTGTGTGTGTGTGTGTGTGTGTGTGTGTGTGTGTGTGTGTGTGTGTGTGTGTGTGTGTGTGTGTGTGTGTGTGGTGTGTGTGTGTGTGTGTGAGATGAGTGGTCCTGGTGTCTGTCTGATCAAAAGATGGCTTGTGTTTAGTGAAACTGATATAACCTGATACGTACAGTGTATTCTGAAAGTATTCAGACCCCTTCGCCCCAGTCTGAGGTCCTGAGCGCTCTGGAGCTGGTTTTCATCAAGGATCTCTCAGTACTTTGCTCCATTCATCTTTCCCCCGATCCTGACTAGTCTCCCAGTCCCTTCAGCTGAAAAACATCCCCACAGCATGATGCTGCCACCACCATGCTTCACCGTAGGGATGGTGCCAGGTTTCCTTCAGACATGATGCTTGGCATTCAGGCCAAAGAGTTCAATCTTGGTTTCATCAGACCAGAGAATCTTGTTTCTCATGGTCTGAGAGTCTTTAGGTGCCTTTTGGCAAACTCCAAGTGGTCTGCCATGTGCCTTTTACTGAGGAGTGGCTTCCGTCTGGCCACTCTACCATAAACGCCTGATTGGTGAAGTGCTGCAGAGATGGTTGTCTTTCTGGAAGGTTCTCCCATCTCTACAGAGGTACTCTGGAGCTCTGTAAGAGTGACCATCGGGTTCTTGGTCACCTCCCTGACCAAGGCCCTTCTCCCCCGATTGCTGAGTTTGGCCGGGTGGCCAGCTCTAGGAAGAGTCTAGGTGGTTCCAAACTTCTTCCATTTAAAAATGATGGAGGCCACTGTGTTCTTGGAGACCTTCAATGCTACAGAAATGTTTTGGTGCCCTTCCCCAGATCTGTGCCTCAACACAATCCTGTCTCGGAGCTCTACGGACAATTCCTTCGACCTCATGGCTTGGTTTTTGCTCAGACATGCACTGTCAACTGTGGGTTCCTTATATAGACAGGTGTGTGCCTTTCCAAATCGTGTCCAATCAATTTAATTTACCACAAGTAGAGTTGTAGAAACATCTCAAGGATGATCAATGGAAACAGGATGCACCCGAGTTCAATTTCGAGTCTCATATCAAAGGTTCTGAATACTTATGTAAATAAGCTATTTCTAAAAACCTGTTTTTTTGCTTTGTCATTATGGGATATTGTGTGTAGATTGATAAGGGAAAAATGATTTAATCCATTTTAGATTATGCATCTATTGTAGAATAAAGCTGTAACATAACAAAATGTGGAAAAAGGGTCTGAATACTTTCCCGAAGGCAAAGGTATAACCTATACGGAGGTAGACTATAATCTACTTTTTATAATCAAGGTAATTGTCCATTGTTGTTGTGTGTGCACAAGACACACAAGACACAAAAGCAATATGGTGGAAATCAGAACAGTGTCAAGCTGAGTGACTAGCATCTCTTTCCTCTGCATCAAACAGCTTCCATTGGGCAACACCAGTGAATGATTGACAGCCCCATATCCCCCCCATTAGCTATCTGTCAACGTGTTTGTTCTCAGACAAACATAAGGCTGCATCCTGGGGATGGTCCACTGTCTAGTTTCCCACCAGCTTATCTAAAAATCATTAGGTCACAGAACAGCGTCCTGTCCCCTCTACGAGTTCTCTATGACTGTACACTACAGTGGAGGCTGGTGCGAGGAGCTATAGGAGGACTGGCTCATTGTAATGGCTGGAAACCACATGTTCTGAATCCGTTCCATTTACTCCGTTTCAGCCATTTCACAGAGCCCGTCCTCCTATAGCTCTTCGCACCAGCCTCCGCTGGTACACCTCACTGGTTCGTCACTAAGGCTGTTTGGGTTACTTACTGTATTCACAGGGCTGTATTATTTTACATCTCTAGTCTGAGGTGGTTGTTGTTGTCTCTTAAGATTCAGTCCATCTGTGAAGAGGATATGCTGCGAGCCTACAGTATAGGACAATTAGCTCTTATATGAACACAGTATATATATATATATATATATATATATTTATTTATTTATTTATTTTACTGTATGTAATATACAGTACCAGTCAAAAGTTTGGACACACCCATTCATTTTTTCTTAATTTTTTACTCTTTTCTACATTGTAGAATAATAGTGAAAACTATGAAATAACACATATGGAATCATGTAGTAACCAAAAAAAGTGTAGCCACACTTTTCTCTCAACCAGCTTCACCTGGAATGCTTTTCCAACAATTTTGAAGGAGTTCCCACATATGCTGAGCACTTGTAGGCTGATTTGACTTCACTTGGAGGTCCAACTCATCCCAAACCATCTCAATTAGGTTGAGATTGGGTGATTGTGGAGGCCAGGTCATCTGATGCAGAACTCCATCACTCTCCTTCTTGGTCAAATAGCCATTACACAGCTTGGAGGTGTGTTGGGTCATTGTCCTGTTGAAAAACAAATGATAGTCCCACTAAACGCAAACCAGATGGGATGGCGTATCGCTGCAGAATTCTGTGGTAGCCATGCAGGTTAAGTGTGCCTTGAATTCTAAATAAATCACTGACAGTGTCACCAGCGAAGCAACCCCACACCATCACACCTCCTCCTCCATGCTTTATGGTGGGAACCACACATGCAGAGTTCATCCGTTCACCTACTCTGCGTCTCACAAAGACATGGTGGTTGGAACCCAAAATCTCAAACTTGGACTCATCAGACCAAATGGCAGCTTTCCACCGGTCTAATGTCCATTGCTCGTGTTTTTCAGCCCAAGCAAGTCTCTTCTTATTGGTGTCCTTTAGTAGTGGTTTCTTTGCAGCAATTCGACCATGAAGGCCTGATTCACGCAGTCTCCTCTGAACAGTTAATGTTGAAATGTGTCTGTTTCTTGAACTCTGAAGCATTTATTTGGGCTGCAATCTGAGGTGCAATTAACTCTAATGAACTTATCCTCTACAGCAGAGATAACTCTGGGTCTTCCTTTCCTGTGGAGGTCCTCATGAGAGCCAGTTTCATCATAGCGCTTGATGGTTTTTACGACTGAAGTTGAAGAAATGTTCAAAGTTCGTGAAATGTTCCTGATTTTAAAGTAATGATGGACTGTCGTTTCTCTTTGCTTATTTGAGCTCTTCTTGCCATAATATTTTTACCAAGTAGGGCTATCTTCTGTATGCCACCCCTACCTTGTCACAACACAACTGATTGGGCTCAAACACATTTAGAAGGAAAGAAATTCCATACATTAACTTTTAACAATGCACAGCTGTTAATTGAAATCCATTCCAGGTGACTACCTCATGAAGCTGGTTGAGAGAATGCCTAGTGTGTGCAAAGCTGTCATCAAGGCAAAGGGTGGCTACTTTGATTTGTTTAACACCTTTTTTGGTTACTACATGATTCCATATGTGTTATTTCATAGTGTTGATGTCTTCACTGTTATTCTACAATGTAGAAAATAGTACAAATAAAGAAAAACCCTTGAATGAGTAGGTGTGTCCAAACTTTTGACTGATATATATTTACTGCACAGTAACATAATATACAGTTGTACCATAATTCATACTACAAGAATTGTTATTTTCTTGCCCAGTTACCTATAAAGATTTACAGTTGACTTCAGACCCAAACCACAGTCTCTCTCCTCTGTAAGTTAGCTACAGACACAAACATTAACCCTCCTCTCCTCTCCTCTCCTCTCCTCTCCTCTTCTCTTCCCCTCCCCTCCCCTCTCCTCTCCTCTCTTCTCCTCTCCTCTCCTCTCCTCTGTAAGTTAGCTACAGACATTAACCCCAGTCTCCCCCCTCCCTCTTGTCCCCTTTGTCTCGGTCTCTAGGACTTCTCCTATGATGATAATAAGGTGGAGTTCAACGTGGACGCTCCTAACGGAGTGGTGATGGAAGGTTACCTGTTCAAGAGGGCCTCCAACGCCTTCAAGACCTGGAACAGGTGAGATGGAAACACCTGTCCTACACCTCTGATTAGGAACCATCAGCTGCCTCTGATTAGGAACCATACTCTGCCCAAAACAAAGAAATACAAAACATAGAATGCCCACCCCACACCCTGACCTAACAAAATAGATAAATAAACCGTCTCTCTCAGGTCAGGGCGTGACAACTTGTTCTCAACTGGCCTACCTGGTTAAATAAAGGTGAAATAAAAAATAAAAAAAACACAACAGTACTGTTTGATTCAGAGTGGTACTTCATCTCAGTCTCCTCTTGTCTCCTCTCCTCCCCTCCTCCTCTCTAATCCTTTCCTCCCCTCCTCCTCTCTCCTTCCAGACGGTGGTTCTCCATACAGAACAGCCAGCTGGTCTACCAGAAGCGACTTAAGGTAAGAAAATAACTGGGACTTTTGAAAGGAGAGCTATGTAATCAGCCTGAATGCCGGTCTGTTTGTGCTATCATTAGGCTGTTGGCCAATCATCAAGAAAGGGGCTTTAGTTATTGAGATACCCCTACAAACTCATGTAACCCAATATTGCAAGCTCTGATATTGCTAACATTTGAAATACAAGTAGCCCGTTACCTTCCCAACATAAACAAACAGCAGTAGGATATCTTAATGCCTCTAGGAAATATAGACCTGTAAACACAAAGAATAGCAATAGGAGGAAATATCAACTATCAAATATGAATATTTTTTGATGAATTTAAACTTTCCAAGTCAAATGTGGTCTCATTCAGTGCTGTTGTATGGTCCTGCCTGACAACATTACATAGTTACACATTTATTCCATTCCAGCCATTACAATGAGCCCGTCTTCTTATAGCTCCTCCCATCAGCCTCCTCTACTCCAAATCCATTATTGCATCCAAAATCCAATATGGCTGCCATTATACCATTAAATGGTGGTTTAAACACCTGTATAGGTTTTAAATAAGAGACATATTGTAGATGTGTGTACTGTACCTGTGACCTGTACTCAATACCAACGTTGTGTCATTAAACTATGTTGGGCATCCAGTAGGCCTGCCATAATTAAACACCATTGTCTGGATATGGAAAAGCCAGCAGACTGATTGGCATGGCAACACCAAATATCCCAAGTCACAAGCCTCATTGAGAACCAATGAGGTAACTGGGAGGCTCAAACAAAAGACAAGAAAACCCATGAGACACCCTCTTCCTAGCTTTACAACTTGTGGTATACCAACTGTGGTATGTATAACTTGTGCATCCAGGATTGGGCTCTGAAATCACCTCGTTATGAAGAAGTAAACTTTGATTCATTGCTAGTCCAATACGGCTGCCTGACTCCAACATGACCTTCCACTGACTCATGGGATTTGTGATGCTCGTTGGGATGTTCCGTTGCGCTTTTTTGCTGTTTGGGTTGAGTTGGTGACATTATGGTGGACTATTCTGCTGTTTGGGTTGAGTTGGTGACATTATGGTGGACTATTCTGCAGTTTGGGTTGAGTTGGTGACATTATGGTGGATGCAACCAAACATGATGCCAAGCGCATTAAGGCAGGTGTTCATCACTTCCTGGGTGGATAGGAACATTAGACTGCTGGCCTTCCTGGGTGGATAGGAACATTAGCCAGAGCTATTTAGGAGGGATATCACACCTGGTACAAATGATTGTCTAGTTTATACAAATCATTGTCTAGTCTATACCTGCGCCAAGAGGGGAGGAGTTCAAAGTCCAGGGACAGGGGGTAGCTTGGGTCTAAAATGATTTTGTGAGGCTTGCTGAAGGCCCTGACCTTAAAGATCTCATCCAGGCCTGTCTGTTTGACTTCAAGTACCTTGCTTGCTGTGGTGATAATCCTTCTCAGCATATTTCTCTGGCTGACAGTGGCATTGCCAAACCAACAAACAATACAAAAAGTTAAAATACTCTCAATGAAAGATTTTGCAAAACAGAGTCAGTATTGTACAGTCAACATTAAAAGATCCCAGTTTTTTGAGAAAGTAATGTCTCTGTAGATCAGGTCTGTACATTTACTCCTCTGAAGCTCATTGTCCAAGAGGACACCCAGATATCTCTATTCCTCTACAATCTCTAGATGTTGCAGAGGTAGGTGTTGTATCTCTTTGGTCTTGTTGGTATTGGAGGACCGAGTGTGATTCATCACACCACTCTAAAGACATTTAGAGCGGAGGAGCTTCCTGGCTGGCACTGAGAACATGACTTTTCACAATGTCCTCAAAGCGTTTCATTACTAAGGATGTCAAGGCAACAGGGTGGTAGTCATTCAGCACAGAGAGATTAGATGCTTTAGGAATGGGTATAATTACAACGTTTTTCTACAATACTGGCACGTGTTGCTGGTCGAGCGAGAATCGGAAAATGTCTGTAAAAACACCAGACAATTGTTCAGCACGGTGCTTTAACACATGTCCACTTATTTTGTCTGGGCTTGTGTGCATTACATCCCCTGAACAACTTCACAACATCAGCCTGTTTAACAACAACCCTCTCAAACATGTTGTCTGATTCAAATCTTGAGAAGAAAACATTTAGTTGATTAGCCATGTTCTGGCCCTCATGTCTCCCAAGGTCAGCATTGGTTTTTCCCCTGCCTATGTGGGGGGCACTAGCCATGGATTTAATCCCTTGCCTGAGGAGAGGCTCCTCTCCACCCTTTGCTTGTATGCCTCTGTCACAGGTGTCGTAGGGATTGGACCAAAACGCAGCGGGAACGTGAATACTCATCTTCCTATTTTATTGAAGAAGGAAAACGAAAGAAACACGTATACAAAAAAGAACAAACGCCACTAAACAGTCCCGTCAGGTGCACAAACACAAAACAGGAAATAACTACCTACAAATCCCATAGAAAAACACCCCTCTTAAATAGGACCTTCAATTAGAAGCAACGAGGAGCAGCTGCTTCCAATTGATGGTCAACCCAATAAACACCACATAGAAATAGACATACTAGAACTAACATAGAAATAGACCAACAAGAACATAGCCCAACAAACCCCGAAACACTCTAAACAAACACCCCTCTTAAATAAGAACATAGCCCAACAAACCCCGAAACACTCTAAACAAACACCCCCTGCCACGTCCTGACCAACCTACAATAACAAACAACCTCTTTTACTGGTCAGGATGTGACAGCCTCCTTGTCCACCAGTATCTTTCTTTTGATCTCACGTTATGCATCTCTTAAAGCCTGTCTATTACCCTTAGCATAAAGAGGACTACCAGCCATGGGTGGTAGCAGAATAGGTACATATGATGGCAATACACGCCAGCACTTTCCGATGGCCTCCTGTTGAATGGTCTCCTGACATGTGGAAGTCCAGTTCCATGATGTCTCTGTCTTTATTAACTGTCAGAGGAGGACTGATGGCGGAGTGGGCCTATCGTTATCTGTTTAACCTGGTCAGGTCCCAGAACTACAACCACTACTGTTAGCTGTGTAACCTGGTCAGGTCCCAGAACTACAACCACTACTGTTAGCTGTGTAACCTGGTCAGGTCCCAGAACTATAACCACTACAGTTAGCTGTGTAACCTGGTCAGGTCCCAGAACTATAACCACTACAGTTAGCTGTGTAACCTGGTCAGACCCCAGAACTACAACCACTACTGTTAGCTGTGTAACCTGGTCAGGCCCCAGAACTACAACCACTACTGTTAGCTGTGTAACCTGGTCAGGTCCCAGAACTACAACCACTACTGTTAGCTGGTGTAACCTGGTCAGGTCCCAGAACTACAACCACTACTGTTAGCTGTGTAACCTGGTCAGGCCCCAGAACTACAACCACTACTGTTAGCTGTGTAACCTGGTCAGGCTCCAGAACTACAACCACTACTGTTAGCTGTGTAACCTGGTCAGGCCCCAGAACTACAACCACTACTGTTGGCTGTGTAACCTGGTCAGGCCCCAGAACTACAACCACTACTGTTAGCTGTGTAACCTGGTCAGGCCCCAGAACTACAAACCACTACTGTTATAATGCCAACCATATTGGATTTTGGACACCATATTGGATTTGAGGCAAAATCCAGGGTGGCCCCAAAGACAATATGTGGTGGCCCCCTCACTAAATTACAAGAGTAGGGGCTGAAAATACTCAGCCAATGAAAGGATGTTGTGTTTTGATTGACACTGCTCTCTGCCAATAGGATGCCCTGACGGTGGTGGTGGAGGACCTGAGGCTGTGTTCAGTCAAACCTTGCGAGGACGGAGAGAGGAGGTTCTGCTTCGAGGTGGTGTCCCCCACTAAGTAAGTATGTGTGTGTATATGTGTGAATATAATCTATCGGTGTGTGTGTGTGTGTGTGTGTGTGTGTGTGTGTGTGTGTGTGTGTGTGTGTGTGTGTGTGTGTGTGTGTGTGTGTGTGTGTGTGTGTGTGTGTGTGTGTGTGTGTGTATATGTGAATATAATCTATCGGTGTGTGTGTGTGTGTGTGTGTGTGTGTGTGTGTGTGTGTGTGTGTGTGTGTGTGTGTGTGTGTGTGTGTGTGTATATGTGAATATAATCTATCGGTGTGTGTGTGTGTGTGTATGTCCTCTCCTCACCCTCCTCTCTCCCACTAGGAGCTGTATGCTCCAGGCAGAGTCAGAGAAGTTACGGCAGGCCTGGATCCATGCTGTACAGGCCTCCATCGCCTCTGCATACAGAGAGATATCAGACAACTACTACATCGAGGTACTGACCCTAAGCTTAACCCTGGCCCTGACCTCAACCCTAACCCTATAATTAACCCTGGCCCTAACCCTAAAATTAACCCTGACTCTAACCCTGACCCTAATCCTAACATTAACCGTGACCCTAACCTCAACTCTAATCCTAACCCTAAAATTAACCCTGACTCTAAACCTCAACTCTAATCCTAATCCTAACATTAACCCTGACCCTAACCTCAACTCTAATCCTAATCCTAACATTAACCCTGACTCTAACCCTGACCCTAATCCTAACATTAACCCTGACCCTAACCCCAACTCTAATCCTAACATTAACCCTGACTCTAACCCTGACCCTAATCCTAACATTAACCCTGACTCTAACCCTGACCCTAATCCTAACATTAACCCTGACCCTAACCTCAACTCTAATCCTAACCCTAACATTAACCCTGACTCTAACCTCAACTCTAATGCTAAAATTAACCCTACAGAGAGGACTATATTGAGGTATAACTCTAACCTGAACCCTACAGAGAGAACTACATTGAGGTATAACTCTAACCTGAACCCTACAGAGAGAACTATATTGAGGTATAACTCTAACCTGAACCCTACAGAGAGAACTACATTGAGGTATAACTCTAACCTGAACCCTACAGAGAGGACTATATTGAGGTATAACTCTAACCTGAACCCTACAGAGAGAACTATATTGAGGTATAACTCTAACCTGAACCCTACAGAGAGAACTACATTGAGGTATAACTCTAACCTGAACCCTACAGAGGCACTCTCCATAGTCTCTCTATGCGCCAAAATACTACATGGAATAATAACATCAGTGATTCCAAAACATTGATTGTTCCTACTGACAGCCTTTAACTGGGACCAACCAGCTGTATAACTAGCTGGCCTAAAGCCTTTAACTGGGACCAACCAGCTGTATAACTAGCTGGCCTAAAGCCTTTAACTGGGACCAACCAGCTGTATAACTAGCTGGCCTAAAGACTTTAGCTGGGACCCACCAGCTGTATAACTAGCTGGCCTAAAGCCTTTAGCTGGGACCCACCAGCTGTATAACTAGCTGGCCTAAAGCCTTTAACTGGGACCAACCAGCTGTATAACTAGCTGGCCTAAAGCCTTTAACTGGGACCAACCAGCTGTATAACTAGCTGGCCTAAAGCCTTTAGCTGGGACCCACCAGCTGTATAACTAGCTGGCCTAAAGCCTTTAACTGGGACCAACCAGCTGTATAACTAGCTGGCCTAAAGCCTTTAGCTGGGACCCACCAGCTGTATAACTAGCTGGCCTAAAGACTTTAGCTGGGACCCACCAGCTGTATAACTAGCTGGCCTAAAGCCTTTAGCTGTGACCCACCAGCAGTATAACTAGCTGGCCTAAAGCCTTTAACTGGGACCAACCAGCTGTATAACTAGCTGGCCTAAAGCCTTTAGCTGGGACCCACCAGCTGTATAACTAGCTGGCCTAAAGCCTTTAGCTGGGACTCACCAGCTGTATAACTAGCTGGCCTAAAGCCTTTAGCTGGGACCAACCAGCTGTATAACTAGCTGGCCTAAAGCCTTTAACTGGGACCAACCAGCTGTATAACTAGCTGGCCTAAAGCCTTTAGCTGGGACTCACCAGTAGTATAACTAGCTGGCCTAAAGCCTTTAGCTGGGACTCACCAGCTGTATAACTAGCTGACCTAAAGCCTTTAGCTGGGACCCACCAGCTGTATAACTAGCTGGCATAAAGCCTTTAGCTGGGATCCACCAACCACCAGTATAACTAGCTGGCCTAAAGCCTTTAGCTGGGACTCACCAGCAGTATAACTAGCTGGCCAAAAGCCTTTAGCTGGGACTCGCCAGCAGTATAACTAGCTGGCCTAAAGCCTTTAGCTGGGACCCACCAGCTGTATAACTAGCTGGCCTAAAGCCTTTAGCTGTGACCCACCAGCAGTATAACTAGCTGGCCTAAAGCCTTTAGCTGGGACTCACCAGTAGTATAACTAGCTGGCCTAAAGCCTTTAGCTGGGACTCACCAGCTGTATAACTAGCTGACCTAAAGCCTTTAGCTGGGACCCACCAGCTGTATAACTAGCTGGCATAAAGCCTTTAGCTGGGATCCACCAACCACCAGTATAACTAGCTGGCCTAAAGCCTTTAGCTGGGACTCACCAGCAGTATAACTAGCTGGCCAAAAGCCTTTAGCTGGGACTCGCCAGCAGTATAACTAGCTGGCCTAAAGCCTTTAGCTGGGACCCACCAGCTGTATAACTAGCTGGCCTAAAGCCTTTAGCTGTGACCCACCAGCAGTATAACTAGCTGGCCTAAAGCCTTTAGCTGGGACCCACCAGCAGTATAACTAGCTGGCCTAAAGCCTTTAGCTGGGACTCACCAGCTGTATAACAAGCTGGCCTAAAGCCTTTAGCTGGGACCCACCAGCTGTATAACTAGCTGGCCTAAAGCCTTTAGCTGGGACCCACCAGCTGTATAACTAGCTGGCCTAAAGCCTTTAGCTGGGACTCACCAGTAGTATAACTAGCTGGCCTAAAGCCTTTAGCTGGGACTCACCAGCAGTATAACTAGCTGGCCTAAAGCCTTTAGCTGGGACCCACCAGCTGTATAACTAGCTGGCCTAAAGCCTTTAGCTGGGACTCACCAGCAGTATAACTAGCTGGCCTAAAGCCTTTAGCTGGGACTCGCCAGCAGTATAACTAGCTGGCCTAAAGCCTTTAGCTGGGACCCACCAGCTGTATAACTAGCTGACCTAAAGCCTTTAGCTGGGACCCACCAGCTGTATAACTAGCTGGCCTAAAGCCTTTAGCTGGGATCCACCCACCACCAGTATAACTAGCTGGCCTAAAGCCTTTAGCTGGGACTCGCCAGCAGTACAACTAGCTGGCCTAAAGCCTTTAGCTGGGACTCACCAGCTGTATAACTAGCTGGCCTAAAGCCTTTAGCTGGGACCCACCAGCTGTATAACTAGCTGGCCTAAAGCCTTTAGCTGGGATCCACCAGCAGTATAACTAGCTGGCCTAAAGCCTTTAGCTGGGACCCACCTGCTGTATAACTAGCTGGCCTAAAGCCTTTAGCTGGGACCCACCAGCAGTATAACTAGCTGGCCTGTAGCCTTTAGCTGGGACCCACCAGCTGTATAACTAGCTGGCCTAAAGCCTTTAGCTGGGACCCACCACCAGTATAACTAGCTGGCCTAAAGCCTTTAGCTGGGACTCACCAGCTGTATAACTAGCTGGCCTAAAGCCTTTAGCTGGGACCCACCAGCTGTATAACTAGCTGGCCTAAAGCCTTTAGCTGGGATCCACCAGCAGTATAACTAGCTGGCCTAAAGCCTTTAGCTGGGACCCACCAGCTGTATAACTAGCTGGCCTAAAGCCTTTAGCTGGGACCCACCAGCTGTATAACTAGCTGGCCTAAAGCCTTTAGCTGGGACCCACCAGCTGTATAACTAGCCGGCCTAAAGCCTTTAGCTGGGACTCACCAGCTGTATAACTAGCTGGCCTAAAGCCTTTAGCTGGGACCCACCAGCTGTATAACTAGCTGGCCTAAAGCCTTTAGCTTGGATCCACCAGCAGTATAACTAGCTGGCCTAAAGCCTTTAGCTGGAACCCACCAGCTGTATAACTAGCTGGCCTAAAGCCTTTAGCTGGGACCCACCACTAGTATAACCAGCTGACCTAAAGCCTTTAGCTGGGATCCACCACCAGTATAACTAGCTGGCCTAAAGCCTTTAGCTGGGACCCACCAGCTGTATAACTAGCTGGCCTAAAGCCTTTAGCTGGGACCCACCAGCTGTATAACTAGCCGGCCTAAAGCCTTTAGCTGGGACTCACCAGCTGTATAACTAGCTGGCCTAAAGCCTTTAGCTGGGACCCACCAGCTGTATAACTAGCTGGCCTAAAGCCTTTAGCTGGGACCCACCAGCTGTATAACTAGCTGGCCTAAAGCCTTTAGCTGTGACCCACCAGCAGTATAACTAGCTGGCCTAAAGCCTTTAGCTGGGACCCACCAGCAGTATAACTAGCTGGCCTAAAGCCTTTAGCTGGGACTCACCAGTAGTATAACTAGCTGGCCTAAAGCCTTTAGCTGGGACTCACCAGCAGTATAACTAGCTGACCTAAAGCCTTTAGCTGGGACCCACCAGCTGTATAACTAGCTGGCATAAAGCCTTTAGCTGGGATCCACCCACCACCAGTATAACTAGCTGGCCTAAAGCCTTTAGCTGGGACTCACCAGCAGTATAACTAGCTGGCCAAAAGCCTTTAGCTGGGACTCGCCAGCAGTATAACTAGCTGGCCTAAAGCCTTTAGCTGGGACCCACCAGCTGTATAACTAGCTGGCCTAAAGCCTTTAGCTGTGACCCACCAGCAGTATAACTAGCTGGCCTAAAGCCTTTAGCTGGGACCCACCAGCTGTATAACTAGCTGGCCTAAAGCCTTTAGCTGGGACCCACCCAAGTCAGTTGGTTGGGTTTAGACCTCCTGTTTTGTAAACACTGAACTAGAACCAACCATAACCTACTTTCTGTCTGTCTTCCCATAACTAACCAACTAACTAACTAACCATAACCACCCTCTCTTCTCTGTCTCTCTCTCTAGCGTCTGGACCGGAGAGCCTCCCCCTCTACCAGCAGTATAACTAACCAACTAACTAACCAACCATAACCACCCTCTCTTCTCTGTCTCTCTCTCGCGTCTGCACCGGAGAGCCTCCCCCTCTACCAGCAGTATAACTAACCAACTAACTAACCAACCATAACCACCCTCTCTTTTCTGTCTCTCTCTCTAGCGTCTGGACCGGAGAGCCTCCCCCTCTACCAGCAGTATAACTAACCAACTAACTAACCAACCATAACCACCCTCTCTTCTCTGTCTCTCTCTCTAGCGTCTGGATCGGACAGCCTCCCCCTCTACCAGCAGTATAGACTCAGCCAGCGAGCCCCGGGGGGAGAAAGGGGGGAGAGGGGGTGAGGGCAGGGGGGAGAGCATCCTCCACCGGGTGCAGACCCTACCGGGTAATGAGCTGTGTTGTGACTGCTCCCAGGCTGCACCATGCTGGGCCTCCATCAACCTGGGAGTCCTGCTCTGCATCGAGTGCTCTGGCATACACAGGTAAACTACACTACCCACAATGCTACAGGTAGGGAATTACTAGACCAGGGGTACTCAACTCTTACCCTACGAGATCCGGAGCCTGCTGATTCTCTGTTTTAACTGATAATTAATTGCACCCACCTGGTGTACCAGCTCTAAATCAGTCCCTGATTAGAGGGGAACAATGTAAAAACGTAGTTATAACTGGCTTTGAGGTCCAGAGTTGAGTTTGAGGGTGCTAGACTACAATGTTACAGTGAACTAGACTAAATTACAACACCCTAAGTACACTTCTTTGCATTAAGTGCTCCGGCATACGCAGGTAAACTACACTACCCACAATGCCACAGGTAGGAAACTTAAAAACAACACTGGAAACAATTCTCTGCATTAAGGACTCCGCAGAACCTATATCACGGGTGAGCAATTTACAAAGACTGCACCTTGTTTTCTGACTTCAGGCAGCCGTCGACTTTTAACGGATTGACAGGTGTTTACCACACTTCCGTCAGTTCAGTCCTCACCTGTGACCCCCTCACCTGACAGAGAACAGCCAAACAGCAGCGAGAGACAGGAAGTAGAACAAGTGAAAGAACAGCCAAACAGCAGCGAGACAGGAAGTAGAACAGGTGAAAGTGACAGACAGGAAGCAGACTGCAGACGTTGTCACGAGACCTAATCCCAAATTTCTGTCACTTCAAACAGTCTGGGGATTACAACTTAATCTGTTTAAAAACTAGTCCTTCCATATCTTCACAGATTACAGGCTACGCAACACACATTCTCTACTCAGAGTTTGTGAAAAGCTGCTGTATCTGACCTGTTGTCTCTCTCTCTCTCTGTGTGTTGTGTTGTCTTCTAAAGGAGTCTGGGGGTTCACTGCTCCAAGGTGCGTTCACTAACACTGGACTCCTGGGAACCAGAGCTACTCAAGGTGTGTTTCTCACTTCCTGCTCAGCGTCACCTTTAGTGATTGAAGATATGACGTATTCCTTTCTAAGAAGTTTCTTGGGACTCTGGGAATATCTCTCTTCGTTTTTTTTTCGGGGTTATGAAATTCCTCACCTAATCCTTTCTCCTCTGCTATCTTTCTCTCTCTCCAGTTGATGTGTGAGCTGGGTAACAATGTGATTAACCACATCTATGAGGGAGCCTGTGAGGAACTGGGATTGAAGAAACCTGGACCTTCCAGTCCTAGGTGAGCACTGGTTAGCAAGTTTACCTATAGGCTAGGAGACTCCTAAACATGACATATACGGTCTTCCCTCTTCTCTCTCTCTCTCTCTCTCTCTCAGACAAGAGAAGGAGGCGTGGATCAAGGCTAAATATGTGGAGAGGCGTTTCCTGAAGAAGATGAGCGTCAGTGGCTCATTGGTTGAAGGGGAGAGGAAGTCCCGCCCCTGGAGCGTGAAGAAGTGCCATCGCCACAACAGCTCAATGCGAGGAGCGCCCAAAACCCGCCGGAAATACCGACACGACCCTGCTTTGATTTCACCGGGAAACCTCTCCGCAGGTGACTAAACTCTCTCTCTCTCTCCTCTCCTTCTGCAGTTGACTGAATGTTTAAGCCGTGGAAAGCTGTCCTGCATATGTCTTGAAGGACAATACAACTAGAGAAGTATCCATTTAGCTGTTGTGGAAGAGTCCTGAGGAAAGCATGTGATGGTGAACTGTTTGCTCTGTCCAACTCCATCAGACGGGCAGCAGACTGCAGACGTCGTCACGAGACCTAATCCCAATTTCTGACACTTCATACAGTCTGGGGATTTAAAACCAGTCTCTCCATATCTTCAAACCCTTTGTACTTTATCACTTTTACTTTTGTCAAATAAATAATGAGATCCTGTCTGGAAACCTTTTTGTAATATGAGGACAGGTGGAATTGAGACTCTCTCTGTCCTGTATGTCCTCAGCTGCAGCGAAGCTCCGTCGTGACTCTCTGTTTTGTCCCGATGAGATGGACAACCTCTTCTCCTACTTCGACACCGGCAACGGCACCCGCAGTAAGTCTGACCCAGAGTTTCCCGCAGTAAGTCTGACCCAGAGTTTCCCGCAGTAAGTCTGACCCAGAGTTTCCCGCAGTAAGTCTGACCCAGAGTTTCCCGCAGTAAGTCTGACTCAGAGTTATCTATGTGTGGCTTTGATCTGACACACACTCACCTGCCAACCAGAGAGAACAAACGTGATAATAGATGTTTTGGGACTGGAGATGAGGTTTTAGAAGGAACTGTTATTGGGTGGAGATGAGGCTTTAGAAGGAACTGTTATTGGGTGGAGATGAGGCTTTAGAAGGAACTGTTATTGACTGGAGATGAGGCTTTAGAAGGAACTGTTATTGGGTGGAGATGAGGCTTTAGAAGGAAGCTGTTATTGGGTGGAGATGAGGCTTTAGAAGGAACTGTTATTGGGTGGAGATGAGGCTTTAGAAGGACTGTTATTGGGTGGAGATGAGGCTTTAGAAGGAACTGTTATTGGGTGGAGATGAGGCTTTAGAAGGAACTGTTATTGCGGGTGGGCAGAGGCTGAGCGGGGGGCTTTAGAAGGAACTGTTATTGGGTGGAGATGAGGGGGCTGTTAGGGGGAGAGGGACAGGCTGTTATTGGGTGGAGATGAGGCTTTAGAAGGACTGTTATTGGGTGGAGATGAGGCTTTAGAAGGAACTATTATTGGGTGGAGATGAGGCTTTAGAAGGAACTGTTATTGGGTGGAGATGAGGCTTTAGAAGGAACTATTATTGGGTGGAGATGAGGCTTTAGAAGGAACTGTTATTGGGTGGAGATGAGGCTTGGTGCTATATGGGGGGATTGGGGTCAGTAGGGTAGATTGGGGTCAATAAGGTAGATTGGGGTCAGTAGGGTAGATTGGGGTCAGTAGGGTAGATTGGGGTCAGTAGGGTAGATTGGGGTCAGTAGGGTAGATTGTGGTCAGTAGGGTAGATTGGGGTCAGTAGGGTAGATTGGGGTCAATAAGGTAGATTGGGGTCAGTAGGGTAGATTGGGGTCAGCAGGGTAGATTGGGGTCAGTAGGGTATTTTGGGGTCAGTAGGGTAGATTGGGGTCAATAAGGTAGATTGGGGTCAATAAGGTAGATTGGGGTCTGCAGGGTAGATTGGGGTCAGTAAGGTAGATTGGGGTCAGTAGAGTTGATTGGGGTCAGTAGGGTAGATTGGGGTCAGTAGGGTTGATTGGGGTCAGTAAGGTAGATTGGGGTCAGTAGGGTAGATTGGGGTCAGTAGGGTAGATTGGGGTCAGTAGGGTAGATTGGGGTCAGTAGGGTAGATTGTGGTCAGTAGGGTAGATTGGGGTCAGTAGGGTAGATTGGGGTCAATAAGGTAGATTGGGGTCAGTAGGGTAGATTGGGGTCAGCAGGGTAGATTGGGGTCAGTAGGGTATTTTGGGGTCAGTAGGGTAGATTGGGGTCAATAAGGTAGATTGGGGTCAATAAGGTAGATTGGGGTCTGCAGGGTAGATTGGGGTCAGTAAGGTAGATTGGGGTCAGTAGAGTTGATTGGGGTCAGTAGGGTAGATTGGGGTCAGTAAGGTTGATTGGGGTCAGTAGGGTAGATTGTGGTCAGTAGGGTAGATTGTGGTCAGTAGGGTAGATTGTGGTCAGTAGGGTAGATTGGGGTCAGTAAGGTAGATTGGGGTCAGCAGGGTAGAATGGGGTCAGTAGGGTAGATTGGGGTCAGTAGGGTAGATTGGGGTCAGTGGGGTAGATTGGGGTCAGCGGGGTAGATTGGGGTCAGCGGGGTAGATTGGGTTCAGTAGGGTAGATTGGGGTCAGTAAGGTAGATTGGGGTCAGTAAGGTAGATTGGGGTCAGCAGGGTAGATTGGGGTCAGTAGGGTAGATTGGGGTCAGTAGGGTAGATTGGGGTCAATAAGGTAGATTGGGGTCAATAGAGGTAGTTTGGGGTCAGCAGGGTAGATTGGGGTCAGTAAGGTAGATTGGGGTCAGTAGGGTAGATTGGGGTCAGTAGGGTAGATTGGGGTCAGTAGAGTAGATTGGGGTCAGTAAGGTAGATTGGGGTCAGTAGGGTAGATTGGGGTCAGTAGGGTAGATTGGGGTCAGTAGGTTGACAGGGGGATATTTTAGGGATTGAGAGGCTGCTAGAGGATGGTTAGGGTTAGGAGGGGTGTACCTAGCTGGTGAGGAGACTGGTTTTGGGGCTGTAAGGAGGCCTTGTTGCGGAGCTTCAGGGGAGGCGGTGTGATGACTAACGTGTCCGTGGCTTGGCGCTGGTTGGCCCTGCAGGTCTGAGCAGCGACAGTGGGCTGGGAGGCAGTACAGACGGGAGCACAGATATCCTGGTGTTTGGCTCAGTGGTCGACAGTGTCACCGAGGAGGGTAAGTCACAGGTGTGTGTGTGTGTGTGTGTGTGTGTGTGTGTGTGTGTGTGTGTGTGTGTGTGTGTGTGTGTGTGTGTGTGTGTGTGTGTGTGTGTGTGTTTCCTACTAGTGCTGACTTTGCTGATAAATACTTAGAGGAATAATGTACCTACTATGACTGTGATATGTGGTTGTCCCACCTAGCTATCTGGAGATGAATGGACTGACTATGACTGGTCCACCTAGCTATCTGGAGATGAATGTACTGACTATGACTGGTCCACCTAGCTATCTGGAGATGAATGTACTGACTATGACTGGTCCACCTAGCTATCTGGAGATGAATGGACTGACTATGACTGGTCCACCTAGCTATCTGGAGATGAATGGACTGACTATGACTGGTCCACCTAGCTATCTGGAGATGAATGTACTGACTATGACTGGTCCACCTAGCTATCTGGAGATGAATGTACTGACTATGACTGGTCCACCTAGCTATCTGGAGATGAATGGACTGACTATGACTGGTCCACCTAGCTATCTGGAGATGAATGGACTGACTATGACTGGTCCACCTAGCTATCTGGAGATGAATGTACTGACTATGACTGGTCCACCTAGCTATCTGGAGATGAATGTACTGACTATGACTGGTCCACCTAGCTATCTGGAGATGAATGGACTGACTATGACTGGTCCACCTAGCTATCTGGAGATGAATGGACTGACTATGACTGGTCCACCTAGCTATCTGGAGATGAATGTACTGACTATGACTGGTCCACCTAGCTATCTTGAATGCACTAATTGTAAGTCGCTCTGGACAAGAGCGTCTGCTAAATTACTAACATGTAAAATTGTGTGTGTGCACGTCAGAATTGACAGACTGTGTACTTTCAAAGGTTCAGCGCTAGTCGTAGTTCAGGACTTTGTCAAACTGTCGTAGCCAGACTAACCTGCCTCTCCCTCATTCTCCACCCCTCCACACTCATTCTCCTCCCCCCCACACTCATTCTCCTCCCCCCCACACTCATTCTCCTCCCCCCCACACTCATTCTCCTCCCCCCCACACTCATTCTCACCCCCCCACACTCATTCTCATCCCCCCCACACTCATTCTCCTCCCCCCACACTCATTCTCCTCCCCCCCACACTCATTCTCCTCCCCCCCACACTCATTCTCCTCCCCCCACACTCATTCTCCTCCCCCCCACACACTCATTTCCTCCCCCCCACACTCATTCTCCTCCCCCCCACACTCATTCTCCTCCCCCCCACACTCATTCTCCTCCCCCCCACACTCATTCTCCTCCCCCCCACACTCATTCTCCTCCCCCCACACACTCATTCTCCTCCCCCCACACACTCATTCTCCTCCCCCCCCACACTCATTCTCCTCCCCCCCACACACTCATTCTCCTCCCCCCCACACACTCATTCTCCTCCCCCCCACACACTCATTCTCCTCCCCCCCACACACTCATTCTCCTCCCCCCCACACACTCATTCTCCTCCCCCCCACACACTCATTCTCCTCCCCCCCACACACTCATTCTCCTCCCCCCCACACACTCATTCTCCCCCACACACTCATTCTCCTCCCCCCCACACACTCATTCTCCCCCACACACTCATTCTCCTCCCCCCACACACTCATTCTCCTCCCCCACACACTCATTCTCCTCCCCCACACACTCATTCTCCTCCCCCACACACTCATTCTCTTCCCCCCCACACTCATTCTCCTCCCCCCCACACTCATTCTCCCCCACACACTCATTCTCCCCCACACACTCATTCTCCTCCCCCCACACACTCATTCTCCTCCCCCCCACACTCATTCTCCTCCCCCCCACACTCATTCTCCTCCCCCCCACACACTCATTCTCCTCCCCCCACACACTCATTCTCCTCCCCCCCACACACTCATTCTCCCCCACACACTCATTCTCCCCCACACACTCATTCTCCCCCACCCCACACTCTCATTCTCCTCCCCCACACACTCATTCTTCTCCTCCCCCACACACTCATTCTCCTCCCCCCCACACACTCATTCTCCCCCACACTCATTCTCCCCCACACACTCATTCTCCCCCCCCACACACTCATTCTCTTCCCCCCCACACACTCATTCTCCCCCACACACTCATTCTCCTCCCCCCACACACTCATTCTCCTCCCCCACACACTCATTCTCCTCCCCCACACACTCATTCTACTCCCCCCCACACACTCATTCTCCTCCCCCCCACACACTCATTCTCCCCCACACTCATTCTCCCCCACACACTCATTCTCCCCCACACTCATTCTCCCCCACACACTCATTCTCCTCCCCCCCACACACTCATTCTCCTCCCCCACACACTCACTCTTCTCCCCCACACACTCATTCTCCCCCACACACTCATTCTCCCCCACACACTCATTCTCCCCCACACACTCATTCTCCTCCCCCCCACACACTCATTCTCCTCTCCCCCACACACTCATTCTCCTCCTCCCCACACACTCATTCTCACTCCCCCCCACACACTCATTCTCCCCCACACACTCATTCTCCCCCACACACTCATTCTCCCCCACACACTCATTCTCCCCCACACACTCATTCTCCTCCCCCACACACTCATTCTCCTCCCCCACACACTCATTCTCCTCCCCCACACACTCATTCTCCTCCCCCACCACACTCATTCTCTCCCCCCCACACTCATTCTCCTCCCCCCCACACTCATTCTCCTCCCCCCCACACTCATTCTCCTCCCCCCCACACACTCATTCTCCTCCCCCCCACACTCATTCTCCTCCCCCCCACACTCATTCTCCTCCCCCCACACTCATTCTACTCCCCCCCACACACTCATTCTCCCCCACACACTCATTCTCCCCACACACTCATTCTCCCCCACACACTCATTATCCTCCCCCCACACACTCATTCTCCTCCCCCACACACTCATTCTCCTCCCCCACACACTCATTCTCCTCCCCCACACACTCATTCTCCTCCCCCCCACACTCATTCTCCTCCACACACTCATTCTCCCCCACACACTCATTCTCCCCCACACACTCATTCTCCTCCCCCCCACACACTCATTCTCCTCCCCCCCCACACTCTCATTCTCCCCCACCCCACACTCTCATTCTCCTCCCCCACACACTCATTCTCCCCCACACACTCATTCTCCCCCACACACTCATTCTCCCCCACACACTCATTCTCTTCCCCCCCACACACTCATTCTCCCCCACACACTCATTCTCCCCCACACACTCATTCTCCTCCCCACACACTCATTCTCCACCTCCCCCCACACCCTCATTCTCCACCCCCACCACCCCCACACTCTCTCCTTCTCCCTCCCTCCCCCTCGCCCCAGTAGAGTGTGAGGGTGAGTCAGAAGAGGAGGAGTCTAGTGGGGAGGTGGAGATAGAGCAGGAGGCGGGATCAGACCCTGAGGAGCCCCTCCCCCCGGGGGCGTTGCTCTACCGGTCGTCACGGCTACACAACCTGCCACTCATGGCCGAGGCGCTGGCACACGGGGCAGACGTCCACTCTGCCAGCGATGAGGAGGGGAAGACCCCGCTCATACAGGCCGTGACAGGGGTAAGAGAAATGCTAGAGATACACACACACTATACAGGCCGTGACCAGGGTTGGGCAGAGTAGCAGACACACACTGTACATACCACAGGCGGCTGGTGGCACCTTATTTCGGGAGGACGGGTTCATAGTAATTTGCTGGAACAGAATAAATGGAATGGTATCAAATGCATGATTTCCATGGTTTTATTTCAGACGTTATTATGAGGCGTTCTCGCCTCAGCAGCCTGCTCTGATACATACAACACTGTGTTCTGATACAACACTATGCAGATACTACACTACGCAGATACTACACTATAAATATACTACACTATGCAGATACTACACTTTAAATATACTACACTACGCAGATACTACACTATAAATATACTACACTATGCAGATACTACACTTTAAATATACTACACTATGAAGATACTACACTTTAAATATACTACACTTTGCAGATACTACACTTTAAATATACTACACTATGCAGATACTACACTTTAAATATACTACACTATGCAGATACTACACTTTAAATATACTACACTACGCAGATACTACACTATAAATATACTACACTATGCAGATACTACACTTTAAATATACTACACTATGAAGATACTACACTTTAAATATACTACACTTTGCAGATACTACACTTTAAATATACTACACTATGCAGATACTACACTTTAAATATACTACACTATGCAGATACTACACTTTAGGCAGATACTACACTACGCAGATACTACACTAGGCAGATACTACACTAGGCAGATACTACACTAGGCAGATACTACACTATGAAGATACTACACTATGCAGATACTACACTATGCAGATACTACACTAGGCAGATACTACACTATGAAGATACTACACTATGCAGATACTACACTATGAAGATACTACACTAGGCAGATACTACACTATGCAGATACTACACTATACAGATACTACACTAGGCAGATACTACACTATGCAGATACTACACTATACATACTACATTATAAAGATACTACACTATGCAGATACTACACTTTAAATATACTACACTAGGCAGATACTACACTTTGCAGATACTACACTATGCAGATACTAGACTTTAGGCAGATACTACACTATGCAGATACTACACTTTAAATATACTACACTATGAAGATACTACACTAGGCAGATACTACACTAGGCAGATACTACACTATGCAGATACTACACTATGCAGATACTACACTAGGCAGATACTACACTATAGATACTACACTAGGCAGATACTACACTATGCAGATACTACACTATGCAGATACTACACTAGGCAGATACTACACTAGGCAGATACTACACTATACATACAACACTATGCAGATACTACACTATGCAGATACTACACTATGCAGATACTACACTATGCAGATACTACACTTTAAATACTACACTATGCAGATACTACACTATACAGATACCACACTATGCAGATACTACACTAGGCAGATACTACACTATGCAGATACTACACTATGACAGATACTACACTATGCAGATACTACACTAGGCAGATACTACACTATGCAGATACTACACTAGGCAGATACTACACTATGCAGATACTACACTAGGCAGATACTACACTAGGCAGATACTACACTATGAAGATACTGCACTATGCAGATACACATAAGATGTCGCATGCATATCCTCCCCATCACTCTCCTCCCCCCACCACTCTCTCCCTCTTCCCTCCCCCACTCTCTCTCTCTTCCCTCCCCATCACTCTCCTCCCCCACCACTCTCTCTCTCTTCCCTCCCCCATCACTCTCCTCCCCCCACCACTCTCTCCCTCTTCCCTCCCCATCACTCTCCTCCCTTCCCCACTCTCTCCCTCTTCCCTCCCCCACTCTCTCCCTCTTCTCTCCCCCATCACTCTCCTCCCTTCCCCACTCTCTCCCTCTTCCCTCCCCCACTCTCTCTCTCTTCCCTCCCCATCACTCTCCTCCCCCACCACTCTCTCTCTCTTCCCTCCCCCATCACTCTCCTCCCCCCACCACTCTCTCTCTCTTCCCTCCCCCATCACTCTCCTCCCATCACTCTCTCTCTCCCTCTTCCCTCCCCCATCACTCTCCTCCCCCCACCACTCTCTCCCTCTTCCCTCCCCCACTCTCTCCCTCTTCTCTCCCCCATCACTCTCCTCCCTCCCCCACTCTCTCCCTCTTCCCTCCCCCACTCTCTCTCTCTTCCCTCCCCATCACTCTCCTCCCCCACCACTCTCTCTCTCTTCCCTCCCCATCACCCTCCTCCCCCCACCACTCTCTCTCTCTTCCCTCCCCCATCACTCTCCTCCCCATCACTCTCTCTCTCCCTCTTCCCTCCCCCATCACTCTCCTCCCCCCACCACTCTCTCCCTCTTCCCTCCCCCACTCTCTCCCTCTTCTCTCCCCCATCACTCTCCTCCCTCCCCCACTCTCTCCCTCTTCCCTCCCCCACTCGCTCTCTCTTCCCTCCCCCATCACTCTCCTCCCCACCACTCTCTCTCTCTTCCCTCCCCATCACTCTCCTCCCCCCACCACTCTCTCTCTCTTCCCTCCCCATCACTCTCCTCCCCCCACCACTCTCTCTCTCCCTCTTCCCTCCCCCATCACTCTCCTCCCCCCACCACTCTCTCCCTCTTCTCTCCCCCATCACTCTCCTCCCTCCCCCACTCTCTCCCTCTTCCCTCCCTCCCCCACTCTCTCCCTCTTCCCTCCCCCACTCTCTCCCTCTTCCCTCCTCCACTCATTCTCTCTCCTCTTTGTCAGGGCTCTCTAATAGCGTGTGAGTTCCTGCTGCAGAATGGGGCTGATGTGAACCAGAGGGACATGAGGGGGAGAGGACCCCTACACCACGCTACCTACCTGGGACATACAGGGTAAGAGACATTCATTCATTTATTCATTCATTCATCCCTAACCCCTACACCACGCTACCTACCTGGGACATACAGGGTAAGAGACATTCATTCATTACACCACGCTACCTACCTGGGACATACAGGGTAAGAGACATTATTCATTCATTCCTCCCTAACCCCTACACCACGCTACCTACCTGGGACATACAGGGTAAGAGACATTATTCATTCATCCCTAACCCCTACACCACGCTACCTACCTGGGACATACAGGGTAAGAGACATTCAATCATCCCTAACCCCTACACCACTCTACCTACCTGGGACATACAGGGTAAGAGACATTCATTTATTCATCCCTAACCCCTACACCACGCTACCTACCTGGGACATACAGGGTAAGAGACATTCATTCATTCATTCATTTATTCATCCCTAACCCCTACACCACGCTACCTACCTGGGACATACAGGGTAAGAGACATTCATTCATTCATTCATTTATTCATCCCTAACCCCTACACCACGCTACCTACCTGGGACATACAGGGTAAGAGACATTCATTCATTTATTCATCCCTAACCCCTACACCACGCTACCTACCTGGGACATACAGGGTAAGAGACATTCATTCATTTATTCATCCCTAACCCCTACACCACGCTACCTACCTGGGACATACAGGGTAAGAGACATTCATTCATTCATCCCTAACCCCTACACCACGCTACCTACCTGGGACATACAGGGTAAGAGACATTCATTCATTCATTCATTCATTCATTCATCCCTAACCCCTACACCACGCTACCTACCTGGGACATACAGGGTAAGAGACATTCATTCATTCATTCCTCCCTAACCCCTACACCACGCTACCTACCTGGGACATACAGGGTAAGAGACATTCATTCATTTATTCATCCCTAACCCCTACACCACGCTACCTACCTGGGACATACAGGGTAAGAGACATTAATTCATTTATTCCATCCCTAACCCCTACACCACGCTACCTACCTGGGACATACAGGGTAAGAGACATTCATTCATTCATTCATTCCTCCCTAACCCCTACACCACGCTACCTACCTGGGACATACAGGGTAAGAGACATTCATATTCATTCATTCATCCCTAACCCCTACACCACGCTACCTACCTGGGACATACAGGGTAAGAGACATTCATTCATTCATTCATTCATCCCTAACCCCTACACCACGCTACCTACCTGGGACATACAGGGTAAGAGACATTCATTCATTCATTCATTCATCCCTAACCCCTACACCACTCTACCTACCTGGGACATACAGGGTAAGAGACATTCATTCATTCATTCATTCATTCATTCATCTCCCTAACCCCTACACCACGCTACCTACCTGGGACATACAGGGTAAGAGACATTCATTCATTCACTCCCTAACCCCTACACCACTCTACCTACCTGGGACATACAGGGTAAGAGACATTCATTCATTTATTCATCCCTAACCCCTACACCACGCTACCTACCTGGGACATACAGGGTAAGAGACATTCATTCATTTATTCATCCCTAACCCCTACACCACGCTACCTACCTGGGACATACAGGGTAAGAGACATTAATTAATTAATTAATTCATTCATCCCTAACCCCTACACCACTCTACCTACCTGGGACATACAGGGTAAGAGACATTCATTCATTCATTCATTCATTCATTCATTCATTCATCCCTAACCCCTACACCACGCTACCTACCTGGGACATACAGGGTAAGAGACATTCATTCATTCATCCCTAACCCCTACACCACGCTACCTACCTGGGACATACAGGGTAAGAGACATTCATTAATTCATTCATTCACAACGTTGTTGATGCACTTATTAATGAAGCCGGTGACTGATGTGGTAAACTCCTCAATGTTATCGGATGAATCCCAGAACATATTTCAGTCTGTGCTAGCGAAACATTCCTGTAGATTAGCATGAGGTTAAAATGAAACATTCCTGTAGATTAGCATGGAGGTTAAAATGAAACATTCCTGTAGATTAGCATGGGGTTAAAATGAAACATTCCTGTAGATTAGCATGAGGGTATAAAATGAAACATTCCTGTAGATTAGCATGGGGTTAAAATGAAACATTCCTGTAGATTAGCATGGGGTTAAAATGAAACATTCCTGTAGATTAGCATGGGGTTAAAATGAAACATTCCTGTAGATTAGCATGGGGTTAAAATGAAACATTCCTGTAGATTAGCATGGGGTTAAAATGAAACATTCCTGTAGATTAGCATGGGGTTAAAATGAAACATTCCTGTAGATTAGCATGGGGTTAAAAGGAAACATTCCTGTAGATTAGCATGGGGTTAAAATGAAACATTCCTGTAGATTAGCATGGGGTTAAAAGGAAACATTCCTGTAGATTAGCATGGGGTAAAAATGGGGGTACAATGGATTTCAGCTTCCTTGCGTTCAAATCACCAACCACGAGAAGCACCTCCTCTGGATGAGCATTTTGTTATTTGCTTATGGCCCCATACAGCTCGTTGAGTGCGGTCTTAGTGCCAGCATCATTTTGTGGTGGTAAATGGAAGGCTAGGAAAAATAGAGATGAAAAACAACTCTTGGTAAATAGTGTGGTCTGCATCTTATCATGAGGTATTCTAACTCGGGCGAGCAAAAAGGTCAAAACGTCCTGATCATTTAGAAATCGTGTACCTGGGACACAGGGTAAAAGATTCATTCATTCATCCCTAACCCCTATACCACGCTACCTACCTGGGACATACAGGGTAAGAGACATTCATTCATTCATCCCTAACCCCTATACCACGCTACCTACCTGGGACATACAGGGTAAGAGACATTCATTCATTCATTCATTCATTCATTCCTAACCCCTACACCACGCTACCTACCTGGGACAGAGGGTAAGACATTCATTAATTCATCCCTAACCACTATACTTGCCTGGTAACTTGGTTATATTCACGGAGTACCAGGACCGAGTGTATATAACCAACACATGAATGTTTCTTATCAAAATAAGAAGTGATGCAGTCAGTCTCTCCTCAACTCTTAGCCAAGAGAGACTGGCATGCATAGTATTAATATCAGCCCTCTGATTACAATGAAGAGCAAGACGTGTTTACAGAGAAATAGGATTGTATTTGGTTAAACACCATTTTTTGCCCAACAGTTTGCTAAAAACTGTCAGCAAGCTGATAGGTCTGCTGTTAGAACCTGTAAAGGCCGGCTTTACCACACTTGGGTAGCGGAATGGCTTTGGCTTCCCTCCAGGCCAGAGACAAAGACTTTCCTCTAGAGTCAGATTAAAAATATGACAGATAGGAGTGGCTATAGAGTCACCTACCATCCTTAGTAGCTTTCCATCTAAGTTGTCAACTTTAACTTGACGCAATGCTAACTTACACTGCTTTTCTTTCATTATTAGTTTTTAATGCATAAATACGATGGCGCACCGTTCGTTGGTACTTCCTGAATAAATTTGCCCACTTTGCCAATGAAGTAATCATTCAAATAATTGGCAACATCAAAAGGTTTTGTGATGAAGAAGCCATCTCATTCGATGCACTTAATCTATTTAGTCATAGCGTTGTTCATATTCGATTCACTTCATCTATTTAGTCATAGTGTTGTTCATATTCGATTCCATCATACACAATATTAATTCATCCATTCTGTAGTCAGGTGTCTGTCCGTTGGCAGGTTCATTTATCTCTCTCTCTCTCTCTCTCTCTCTCTCTCTCTATCTATATATAGTCAGGTGTGTCTGTTCCTGAAGAGAGGGGCTTGTCAGACGGAGGTTGATGAGGAAGGTCACGACCCTCTGAGCATGGCTGTCCAGGCCGCTAACGCCGATATTGTTACACTGTAAGTCACACACACACCAAAGCTATGCATTCACACACACACACACCTCTGAGCATGGCTGTCCAGGCCGCTAACGCCGATATTGTTACTGTTATAGTTGTTTTGCTCAACACAGAAAAGTTCACAGAATGTTCACCGAAAACATCTGATACCTCTTCTAAAAGCCCCCCCCCCCCCCCGACTCACTAAATGACTAAAATATATAAAATGTTACCCAAAGTTTGGTTAATATTATTCTGTTTTCTGTTTCTCTCCTATATATTTTTCCTACCTCACTCTCTCCAACCCTACCCACCTCCCTCACCCTCTCCAACCCTACCGTCCTTCTCCTACCTCTCCCCCACCCTCTCCCTTTCCTCCCTCACGCTCTCCCTCTCTCTCCCAGGTTGCGGTTAGCACGGATGAATGAGGAGATGCGCGAGGCAGAGGGTCCGTTTGGTCAGCCAGGTCAATACCCCAGCAGCTCACCAACTGAACATCAGTACAGGAAATGTATTCAGGAGTTTATCTGCCTCACAATAGACTACTGTTAGGGGGCACCACTGAGGCAGGGGGCGCCACTGAGGCAGTGTGCATCCCAAATTGCACCCTATTCCCTATGTAGTGCACTACTTTTGACCTGGGCCCACTACAAAAGTAGTGCACTACATAGGGAATAGGGTGCAATTTGGAATACAGATTAGCCACTACTAACTGGGCATATATAGGCATATCATACAGGGCAGAGTAGTAGGGTGAAGTTACCCTTAGATATACTGGTCTGGAGTCAGTTTTGCATTGTTACCGTAAGTGGTTAGGGTTATGATTTGTAGAGGGTAAAGCTGATTCTAGATCTGTGTCTAAGAGCAACGTCTACTGGGAGTGTGTGAAGAGAAGATGAGTGAGGTGAGAGAAACAAGGCCCTACTGACCGTAGCGCAGAACAACGACATTATATCTTTCCAACAAAATGCTTCTCTTCTTGCTAACCTGGCGTCTATATCCAGATCTTTTAACCACATAGCTAGCTGCTTTCCACACCATTCATATTATAAACTGAGTGAAACAGAGTGTATCTGGCTGTTCCTAATAGTCTTGTCTGTGGTTCTCACTGTCAGGCCGTTTACTCGCTATTCTGCTCAACACTCCTGCCTCTCGTACACTCTTAGAAAAAAACTAAAAAGGTGCTATCTAGAACCATTAATGGTTCTTCGGCTGTCCCCATAGGAGATCCCTTTGAAGAACCCTTTTTGGTTCCAGGTAGAATCCTTTTGGGTTCCGTATAGAACCCTTTCCACAGAGGTTTCTACATGGAACCCAAAATAGTTCTACCTGGAACCAAAAAAGGTTCTCCTGTGGGCACAGCCAAAGAACCCTTTTTATCGTAGCGTAGGCCTTCCTGTCCATATATTACCTTCCCTCTCTTACCAGTAAGGACCTAAGCTTCCACAGAGTCTTTACAATATTATTCTACAGTGTTCTATTCAGCATTTTACAGTAGTTTAGAACATTATATTATGGTGTTCTATTTAACATTTTACAGTAGTTTAGAACATTATATTATAGTGTTCTATTTAGCATTTTACAGTAGTTTAGAACATTATATTATAGTGTTCTATTTAACATTTTACAGTAGTTTAGAACATTATATTATAGTGTTCTATTTAGCATTTTACAGTAGTTTAGAACATTATATTATAGTGTTCTATTCAGCATTTTACAGTAGTTTAGAACATTATATTATGGTGTTCTATTCAGCATTTTACAGTAGTTTAGAACATTATATTATGGTGTTCTATTTAACATTTTACAGTAGTTTAGAACATTATATTATAGTGTTCTATTCAGCATTTTACAGTAGTTTAGAACATTATATTATAGTGTTCTATTTAGCATTTTACAGTAGTTTAGAACATTATATTATAGTGTTCTATTCAGCATTTTACAGTAGTTTAGAACATTATATTATTGTGTTCTATTCAGCATTTTACAGTAGTTTAGAACATTATATTATAGTGTTCTATTTAGCATTTTACAGTAGTTTATATTCCAGAATTTGATAATACCATAAGAATTTATCAGCGGCCCATTGTGTTATAATTAATTAGAATCTATCGATTTAGAAATAATGGCATGATTACAGTATGTCTATAACTCCGTATTCCTTAAAGGGTTAAAGCTGGTCTGAAAAGGAAGCCTTTTTGTCCTTATATCTTCTGTGGGAGATCTAGGTTAAATGTAATTCAGTGGCGACATGTGCAGGGCAGGACTTGGTTCCAACTGTTGTTCTACAGTGGCATGAGGTTACAGTGATATGGAATGGGTGTTGTGTGGCTGCTATAGGCATGGTCAAGGAAGGTCCACTGCGTTAGTCTGTGAAGGTGGGGTCGTCATGGTTTACTGTGTGTAATGGGAAGGGACGGATGGAGGGGTGAAGTGGTAAAAAAATGTGATGAGAATACTGAAGGACTGATGGATGGAGAAAGAGACAAACACCTGCTTTGTTGTTACTTGCGAGTGAGGTGAGTGAGGTGAGTGAGTGAGTGAGTGAGTGAGTGAGTGAGTGAGTGAGTGAGTGAGTGAGTGAGTGAGTGAGTGAGTGAGTGAGTGAGTGAGTGAGTGAGTGAGTGAGTGAGTGAGTGAGTGAGTGAGTGAGTGAGGATTAAATGCTATATTATTATTATTATTATTATTACGATGAGATCTTAATGTAAAATACTTTCCCTTCCTACGGTAATGTGATTTCTTTATAGTTGTTGTCGTGTTTACGTCATGCTCTCTCATTTTGCTTGTTGAGTTTCTGTCTTTTTGTTTGTATTCGTTTATTTATGTTAAAATAGGGTAGCAAAATTCCACTCCGGAATCTTCCATACAGGATTTCTAGAAAACCGAGGAATTTGGGGAAAGTTATTGGAATTTTGTAATCCTACGTTCAACCAGGAGGACTAGTGCAATGATGATTATTAGGATTCACAATTCATATGTTTCTGTAAATTATTTTCCTTTTTTTTTAATCTTTCAAACTTTTCAATATCCTCACTTTTTTTTCTTACTGGATATGTTTTGGTCTGGTCTTGCGTCATTGTGCCACACACACATTCTGGCTTCAGTTCTAAACAAGGGTTTCACCAACCCTGTCCCTTCAACGTCCCCACTGAACTATACCTAGAATTACTGTACTAGACTTTTTGAAAAATCATTTATTTATAGACATTCTAGTGATTACGTGTTTCTATATCTATATTTCAAACCTTTTTTTGATTACAGTCATTCAGTGTTTACTGATAAAGACATCTTCTTCATGACCACACCAGTGGTGCTTTGGTTGACTTAGGGAGAGGAAGAGCTAGACCCATTGAATTATCATCAAAACACATTGTAATTCTAGTTACAACTGACTGTCTTCTCTGGTCATCATTGCTCAATGCTCATTATATTCTGCATGCTTTTCGGTTGTGACCAGAACGTTCTAGAATGTATGTACGCGTTCTAGAATATGCTGTTGGGCGTTTTAGAATGCTGCGTAGTTCTTGGGGGCGTTCTAGAATGCTGTCTGCATTCGGAGCATGACAATCTCCTATTGGTCCCCTCATGGTGCTGTGCAGTCCTGTTAAAAAGCATGAGCTACTGTACAGTACAGCCACTTCCTCTGATGTCCTAAAACAACTTCCTCCTGTCTCTTTGGTAGACATATGGACCTCTGTGCCATCTCTACGTCCACTTCTGGACCAGCTATAGCTTCACTGTTTTGTCAATTTGATTTATTTTTCCTTTTTACTGAAACATAGAGCTGAACTGTTTTTCATTAGCTAGCCGACCTCTGTTTGTTCCTCAACTATGTTGGCATGAAGTCCTAAAGGAGTTAGATTTTTTTTGTTCTCTGCCAAAGACTTTGGAAAAGGGAAGTGTGCAACAGTGTTGTTAGGCATCAATCAGTTTAACTTCAGCGGAAATACATAAATACAGTGTTTAACATCTGATAACAAGTGGTATAGTGAAACAAAGTGGTAGAAACAGTGTCCGTCAGTGTTTTTACAAAATGTTCAAAAGAAAATGGTCACAGAACAATTATTATTTTCATCAATTGTTTTTTATTTTCAGAGTGTGGCAGCAGGTGATATTCTGCAATGACCATCTGAAATGATTTGGAATTCAAAGCAAAACAATGGGAGTGATAAATTGGATATATTCGACCAGGGACTGTGACTAAATAGGGTGGTAACCTAGCCCAGCTGAAGTGATGGGTGTTGTTTCTTAGTGTTTTAACATTGGAGTTAAATGATGCTTCTAAACAAACAAACATGCTGTAAATAAAAATGTTTTTTTTTATTTTAACTCTTGACTCAAACTGCCTGCGCTGACTTCCACATTCCACCATGGAACCCGGCCTGTTCCATTCTGTCTGTTCTGATTCTGTTCTCTTCTTCCAAACTTCCTGCTCTGACTTCCTCATTCCACCATGGAACCCGGCCTGTTCCATTCTGTCTGTTCTGATTCTGTTCTCTTCTTCCAAACTTCCTGCTCTGACTTCCTCATTCCACCATGGAACCCGGCCTGTTCCATCTGTTCTGATTCTGTTCTCTTCTTCCAAAAATCTATCTGTACAATCTTTTGGAATATTGTTACATAGCTATCTCTCTGTACTACTTGGGGAAACAAACATCCGTGTATTAATATCTCTACATTTGGATATCTTTGGAATAACTTTCTTTGTTCCTTGGTTTTAGAAACACTGAGATGGTGATAAAAAAAAATAATGCATAAAGAGAATAAAACCAAGAAACTCTTGAACTCTTAACCTTGCTTGACTGCTTCTGCCTCATTTCTGACTCCTGTCGTCTTCTCTCCTTGTAAACAATCCTTCTCCCTACGTTGCCGTAACTTTGCGGTTGGAATGTTACTGGAACGTTGGGAGAACATTACTCACTGGTCGCAGGGTAATTCCCTCGTCTATACTGTAACTGCGTTAGCACACGACCTCACTTTAAGCATTCAACAAGGCACAGTACAGTCCCATGAAGCTAGAGCCAGATCAACGGGTCATATACTCATCTCAGAGGTCTTTCTTTTACCCAACTCTCTTCTGTCAGTTTCCTGAGAAAAAAATACACCGTCTGTTTCCAAAATGGCACCCTATTCCCTACATAGTGCACTACTTTTGACCAGAGCCCACTACTTTTGACCAGAGCCCTAGTTCAAAAGTAGTGCACTATACACTGAGTATAGTAAACATTAGGAAGTGTTGCAGTTCTTGACACACTCAAACCGGTGTGCCTGGCACCTACTACCATACCTCGTTCAACAACACTTACATATTTTGTCTTGCCCCTTCACCCTCTGAATGATACACATACACAATCCATGTCTCAAGGCTTAAAAATAATTATTTAACCATGTCTCCTCCCCTTCATCTACACTGATTGAAGTGGATTTAGAAAGTGACATCAATAAGGGATCATAGCTTTTCACCTGGATTCACATTTTTGTCATTTAGCAGATGCTCTTATCCAGAGCGACTTACAGTTAGTGAATTCATCTCCAGATAGCTAGGTGGACCAGTCATAGTCAGTACATTCATCTCCAGATAGCTAGGTGGACCAGTCATAGTCAGTACATTCATCTTCAGATACATTCATCTCCAGATAGCTAGGTGGACCAGTCATAGTCAATACATTCATCTCCAGATAGCTAGGTGGACCAGTCATAGTCAGTACATTCATCTTCAGATACATTCATCTCCAGATAGCTAGGTGGACCAGTCATAGTCAGTACATTCATCTACAGATAGCTAGGTGGACCAGTCATAGTCAGTCCATTCATCTCCAGATAGCTAGGTGGACCAGTTATAGTCAGTACATTCATCTCCAGATAGCTAGGTGGACCAGTCATAGTCAGTACATTCATCTACAGATAGCTAGGTGGACCAGTCATAGTCAGTACATTCATCTCCAGATAGCTAGGTGGACCAGTCATAGTCAGTACATTCATCTACAGATAGCTAGGTGGACCAGTCATAGTCAGTCCATTCATCTACAGATAGCTAGGTGGACCAGTCATAGTCAGTCCATTCATCTCCAGATAGCTAGGTGGACCAGTCATAGTCAGTACATTCATCTCCAGATAGCTAGGTGGATCAGTCATAGTCAGTACATTCATCTCCAGATAGCTAGGTGGACCAGTCATAGTCAGTACATTCATCTACAGATAGCTAGGTGGGACAACCACATATCACAGTCATAGAAAGTAATTTTTTTCCCTCAATAGAGTAGCTATCAGTAGAGTCCGAGCTAGAAAGGGGGGGGGGGGGGTAGAGGGTGCAAAATGCAGGTTTTATTTTATGGGGAAGTGGGGATATATAGTCAGTTGTACAACTGAAATGTGTCTTCTGCATTTAACCCAATGTACGGTCTCTGAATCAGAGAGGTGCGGGGGGGCTACCTTAATCAACGTCTTTGGCATCCGGGGAACAGTGGGTTAACTGCCGGCCTATCAGGGAACAGTGGGTTAACTGCCTTGTTAATGGGGCAGAACAACACATGTTTACCTTGTCAGCTCGGGGATTCAATCCTGCAACCTTTTGGTTACAGGCCCAACGCTCTAACCACGTTTCAGATGTTTTCACCTGGTCAGTCTATGCAATGGAAAGTGCAGGTGTTCTTAATGTTTTGAAAAGTCAGTGTATAGGGAATAAGACACAGCCAAAGTAGGTTTGTAGTGTTTTGTCGACCGCTATCTGAGAAAAAGAATAAACTGACGACTGTTGTTGCTTCCGTTGCTACAGGCGTTGCCATGGGGACCAGCAGGAAGGTAAAGCGCAAGGATAGTGTTCGGGATAGAGTGAGTGATGCATCATGGTCTATCTCGCCTTGGGGGTATGGTGTGTTTGGTGTCCCCCTCTGTGGTCCATGCTATCCGGGATCCTTGGGGACATCCCTAACCTATCGGAAGTTGAAATGTAAAATGGTTAAGAAATGGTTATTAAGGTTCGGATAAGGGTCAGGTTAGGTTTAGGATAGGAATGTCCCAGGGATCCCAGATAGCTCTGACCATCTCTCTGTCCTACTGGTGTACATGATCATATATTTAAGGAACCTCAATCTCTCTTCAAATGGTGCGCACGCACACACACACACACACACAAACACACACGCACAAACAAACACACATACACAAAAACAAACACAAAACACACACACACACACACACGCACAAACAAACACACATACACAAAAACAAACACAAAACACACACGCGAACACACTTGCTTTGGGAGAAAATTTGGTTGGGTGACCTCACTGTTATTGTTCATCTTTGTTAGGTCTCTTCCCACTGTGTGATAATGTTGTTCTACTTATCAATGGATCAACGCTTTTCTAAACGTTGACAGCTGTGAAGGAAGTAGGTTACAGACGTTTGGTGATTGCAATGACCCGTTCTATCCCAGCTTTCACAATCATTACAAATTATGCTCGTCAGTATTTACCACAGGACTGAAAACACATTGGGTTTTATTTTGAATTTTGTCTACATTATCCCCTATACCCCACCAGTAACACTTTTGGCTAAACTTCTTACCAGAGAACGAGAATATAAATATCTGTATTCGTTGTTATCGAATAGAAACCCTCCCAATGGATTACTATGAATTAAGAAGCTTACCTCCAAAACACTATAAGAACGAAGAGATATAGTTTCTACACTTAGCTTATAGTAATACTTCACTAAATACTCGTAGGAACCAACACAGCCATAGGGAAGATTATTTATTTTTAATTTTATTTAACTTTTATTTAACTAGGCAAGTAAGTTAAGAACAAATCCTTATTTACAATGACGGCCTAGGAAGAGTGGGTTAACTACCTTGTTCAGGGGCAGAACGACAGATTCAAGATGAATGATATGACACATTGTTGATCCTATTGTAAGAATTTGGAATCGAATTCTGTGAACCTCTTGAGTTCCGGGACTTATGTGTTCATTGTAGCCTCCTGTGAGCTCCTGAGCCAATAGGAAGCCTGTATTCACCACGAGTAGAAGGGATGCACACCGAACAGAGCAGATTTCGATCAACCATAGAGAATGATAGAGGCCTCTAGAGGCCAAAAGGCGGTTTTAGCATGGGCAGCGCCATTGAGTGCTTCCACCGTGCTTCCACCATTTTAAAGTAGTCAAAGTAACTGGGTGGGGATTCCTATGGTTTGTTGCCTCAATGGCGCTCCCATGATGCCACAGATCCTTAAATGTCACAGATATAAAGATGAGTCCTCTATCTCTCTCTAGGGGATCGACCCTTAGGCAAGGTGGTCAGGATGTTCACCACTATGGCTGCGTTTGCACAGGCAGCCGAATTCTGATCTGTTGCTCAATTATAAGGAAAAGTGCTGATCTGATTGGTCAGAAGAATTACTCACTCCGGCTTCAGGGATGGGCAATATAACATTACTATAGAATACTGTAGGGCATTAGAACTATAGAACATTACTATAGGGCATTAGAACTATAGAACATTACTATAGAATACATTAGAACTATAGAACATTACTATAGAATACATTAGAACTATAGAACATTACTATAGAATACTATAGGGAATTAGAACTATAGAACATTACTATAGGGCATTAGATCTATAGAACATTACTATAGAATACTATAGGGAATTAGAACTATAGAACATTACTATAGAATACATTAGATCTATAGAACATTACTATAGAATACATTAGATCTATAGAACATTACTATAGAATACTATAGGGCATTAGAACTATAGAACATTACTATAGGGCATTAGAACTATAGAACATTACTATAGAATACATTAGAACTATAGAACATTACTATAGAATACATTAGATCTATAGAACATTACTATAGAATACATTAGATCTATAGAACATTACTATAGAATACTATAGGGCATTAGAACTATAGAACATTACTATAGGGCATTAGAACTATAGAACATTACTATAGAATACATTAGATCTATAGAACATTACTATAGAATACTATAGGGCATTAGAACTATAGAACATTACTATAGGGCATTAGAACTATAGAACATTACTATAGAATACATTAGAACTATAGAACATTACTATAGGGCATTAGATCTATAGAACATTACTATAGAATATATTAGATCTATAGAACATTACTATAGAATACTATAGGGAATTAGAACTATAGAACATTACTATAGGGCATTAGATCTATAGAACATTATTATAGAATACATTAGATCTATAGAACCTTGGCGTGATCCTGGACAACACCCTGTCGTTCTCCACTAACATCAAGGCGGTGACCCGATCCTGTAGGTTCATGCTCTACAACATTCGCAGAGTACGACCCTGCCTCACACAGGAAGCGGCGCAGGTCCTAATCCAGGCACTTGTCATCTCCCGTCTGGATTACTGCAACTCGCTGTTGGCTGGGCTCCCTGCCTGTGCCATTAAACCCCTACAACTCATCCAGAACGCCGCAGCCCGTCTGGTGTTCAACCTTCCCAAGTTCTCTCACGTCACCCCGCTCCTCCGCTCTCTCCACTGGCTTCCAGTTGAAGCTCGCATCCGCTACAAGACCATGGTGATTGCCTACGGAGCTGTGAAGGGAACGGCACCTCCATACCTTCAGGCTCTGATCAGGCCCTACACCCAAACAAGGGCACTGCGTTCATCCACCACTGGCCTGCTCGCCTCCCTACCTCTGAGGAAGCACAGTTCCCGCTCAGCCCAGTCAAAACTGTTCGCTGCTCTGGCACCCCAATGGTGGAACAAGCTCCCTCACGACGCCAGGACAGCGGAGTCAATCACCACCTTCCGGAGACACCTGAAACCCCACCTCTTTAAGGAATACCTAGGATAGGATAAAGTAATCCTTCTAACCCCCCCCTTAAAAGATTTAGATGCACTATTGTAAAGTGGTTGTTCCACTGGATATCATAAGGTGAATGCACCATTTTGTAAGTCGCTCTGGATAAGAGCGTCTGCTAAATGACTTAAATGTAATGTAAAATGTAATAGAACATTACTATAGAATACTATAGGGAATTAGAACTATAGAACATTACTATAGGGCATTAGATCTATAGAACATTACTATAGAATACATTAGATCTATAGAACATTACTATAGAATACATTAGATCTATAGAACATTATTATAGAATACATTAGATCTATAGAACATTACTATAGAATACTATAGGGCATTAGAACTATAGAACATTACTATAGAATACTATAGGGCATTAGATCTATAGAACATTACTATAGGGAATTAGATCTATAGAACATTACTATAGAATACTATAGGGAATTAGAACTATAGAACATTACTGTAGGGAATTAGATCTATAGAACATTACTATAGAATACTATAGGGAATTAGAACTATAGAACATTACTGTAGGGCATTAGATCTATAGAACATTACTATAGAATACATTAGATCTATAGAACATTACTATAGAATACTATAGGGCATTAGGACTATAGAACATTAGTATAGAATACTATAGGGCATTAGATCTATAGAACATTACTATAGAATACTATAGGGCATTAGAACTATAGAACATTACTGTAGGGCATTAGATCTATACCTGTCCAATCATTTTAGACCAGTGCCATACTGAAGTACAGAAACCAATCCTGATAATTACCTGATAGTTTTCCTATAGTAGATGTTCTGATCTAGTCCTGATACTGTGCTTTACTAACACTGGGATCTCTGAATCAGTGGGCTTCATTTAACACCACACAGGGTGACAGATTATCTGTGGGCGATCTAGTGATCTAGTCTGAACCTCTGATCAAATCAAATCAAGTCATCGCTAGTTCTAGCTCTGGTCCAGGCCGTTAGTGTGTGTTCCTTCATTAACCCACACAGCCACACTAATGCCCGGGACCAAAGCTACTCTATTCCTTGGGGAGCCACAGTGCCCGAATGGCGCCCCCTTGTGATTGTAATGTCCCCTCTTGCAGGTGACACAACATATCACATCTTTCGGGAGTTCTCTCTCATGGCGTCCCACCAGCCCGAGAAGCTAAAGAGGAGAATACACTTCAACAACTGCCCGAGGTAGTCCATGAGGACATCAAAACATACTTCAGCCACTGCCTGAGGTAGTCAAAGACTCCTAACTTGAATCAGACTCTGAAGTGACTTACTAACAAGTCTCTGTGTCCTACACCTGAGATCTATTTAGGTAGAGCACCACCACCAAGACAGATCTATTTAGGTAGAGCACCACCACCAAGACAGATCTATTTAGGTAGAGCACCACCACCAAGACAGATCTATTTAGGTAGAGCACCACCACCAAGACAGATCTATTTAGGTAGAGCACCACCACCAAGACAGATCTATTTAGGTAGAGCACCACCACCAAGACAGATCTATTTAGGTAGAGCACTACCACCAAGACAGATCTATTTAGGTAGAGCACCACCACCAAGACAGATCTATTTAGGTAGAGCACCACCACCAAGACAGATCTATTTAGGTAGAGCACCACCACCAAGACAGATCTATTTAGGTAGAGCACCACCACCAAGACAGATCTATTTAGGTAGAGCACCACCACCAAGACAGATCTATTTAGGTAGAGCACCACCACCAAGACAGATCTATTTAGGTAGAGCACCACCACCAAGACAGATCTATTTAGGTAGAGCACTACCACCAAGACAGATCTATTTAGGTAGAGCACCACCACCAAGACAGATCTATTTAGGTAGAGCACCACCACCAAGACAGATCTATTTAGGTAGAGCACCACCACCAAGACAGATCTATTTAGGTAGAGCACCACCACCAAGACAGATCTATTTAGGTAGAGCACTACCACCAAGACAGATCTATTTAGGTAGAGCACCACCACCAAGACAGATCTATTTAGGTAGAGCACCACAAACAACAAGGGGGCTGTAATAATAAAGGAAGAGAAAAGGGGGCAACTCATCTCCAGATGTGAAGATTATATTCAGGCCTAGAATAGATAGTTTTACACTGGAAGGCAGATAGAGGGACTAGGATTGAGTCCCAAATGGCACCGTATTCCCTATGTACTGTAAATTAAATAGGGTGCCATTTTGGAGACTGCCTAGAAGGTGAGGAGTAGGTGGAGGAGGAGGGACTCACACTGCAAGCCTCCATCCATAGCCTCACCTCTGACGTCTGGAAAATGTACTTCCAGGTTTAAAGTTCAACAGAATGGGAGGTCTTCCTACGATGTTTACATGTTGTACTTGTTATTAATGTGTTAATTGCTCTGGTATAAAAACATTAATACTTTCAATACTCCACCTTTCTACTTGTTTATTAGCATTCTACCTTGTGCATGCCAAAACGGCCCATAGGGCAGTGAGTCTTGTTTCTGCAGCGTGAGGCTGAAGTACATCCCTGGATAGGACATTAGTCTTATCACAGGTTCATAACTGCATAATGATGTATAATCTAAATTCAAATGTGTTATTTCCTTATTTTCTTGGATTTACATTTTCTAAATGTTTTAAGTACACAGTGTATGTGGTGATGAAAGGTTGATTTGTTAAACTTCTTACATTTTTCTTCAATCAGTTTTGATATAAACTTTTCAGTGGTGCCCTGGTGTTCTCCTAGCACGCGGTCATTACTCTCAGTTCCATTGTATTACACACAATAGAGTCATCATTAGATGAAGGCGTCTTCTGTACGGGAGAGTTTTATTAAGAGCCGGCGTTACGCTCGGTCTGAACATTTAACACGCATCGTTTACGGTACGGTTTTGCAAGCATAAGGACCTTATCTTTATTATATTTTTTTAAGGTTAAATTGATACACACCTTTTATAGGGTTCCCACATGGCCGTATCTCCATTTAAACACTAGTTTAGGGAAAACATACGGAAGACAGAGTGCTAATTAATTATCTGCGTCTCCGAACACCTGTGTGTAAATGGAAGATGACAAACACGTGTTGTCACTGAAAAATACTGTGGGCTGCAACTGTGTTGAAACCGGTTAAAACGGCGTACACTGTTTATTTTGTGTATTTTGTATTTGGGAAGTTATTTAGAGGGGATTCATGCTTCTAGAACCGTACTGCAATTGAGAATCGATTCAGGTTTGGATTGAATTTGGCTTCCAGAACTACTTCACCTTTTAACAGAACGTGTAAGGTCATTGGACCATAAGGAGTAACATTAGGTTTCTCCAGTTTATTATTGGGCGATTGTTCCCTTAGTTAGAGAGAGTGAAAAATAGCAATTTCAATTCATGCTTGATTTGTATTACTGTTTGTACAGACACACACAAAGGTACAGACACATGCATACTGCATACATTATGATATTGTTGTATGGTGGTATTAAACATGTTTTGTACTGTAGATATGTAGTGGTGTAATAATGTTATATGATGTACTGTTTTATCTGTTGTTTTATATGTAATGCAAGTGCTTTAATATGTTTGGACCCCAGGAAGAGTAGCTGCTGCATTGGCAGGAACTAATGGGGATCCATAATAAACCCCAGGAAGAGTAGCTGCTGCATTTGCAGCAGGAAGTGGGGATCCCTAATAAATACACATACAGTACAGATAAATGTGTCCTACATACAAGATAGAAAGTGTGAATATATATATATATATATATATATATATATATATATATATATATATATATATATATATATATATATTATTATATATATTCACACTTTCTATCTTATATATATATATATATTCAGACAAATTATTATTTGGTGGAAATAAATGGGGCTATAAAATCATTTAAATGTCTCTTGGTCGTTCTTCTACATTCTATTAGGATTATTTAATACAGTTCAATGATTTAGAAACACCGACTGTATACATCATACATGGCGGCAGGTAGCCTAGCAATTGGGCCAATAACCCTGAAAGGTTGCTGGTTCGAATCCCCGAGCCGACTAGGTGAAAAATCTGTTGACCTGCCCTTGAGCATGACACTTAACCCCTGTAAAACACTTTTAAATTAGACATTTTTTCCTAGTAGGTGAGTGCCCTCTGGTGGTCATTTGAGAGCCATCTATAATTATGTCGGCCTGCACATGACCCACATCATACCCAGTGAATGATATATGATGATGTCTAGGATCATACCCTAACTGTCCATCCTATCACTGTTAATGAGTGAAGAAGAAGAAGAAGAATTTATCGTACCAAAGGTTCTTGGTCCATTTATACGAAAACAGTCTGAAATATAAATACATTTTATTACAGTGGTATACATTTACACAATGTAATATTAAATGTTGTCAAACTTGAACAAGCAAACACTGATAATCAAAGTCAACATATACCTTAGTACAATCAACCACCCCTAAATAATTATCTTCAAGAAAGACAGCTTAGTCCTCAAAACACACATTCAGGTACAAAGAAATGCTCTCATCCTGCAGAAAAGAGGTGGTTTTATACGCACTTTGCATGTTCATCCCCAATTAGTCCCCTGGGAAACATGGTTCCTACCTTGTCACAGTACCATGAAGTAGGCTAACCTACACGAGACAGACTCTTTTCACGCCACTTTCGATACAAAGGGATTTTCACATTAGTTTAGAAAAGCATTTTTGCTAACCCTAACCCTTTTCCTAATCGTAACCTCAGTTTCCTAACCGGTCACGTTAATTCTCCAACAAGCTATGTAATTTATCCTAACCTGCTACGATAAAGTCACTTCGGTATTAAACTAGCATGAAAATAGTGTTTGCCTATGCTATAAATCAACCCTGAATAACAGGTCTGTATATCGTCAAATACCACAAGCCTCTATTAGAACACTAATCATTACAGTTGAATAGTATTCTCATTCTGCCACACCTCAATTAACAACTAACATTGATTAACCTTTATTCACAGAGCACAACATGTTATATATAAAACATAAGATGCATACATTTTGTGTGTTTTATTCAGTCAGATCCTTTACTTATGAAGAAGAAGAAAAAACGATTTAGAATGACAAATTATGTTAAATTAACTCTAAATAGACTATTTGTACACTTTACACACTTTGCTTTGGATTGCACATAGTACATTTGTATTGATCAAATTGTAAAACTATAAGTAATGTTGTTGCAAATATGATTCAATTTGTTTGGATAAATTATATTTTTTTATATGACTGTTACAATGTAACTATTGCACAATGAGTTTCTAACTGTGGTGACAACATCGTAACATCAAGTGCAGAGGACGTGTATCACGTGTTTGGCCCACACTCCCCTACAGTAGATTAGACAGTGAAACACTCAGGCGAAGCGATTACCGTTCTCCTAGCAGCAGGATATTATGCTGGCAGCACGATCACGTTTTATATATAAATAAATAAGAGTCCCCTGCAAAAACATGCTAAACTGGGAATATCGATTCTTTTTTTTTAACGGATGCGATACAACTGCTTTTCACAGCATCGCAAACACCTTTAAAAAAATAAATGGATAATTTTTTCGTATTTATTTTGAAATTTTCACAAATACTGGTATGTTGAAAGCTATTGTGAAAGTTATAACGAAATAAATACACTTTTAATAAAATACAAATATATGTTATTGGAATTACTCAATAGAGTCTGCAAGACTTAAAAAGGGTCTCTTGTGCTGGGCAATGGGTTTATTACAAAATACTGGTGAATCTTTAATCCATCAACTCCATTCACTGAAGTGCAATACACAGTATATGGGATACTTATTGGCTTGTTGAGAGAAAACTTTTCAACATGTCTCAGCTAAAGTGGGGTGGGAAATACTCAGTAGGGTGTCTACTAAACAAATATGTGTCGTTTTGGATGGGGACTGTGTTGTACATATTCAACAGCACTTCTTTCTCCACATTGTTGTTCTGAAAGCTTGATTATATTGTGTACTGTTAGCCTTGTAGCATTGTTGTTCTGAAAGCTTGATTATATTGTGTACTGTTAGCCTTGTAGCATTGTTGTTCTGAAAGCTTGATTATATTGTGTACTGTTAGCCTTGTAGCATTGTTGTTCTGAAAGCTTGATTATATTGTGTACTGTTAGCCTTGTAGCATTGTTGTTCTGAAAGCTTGATTATATTGTGTACTGTTAGCCTTGTAGCATTGTTGTTCTGAAAGCTTGATTATATTGTGTACTGTTAGCCTTGTAGCATTGTTGTTCTGAAAGCTTGATTCTATTGTGTACTGTTAGCCTTGTAGCATTGTTGTTCTGAAAGCTTGATTATATTGTGTACTGTTAGCCTTGTAGCATTGTTGTTCTGAAAGCTTGATTATATTGTGTACTGTTAGCCTTGTAGCATTGTTGTTCTGAAAGCTTGATTATATTGTGTACTGTTAGCCTTGTAGCATTGTTGTTCTGAAAGCTTGCTTATATTGTGTACTGTTAGCCTTGTAGCATTGTTGTCTCTTGTAATACATTTTCAACTCTACAAAAAGTACCTTTGCTGACCTTGATCGATAATCTTGACAATATAGCTTGTAAATAATATTGTGTCTGTTATATATATTTTTTAAACTAGGTAATAGTCCTATACCTTTACAATACACTGGTAACCTTGATAGATAAGAAGCACATATCGGCCTACAACTTGTAAATAATTTTCCCGATTGCTGTTCAGAAAGTATGATTATGCTGTGTCCTAATGGGCTGGTTTATATTCATTACATTTATTTATTACAAATAGATTAGAATTCGTTTTGATAAAAAAGTTTGGCTTTTGTATTTATTTGTTTCTTTTCTTTTTGTGTATATTGATTTCAGGACCATGGATAGTACATTTACATTTACATTTAAGTCATTTAGCAGACGCTCTTATCCAGAGCGACTTACAAATTGGTGCATTCACCTTATAATATCCAGTGGAACAACCACTTTACAATAGTGCATCTAAATCTTTTAAGGGGGGGGGTGAGAAGGATTACTTTATCCTATCCCAGGTATTCCTTGAAGAGGTGGGGTTTCAGGTGTCTCCGGAAGGTGGTGATTGACTCCGCTGTCCTGGCGTCGTGAGGGAGCTTGTTCCACCATTGGGGTGCCAGAGCAGCGAACAGTTTTGACTGGGCTGAGCGGGAACTGTGCTTCCTCAGAGGTAGGGAGGCGAGCAGGCCAGAGGTGGATGAACGGAGTGCCCTTGTTTGGGTGTAGGGCCTGATCAGAGCCTGAAGGTACGGAGGTGCCGTTCCCCTCACAGCTCCGTAGGCAAGCACCATGGTCTTGTAGCGGATGCGAGCTTCGACTGGAAGCCAGTGGAGAGAGCGGAGGAGCGGGGTGACGTGAGAGAACTTGGGAAGGTTGAACACCAGACGGGCTGCGGCGTTCTGGATGAGTTGTAGGGGTTTAATGGCACAGGCAGGGAGCCCAGCCAACAGCGAGTTGCAATAATCCAGACGGGAGATGACAAGTGCCTGGATTAGGACCTGCGCCGCTTCCTGTGTGAGGCAGGGTCGTACTCTGCGAATGTTGTAGAGCATGAACCTACAGGATCGGGTCACCGCCTTGATGTTGGTGGAGAACGACAGGGTGTTGTCCAGGGTCACGCCAAGGCTCTTAGCACTCTGGGAGGAGGACACAAGGGAGTTGTCAACCGTGATGGCGAGATCATGGAACGGGCAGTCCTTCCCCGGGAGGAAGAGCAGCTCCGTCTTGCCGAGGTTCAGCTTGAGGTGGTGATCCGTCATCCACACTGATATGTCTGCCAGACATGCAGAGATGCGATTCGCCACCTGGTTGTCAGAAGGGGGAAAGGAGAAGATTAATTGTGTGTCATCTGCATAGCAATGATATGAGAGACCATGTGAGGATATGACAGAGCCAAGTGACTTGGTGTATAGCGAGAATAGGAGTGGGCCAAGAACAGAGCCCTGGGGGACACCAGTGGTGAGAGCACGTGGTGCGGAGACAGATTCTCGCCACGCCACCTGGTAGGAGCGACCTGTCAGGTAGGACGCAATCCAAGTGTGGGCGGCGCCGGAGATGCCCAGCTCGGAGAGGGTGGAGAGGAGGATCTGATGGTTCACGGTATCAAAGGCAGCAGATAGGTCTAGAAGGATGAGAGCAGAGGAGAGAGAGTTAGCTTTAGCAGTGCGGAGAGCCTCCGTGACACAGAGAAGAGCAGTCTCAGTTGAATGCCCAGTCTTGAAACCTGACTGATTAGGATCAAGAAGGTCATTCTGAGAGAGATAGCAAGAGAGCTGGCCAAGGACGGCACGTTCAAGAGTTTTGGAGAGAAAGGAAAGAAGGGATACTGGTCTGTAGTTGTTGACATCGGAGGGATCGAGTGTAGGTTTTTTCAGAAGGGGTGCAACTCTCGCTCTCTTGAAGACGGAAGGGACGTAGCCAGCGGTCAAGGATGAGTTGATGAGCGAGGTGAAGGTCTCCGGAAATGGTCTGGAGAAGAGAGGAGGGGATAGGGTCAAGTGGGCAGGTTGTTGGGCGGCCGGCCGTCACAAGACGCGAGATTTCATCTGGAGAGAGAGGGGAGAAAGAGGTCAAAGCACAGGGTAGGGCAGTGTGAGCAGGACCAGCAGTGTCGTTTGACTTAGCAAACGAGGATCGGATGTCGTCAACCTTCTTTTCAAAATGGTTGACGAAGTCATCCGCAGAGAGGGAGGAGGGGGGGGGGGAGGGGGAGGAGGATTCAGGAGGGAGGAGAAGGTAGCAAAGAGCTTCCTAGGGTTAGAGGCAGATGCTTGGAGTTTAGAGTGGTAGAAAGTGGCTTTAGCAGCAGAGACAGAAGAGGAAAATGTAGAGAGGAGGGAGTGAAAGGATGCCAGGTCCGCAGGGAGGCGAGTTTTCCTCCATTTCCGCTCGGCTGCCCGGAGCCCTGTTCTGTGAGCTCGCAGGTCGCTAGTAGCAGGTCATTTAATAACCCTCTGGGACCATGGATAGTAGCAGGTCATTTAATAACCCTCTGGAACCACGGATAGTAGCAGGTCATTTAATAACCCTCTGGGACCATGGATAGTAGCAGGTCATTTAATAACCCTCTGGGACCATGGATAGTAGCAGGTCATTTAACATTTAATAACCCTCTGGGACCATGGATAGTAGCAGGTCATTTAATAACCCTCTGGGACCATGGATAGTAGCAGGTCATTTAACATTTAATAACCCTCTGGGACCATGGATAGTAGCAGGTCATTTAATAACCCTCTGGCACCATGGATAGTAGCAGGTCATTTAATAACCCTCTGGGACCATGGATAGTAGCAGGTCATTTAATAACCCTCTGGGACCATGGATAGTAGCAGGTCATTTAATAACCCTCTGGGACCATGGATAGTAGCAGGTCATTTAATACCCCTCTGGGACCATGGATAGTAGCAGGTCATTTAATAACCCTCTGGGACCATGGATAGTAGCAGGTCATTTAATAACCCTCTGGGACCATGGATAGTAGCAGGTCATTTAATACCCCTCTGGGACCATGGATAGTAGCAGGTCATTTAATAACCCTCTGGGACCATGGATAGTAGCAGGTCATTTAATAACCCTCTGGGACCATGGATAGTAGCAGGTCATTTAATAACCCTCTGGGACCATGGATAGTACCAGGTCATTTAATAACCCTCTGGGACCATGGATAGTAGCAGGTCATTTAACATTTAATAACCCTCTGGGACCATGGATAGTAGCAGGTCATTTAATAACCCTCTGGGACCATGGATAGTAGCAGGTCATTTAATACCCCCCCTAGAGCAGAGGTATTCAACTCTGACCCTACGAGGTCTGGAGCCTGCTGGTTTTCTGTTCTAACTGATAATTAATTGCGCACACCTTGTGTCCCAGATCTAATCAGTCCCTTATAACATGGGGACAATGAAAAAATGCAGTGGAACTGGAGTTGCGTTTGAGGGCTCTAGTCTAAAGGTGGGTTTAAGACCACTTTAAGGTATAAAATATATATATATATAATGATTTGATTAAACATTGAATTTGGCCTTTTTCCTATTAGCCCATAGAAACACATTGAATAACATATTCATACATGGATAAACAGATAGTCCCCCCAAAATCTAAAGGAAGTTTGTTCTGAAGTGTCTAATATATCTGAGTGATATAAGAAAGATCAGGATTTTAATAGTTTTATGTATTTAACCCCTTATTTTAGGCACTAAACTATCTCCATACTTCCATTCATTTTTTTCAACTGGTACTTGGCTACCTTCAGACTAGTTTTATGAGGATCCTAGAGCAAAACAACCGACATGTAAGTGTTCGTGAGAAACTCCCCTTTCCACACAGTGTGTAGCCCAGATGGTTCAGAGGTTGGCAGATCGGATGTACCGACTTCAGAAAAGTCCCGTGGTCATAAAACAAAACGGACAACACCATCATGTTCGTGAGACTCATCTTTCCATCGTGCTTTCATAATAATTAGGACACTACAAGCGTTTTCGTAAGACTGATTTGTGGGGATTTTTTATTTATTTATTTAACTTTTATTTAACCAGGTAGGCTAGTTGAGAACAAGTTCTCATTTACAACTGCGACCTGGTCAAGATAAAGGAAAGCAGTTCGACAACAGACGTGTGTCATGGTCTGACAAACACACCGTCTAGCTCTGCCACCTTCCCGACTCTAACTTTCACAGAGCGGAAGGACGACCTGCGGAGGCATTTGATTGAGACGTAGCCCGTGAAAAACAAATGTTCATTGTTTGTGCTGCTGGCAGAATACTAGTCCCAAACGTCGCTGTTTGACTAGCCCATTATTCAGGATTTGTGAACAAAAACCAACGGCTCACCATCGAGTCTTTCCACGAAGAAATACCTTCACCGTGTTCTCTAAAGAGGTATATTTCTCCAATCGAATGGTTTTATGTTCAGTGTGTCGTTGTTTTGAGAAGAGGCTAGCTATCGATGCTATGGCCTAGCTAGTACAGCGATAACATTAGCTGTTAGCTAGCCGTTTCTTCCTATCTGTCCGTTTTTTACCACTTAGCTAACTTAGCTTTCTAGATTCGTAGCAAGAAGCTAGTTAAATATCTAGCACAACGTATACTAGCTTAATACATGTTGTTGTATAATCGAGGTTTTCAGCGAACCACGTAACCTTGACGCTGGAAATATTGTTGTTTTACGGTTACCCAACACGCAACGTTAACTACGTTAGCTAACCTGGCTAACTGATTCGGTTGTGTTTGGACCAGTACTCAGTCAGAGCTAACGTTAGCCACCAACCCATGGAGATACAGTATGTGTCTGCTAGCTAGATACAGGATTAATAAATCCCCCTCCGGTTGGTTTACTTTCCTTGGTAGATAGATAGCTAATTTATCTCAAATTATTATATTTACAGGTACGTAAGAGAGTAAACTCGCTCGTCTCGTTGATCATTACTTGGTGGCGGTTGTTTACATGTACATTTGACATTTTAGTCATTTAGCAGACGCTCTTATCCAGAGCGACTTACAGTAGTGAATGCATACATTTCATACATTTATTTTTCTTCATACTGGTCCGCCGTGGGAATCGAACCCATAACCCTGACATTGCAAACACCATGCTCTACCAACTGAGCCACAAGTACCATATAAATGTCAATGAGCATCATCCGATATCATGTAACTTTAGAATTCAGGTACTGATTATGCCAATCAAGATAGTTAGCTAGCTAAGAAATCCTGTTAACTCATGTCAGTCATGCTGTTAACTAGTTTACAGCCCTGCACTGTGTGTCTCAACATTGGAGAAGTGACATTTGTTTAGCTTTACATAATCCTTGGCATTCAATATGTTGACAGATTTTTATTATCCATAACATTCCCATTGATACCTGCTTCTTATGATCATTTGGGTGCCAGGTCACCTGCTTCAAGATGAGGTGTGAGCTAGTATTGTTTTTAAATCCATGACTCAAAGGAAAACAGATTAACACACAGTGTCTAATCCTTGTAAAGATGATTAATGATGTATTGTCATTTCTAATGAACTATATATATGTGTGGTATCTGTCTAAGGAACTCTCTGTCTGTAGATGAACAACCACGGGACTAAGAGGGCACCGACCACAGCCACCCAGAGACTGAAACAGGACTACCTCAGGATAAAGAAAGACCCTGTGCCTTACATCTGTGCTGAGCCCCTACCATCCAACATCCTCGAATGGTAAGGGCTCTCGCTCTCACATATCGATAGAGCCTCTCAGAGTAGGAGTGCTGATCTAGGATCAGGTCCCTCTGTCCGTGTTACTTATTCATTATGATCTAAAAGGGGGGGGGGGGGAAATCTGATCCTATATCAGCACTCCAACTCTGTGATGCTTTTTGAATATGGGCCAAGGAGTTTTAAGAGCTGAGTCTAAATACTTTTCAATCCTCACCTGGTCTCTTCTCTCTCTCTCCTTCATCTGCACTAATCTGAAAAACAGAATTGGTGAAAATACTGGAGGATGGTGATTGCTTGCTGTGAATCTGTTTTTACCTGTCCCAGTTTTTCTGGGTCAGTGTAAATGAAGGACATTTAGACTAGGAGGAGGAGACTTCTCCAGACTATTGAGATGCACCCGAGGTCTCTTTAGAGAATGTGATGAATGAACAGGATCTTTATAGTATGAATGAATAGTACACTTGTTGTTAGCCAAATCAGTCATGGATTTCCTTAAAGTGAATCACTCATTGCGTTTTCCATGATGTGATGATTTTTTTTCTCTCTCCAGGCACTATGTTGTTCGAGGTCCTGAGAAGACCCCATACGAAGGTAGATAAATGCACTTTTAACATATAGTACAGTACTCTGAATAATATCACTTTAAATTGGGGCTCTCTAACCCAGTTCCTGGAAAGCTAACCTCCTAACCTTCAAGCCCAGTTGTAACTAGCCTGATACATCTCATAAACCAGCTAATTATTAGAATTAGGTGCTCTAGATTCAGTTTGGAGTGAAAACCTATAGGACGGTATCTCTCCAGGAACAGGTTTGGAGAGCCCTGTTTAAAATCATCTCATACTAACTGGTGTTATATTGACCTTTTTTTAAATTCTGTGTCTGACTTAGTTGTCCCCCCCCCCCCCCCCCTCATTTTTTTATTCTTAGATTTGCAGACTTACAGATTCATTTTTGACAATATTGTTGTTACAGTATATTGTAATTGAATTGAATGTCTTGATTCTTTGTTCCACAGGGGGATATTATCATGGCAAACTAATATTCCCTCGGGACTTCCCCTTTAAACCACCCAGCATCTACATGATCACACCTAACGGGAGATTTAAGTGTAACACACGGTAAGAATCAATCACATTCTAGGGTTTTTTCCCCTGGTTCCTCTCTAGGTTTCTTCCTAGGTTTCTGCCTTTTCTAGGGAGTTTTTCTACCTCAGAGCCTGGTTCCTCTCTAGGTTTCTTCCTAGGTTTCTGCCTTTTCTAGGGAGTTTTTCTACCTCAGAGCCTGGTTCCTCTCTAGGTTTCTTCCTAGGTTTCTGCCTTTTCTAGGGAGTTTTTCTACCTCAGAGCCTGGTTCCTCTCTAGGTTTCTTCCTAGGTTTCTGCCTTTTCTAGGGAGTTTTTCTACCTCAGAGCCTGGTTCCTCTCTAGGTTTCTTCCTAGGTTTCTGCCTTTTCTAGGGAGTTTTTCTACCTCAGAGCCTGGTTCCTCTCTAGGTTTCTTCCTAGGTTTCTGCCTTTTCTAGGGAGTTTTTCTACCTCAGAGCCTGGTTCCTCTCTAGGTTTCTTCCTAGGTTTCTGCCTTTTCTAGGGAGTTTTTCTACCTCAGAGCCTGGTTCCTCTCTAGGTTTCTTCCTAGGTTTCTGCCTTTTCTAGGGAGTTTTTCCTAGCCACTGTGCTTCTGGATTGCTTGCTCTCTGAGGTTTTAGGCTGGGTATCTGGAAAGCACATGTGACAACTGTAAAAAGGGCTTTAAAACTACATTTGATTTGAATTACCAGAAGATATTATCGAACCAATGACCAGGGTTGGGGTCAATTCCAGGATATTCAGAAAATAAACCTAATTATATATTTTCCTCATTGAAGAGAATTAAAATTGGAATTTCAGTGTACATCCTGAATTGAAATGGAATTCACCCCAACCCTGCTAACACAATTAAGTACAATCTTCAGTACATATCCTAAATGGATGTAATTTAATCTCAGGGTTTAAACTATGGAACTACAGTATGTTCTATTGAATCATTGCATCTGTTTTCATTCTGTCTTTTCGTGTCGTGGTGACTGAGTGTGTCACGCTGTATTGCTTTCCCCCTAGGTTATGTCTGTCCATCACTGATTTCCACCCGGACACGTGGAACCCAGCCTGGTCCGTCTCCACCATCCTGACTGGTCTGCTCAGCTTCATGGTAGAGAAAGGCCCCACTCTGGGCAGTATCGAGACCTCCGACTACACTGTGAGTTCATATTGACAATGTTATTATTCTATCAGTATATTAGACGGGGGCTGTGGATACAAGGGATCCATCCATCAGATCAAAAGGATTTGGAACCATGTTTTGAATACAGTGATGTAATACAATTCCATTGTTTACAAACAATGGGGTTAAAACAAGCTTCTATTTGGTTTCTGATGGGGACAACAGTTGAATTAAAAGCTCATGAAGCCTTTACTGTATAAAGTTATTCTTCAACAATCAATGGCTATATGTCATTCATTTAAAAGGTAAAAAAAACTTGATGTAGCGATGGACGATTGTCACTTTTTAATATTATACCATTAGAGTCCCGACGCTTTATTACATTCAGCTTATAAAGCTGGACACTAGCACTACATAAATATGTTACAAAGCATCTATAACCATATGTCATGGTTTTATAAAGGGTTCATAAATGTGGCATAACTGTGTGACATAATCACCAATGTCAAATGTGACATTACCCACTATGTCGAATATGACATAAACATGCTTTCCAAAGGGCGACATGTTGTGCTGAAGGATGGCACACTCTCTACAGTCAAGTCATTTTTGTCACATTACACCTAATCTCGTTCCCAGACACTTTCTGCTGAAATGCTTGGAAAGGTCAGGTGGATAGTGCTGAGCGATTAGTGCTTTTTGAGGTCGGTGTGATTTATTTAAAGATAATCACGGGTTTCTTTTTTTTTTAAGCATTAAAATGCACAATGCATTGTGGGTTGAATGCTATAACACAAAATAAAAAAACTGAACAAAATAAAATTAAAATATTTTAACCAACATCGGTCAATAAACAAGTCATACTGTGGGGTGATGGGTCCAGTCAGGTCTTTATATAACAAGTCATACTGTGGGGTGATGGGTCCAGTCAGGTCTTTATATAACAAGTCATACTGTGGGGTGATGGATCCAGTCAGGTCTTTATATAACAAGTCATACTGTGGGGTGATGGGTCCAGTCAGGTCTTTATATAACAAGTCATACTGTGGGGTGATGGGTCCAGTCAGGTCTTTATATAACAAGTCATACTGTGGGGTGATGGGTCCAGTCAGGTCTTTATATAACAAGTCATACTGTGGGGTGATGGACCCAGTCAGGTCTTTATATAACAAGTCATACTGTGGGGTGATGGGTCCAGTCAGGTCTTTATATAACAAGTCATACTGTGGGGTGATGGGTCCAGTCAGGTCTTTATATAACAAGTCATACTGTGGGGTGATGGGTCCAGTCAGGTCTTTATATAACAAGTCATACTGTGGGGTGATGGGTCCAGTCAGGTCTTTATATAACAAGTCATACTGTGGGGTGATGGGTCCAGTCAGGTCTTTTGATACAGCAATATAACAAGTCATACTGTGGGGTGCTGTGTCCAGTCTTTGACACATTCACCCACTCCCTCACTGAAAGATCAGCCACAAAATTGTTAGCACCCTGTCAGGGACCGTCTGAAATAAGCCCCTAGCTACTACTGCTACACCCTGACAGGGACTGTCTGAAATAAGCCCCTAGCTACTACTACTACTAGTACTACTAGACCCTGACAGGGACTGTCTGAAATAAGCCCCTAGCTACTACTACTACTAGTACTACTAGACCCTGACAGGGACTGTCTGAAATAAGCCCCTAGCTACTACTACTACTACACCTTGACAGGGACTGGATGGCTGAAATAATCCCCAGCTACTACTACTACACCCTGACAGGGACTGTCTGAAATAAGACCTTAGCTACTACTACTACTACTACTACTACTACTACTAGACCCTGAAAGGGACTGGATGTCTGAAATAAGCCCCTAGCTGCTGCTGCTACTACTACTACTACTACTACGACCCTGACAGTGCCTGTCTGAAATAAGCCCCTAGCTACTACTACTAGACGCTGACAGGGACTGTCTGAAATAAGCCCCAGCTACTACTACTCGACCCTG
>NC_138312.1:59507500-59757500 GCF_965601325.2 Salmo salar | reverse complement strand
GCAAAGAACCCACTACTGAAGGACACCAATAAGAAAATACTTGCTTGGGCTTAGAAACATGAGCAATGGACATTAGACTGGTGGAAATCTGTCTTTGGTCTGATGAGTCCCAATTTGAGATTTTGGGTTCCAACCGCCGTGTCTTTGAGACGCAGAGTAGGTGAACGGATGATCTCTGCATGTGTGGTTCCCACCGTGAAGCATGGAGGAGGAGGTGTGATGGTGTGGGGGTGCTTTGCTGGTGACACTGTTGGTGATTTGTTTAGAATTCAAGGCACACTTAACCTGCATGGCTACAACAGCATTCTGCAGTGGTATGCCATCCCATCTGGTTTGTGCTTAGTGGGACTATCATTTGTTTTTCAACAGCACAATGACCCAACACACCTCCAGGCTGTGTACGGGCTATTTGACCAAGAAGGAGAGTGATGGAGTGCTGCATCAGATTACCTGGAATCCACAATCACCCGACCTCAACCCAATTGAGATGGTTTGTGATGAGTTGGACCGCAGAGTGAAGGAAAAGCAGCCAACAAGTGCTCAGCATATGTGGGAACTTCTTCAAGACTGTTGGAAAAGCATTCCAAGTGAAGCTGGTTGAGAGAATGCCAAAAGTGCAAAGCTGTCATCAAGGCAAATGGTGGCTACTTTGAATAATCTAAAATCTATTTACTTTTTTGGTTACTACATGATTCCATATGTGTTATTTCATAGTGTTGATGTCTTCACTATTATTCTACAATGTAGAAAATAGTAAAAATGAACCTTGAAGGAGCAGGTGTGTCCAAGCTTTTGACAGGTACTGTTACTGTGTGTGTGTGTGTGTGTGTGTGTGTGTGTGTGTGTGTGTGTGTGTGTGTGTGTGTGTGTGTGTGTGTGTTCTATTATCTTATACATTGTAGAATAATAGTGAAGACATAAAAACTGTATTCACTATTAAAGTGTATTCAGACCCTTTGACTTTTTCTGCATTTTGTTGTGTTACAGCCTTATTCTAATATTTAGTTTTTTCCCCTCATCAATCTACACACAATGCCCCATGATGACCAACCAAAAACATGTTTTTATACATTTTTGCAAATGTATTGAAAAAAAAAATTTAAAAAATACATGACATTTTTACATAAGTATTCAGACCCTTTACTCAGTACTTTGTTGAAGCACCTTTGACAATGATTACAGTCTGGAGTCTTCTTGGGTATGACGCTACAAGCTTGGCACACCTGTATTTGGGGAGTTTCTCCCATTCTTCTCTGCAGATTCTCTCAAGCTCTGTCAGGTTGGATGGGGAGCATCACTGCACAGCTATTTTCAGGTTCCCCATAGATTTTTCGATTGAGTTCAAGTCCGGGCTCTGGCTGGGCTACTCAAGGACATTCAGAGACTTGTCCCAAAGCCACTCCTGCGTTGTCTTGGCTGTGTGCTTAGGGTTGTTGTCCTGTTGGAAGGTGAACCTTTGCCCCAGTCTGAGGTCCTGAGTGCTCTGGAGCAGGTTTTCATCAAGAATCTCTCTGTACTTTGCTCCGTTCATCTTTCCCTCCATCCTGACTCATCTCCCAGTCCCTGACTCTAAAAAACATCACCACAGCATGATGCTGCCACCACCATGCTTCACTGTAGGGAAGGTGCCAGGTTTCAGGCCAAGGAGTTCAGTCTTGGTTTCATCAGACCAGAGAATCATGCCTTTTACTGAGTGGCTTCCGCCTGCCCACTCAACCCTGAAGGCCTGATTGGTGGAGTGTTGCAGACGTGGTTGTCGTTCTGGAAGGTTCTCCCATCTCCATAGAGGAACTCTAGAGCTCTGTCAGAGTGATCATCGGGTTCTTGTTCACCTCCCTGACCAAGGCCTTTCTCTCCCAATTGCTCAGTTTGGCCGGACGACCAGCTGCAGGAAGAGTCTTGGTGTTTCCACACTTCTCCCATTTAAGAATGATGGAGGCCACTGTGTTCTTGGGGACCTTCAATGCTGCAGGCATTTTTTGTTACCCTTCCCCAGATCTGTGCCTCGACATAATCCTGTCTCGGAGCTCTACGGACATTTCCTTCGACCTCATGGCTTGGTTTTTTTTCTCTTACATGCACTGTCAACTGTGGGACCTTATATAGGCAGGTGTGTGCCTTTCCAAATCATGTCATGTCAATTGAATTTACCCCAGGTGGACTCCAGTCAAGTTGTGGAAACAGGATGCACCTGAGCTCAATTTTGAGTCTCATAGCAAAGGGTCTGAATACTAATTTAAATAAGGTATTTCTGTTTTTTATTTTTAATAAATGTTAAAACATTTCAAAATGTTTTTTTTGCTTTTCCATTATGGGGTATTGTGTTTAGATTATAAATCCTCAATAATTTAATCCATTTTAGAATAAGGCTGTAAATTTAACAAAATATGGAGAAATTCAATGGGTCTGAATACTTTCCGAATGCTGTGTGTGTGTGTATGTATGTATGTATATGTATATGTATGTATATGTATATGACTGCCACTCATTGCACTAACGCCAGTTAGCATTGGCTTGTGAAACTACATTGAATTTCCTTAATTCTGGACGCAGACAAATAAAAATTGTATCCATGAGATCATTCGCCTCTGGAGAGAAGTAGATAAAGTACTTACTTGCCAAAATCCTGAGCTATCCCTTTAAGATGAATGTTCTGACAAAATCCTGAGCTATCCCTTTAAGATGAATGTTCTGACTTTAAGTCACTCTGGATAAGATGTAAATGTAATTCAAATTGTTGGTTCTTTTTGGTTATTTGTTGTTTTGTTTATTTCCTCCAGAAACGACAGCTGTCAGCCCAGAGCTTGGCTTTCAACCTAAAGGAGAAGGTTTTCTGTGAATTGTTTCCTGATGCCGTTGATGTGAGTCTGCATGGAAATCATATACTAAAGACAGATACTATAACAAACAACTAAAGACGGATACGGTAACAGAGACGGCTACTGTGTAACAGAGACGGCTACTGTGTAACAGAGACGGCTACTGTGTAACAGAGACGGCTACTGTGTAACAGAGACGGCTACTGTGTAACAGAGACGGCTACTGTGTAACAGAGACGGCTACTGTGTAACAGAGACGGCTACTGTGTAACAGAGACGGCTACTGTGTAACAGAGACGGCTACTGTGATAATACTATGATAATAAACTAGACAGATACTATGATAATACTATGATAATAAACTAGACAGATACTATGATAATAAACTATACAGATACTATGATAATACTATGATAATAAACTAGACAGATACTATGATAATAAACTATACAGATACTATGGTAATAAACTAGACAGATACTATGATAATAAACTATACAGATACTATGGTAATAAACTAGACAGATACTATGATAATAAACTAAACACAGATACTATGATAATAAACTAGACAGATACTATGATAATACTATGATAATAAACTAAACACAGATACTATGATAATAAACTAGACAGATACTATGATAATAAACTAAAGACAGATACTATGATAATAAACTAAAGACAGATACTATGATAATACTATGATAATAAACTAAACACAGATACTATGATAATACTATGATAATAAACTAAAGACAGATACTATGATAATAAACTAAAGACAGATACTATGATAATAAACTAGACAGATACTATGATGATAAACTAAAGACAGATACTATGATGATAAACTAAAGACAGATACTATGATGATAAACTAAAGACAGATACTATGATAATAAACTAGACAGATACTATGATAATAAACTAGACAGATACTATGATAATAAACTAGACAGATACTATGATAATAAACTAAAGACAGATACTATGATAATAAACTAAAGACAGATACTATGATAATAAACTAGACAGATACTATGATAATAAACTAGACAGATACTATGATAATAAACTAGACAGATACTATGATAATAAACTAGACAGATACTATGATAATAAACTAAACACAGATACTATGATAATACTATGATAATAAACTACACAGATACTATGATAATAAACTAAAAGGCAGCATATACTAGAGCAGTATTTCTGAAACACGTTTTGGTTTTTGCTGCTAGCTCTACACAGCTGGTTCACTGTGAGCTGGGGAAACCCGCCACTAGATCACCGTTTCATCCTCTGAGCGGATTCTATTACTGGCTTATTCTGACTGCTGACTTTCATCCTTTTCCACTTCGTCTCTCCCTGACGACTTGCTCTTTTCCTCCACCCATCCATGGTCCCTGCTCCACCCACCTATGGTCCCTGCTCCACCCATCCATGGTCCCTGCTCCACCCACCCATCCATGGTCCCTGCTCCACCCACCCATCCATGGTCCCTGCTCCACCCACCCATCCATGGTCCCTGCTCCACCCACCCATCCATGGTCCCTGCTCCACCCACCCATCCATGGTCCCTGCTCCACCCATCCGTCCATCCATGGTCCCTGCTCCATTTCTGCCTCGCTCTCCTCTCTCTATCCTCGCTCCCCTCTCTCTATCCTCGCTCCCCTCTCTCTATCCTCGCTCCCCTCTCTCTATCCTCGCTCCCCTCTCTCTATCCTCGCTCCCCTCTCTCTATCCTCGCTCCCCTCTCTCTATCCTCGCTCCCCTCTCTCTATCCTCGCTCCCCTCTCTCTATCCTCGCTCCCCTCTCTCTATCCTCGCTCCCCTCTCTCTCCAGGAGATAAAGCAGAAACAGAAGGCCCAGGAGGAATTGAGCGCCCGTCCTCTCCCCCTCCCCGACGTGGTTCCTGACGGCGACCCTCACCACGGCAACTACGGAATCCCCGCCCTCAACGGAGGCCACGGCCCTCTGGGCCCCGCTAACCCCGCCCCCGGCCTCCAGCAGGCCAATCGGAACCACGGACTGCTGGGCGGCGCCTTGGCCAACCTGTTTGTGATTGTAGGGTTCGCGGCGTTCGCCTACACGGTGAAGTACGTGCTGCGGAGTATCGCCCAGGAGTGAGAGAGGAGAGGAGAGATGAAGAAGAGGAGCAGCAGAGGGTCAGCTACAGGACTATTATATGATTTAAACACATTATTGATAGAAATTCCGAGCCACCCCCCTGAAGGAGGGATGCAGGTGGGGGGGGTTTGGGGGGCGGGGGAACTGGGACAGGGTTGTTTGGGATCACGGTTGTTGATCCACTCTGTGTTTTCGGTGGTTATGACCTAATACCAGGTAGAAGACGTGCTTGGCTCATGGGTTGACCGCTGGCTCAGAACATTTTCAAGTAATTGTTCGTCTCTGCCTAATTACTCTGAAGCCACTGTGTTGTTGGTGTTCTGTGTGCTAGATACATTTTCAATCTATTGTGCCGCCATATTGGTGGGTCCCTGTTAAAAGAAAGAAAAAAAAAAAAGGGGGGGAAAAATCATGTGGAATTTGGAACCATGTTTCTGTTCTGCCTGTTCCAGTTCTAGTGGGGAAAAATGGCTCTCTGTTGCCCGGGAAATAAGGTTCAGACTCACTTGGTAAGTGTTGCTCTTCTGTCCTGTGTCACCTGAGACAGGTAAGACAGACTCCACCCCCCCCCCCCCCCCCCCCAGGTGTCCTGAGAAACACACAGGAAGGAAGGAGTCTGTGTGTAATATAATGTCAATGAAACCCTGGCTTTTAAGTAGGCTCATCACAACAAGAGAACCTGTTATATTCACCCCCCCCCCCTAAATCAGTTGTCACTGTGTGTGTTGAGCAAATACAACAAGGCAGATCTCTCTGAATGCGTCACAAATGGCACCCTATTCCCTATGTAGTGCACTACTTTTGACTGGGACCTATATGGATGTGGTCTAGAGTAGTGCACTATAAAGGGAATAGGGTGCCATTTTGGGACACTACCCCCCCCCCCCCCCCCCCCCCCCCCCCCCCCCCGAGTGTCTTCTTCTTCAGGATGCGTTCATAATACCATTGTCGCGCTTCATTTACCCTCTTGTCTGGTTTAAACCATATACACGACTCACAGGTTTGGCCCATGTTAATCACTGACAATGCTGTCTTAAGGGGTTATTTGGAAAAGAGTGGGGGTTGTAGGGTAATTAGGAAATTGGTTGAAATTACAGAAGTCATTAGTCATGGGATATGTTGCATAAGAATGGAAGACGCAGGGAACTGAATTTCTTATCCAGCCTTAGACATTGTCTTTACAATGCTACTGACCCACTCAAAACATTTTGAAAAGAGAAATATGGACATGGTGGATAGGTTAACTATAGTAGTGGTATAATTAGGTTACAAATAGTAACCTACTTAATTTAAAAAGTGATCTCGAGGCAGTTGATTCTGCCTATATACATTTAGTTATACTGAACAAAAATATAAATGCAACATGTAAAGTGTTGGTTTCATGAGCTGAAATAAAAGATCCCAGACATGTTCCATACGCACAAGTGTTTCTCAAAAATGTTGTGCACAAATGTGTTTACATCCTTGTTAGTGAGCATTTCTCCTTTGCCAAGTGGCATATCAAGAAGCTGATTTAAACAGCATGATCATTCCACAGGTGCACCTTGTGCTGGAGGCAATAGGTCACTCTAAAATGTGCCGTTTTGTCACACAAAGCAATTCTACAGATGTCTAAAGTTTTGAGGGAGTGTGCAATTGGCATACTGACTACAGGAATCTCCACCAGAGCTCCTGCCAGAGAATTGAATGTTCAAGTCTCTACCATAAGCCGCATCCGATGTCGTTTTTTTTTTTTGTCAGTACGTCTAACCGGCCTCACAACCACAGACCGTGTGTAATCACGCCAGCCCCAGATCTCCACATCGTCTGAGACCAGCCACCCGGACAGCTGATGAAACTGAGTATTTCTGTCTGTAATAAAGCCCTTTTGTAGGGGAAAACTCATTCTGATTGGCTGGGCCTGGCACCCAAGTGGGTCAGCCTATGCCCACCCATGGCTGCGCCCATTCCAAGTTAAGTGAAATCCATAGATTAGGGCCTAATGAATTTATTTCAATTGACTGATTTCCTTATATGACCTGTAACAGTAAAAATCGTTGAAATTGTTGCATGTTGCGTATTCTTTACATTTTTCAGTATAGCTAAATTCCCCGTCGTTAAAATACCATGTCAACCTACCTGTGTGTTTGGTATAGCTGATATCTGTTTATGTTTGGGTGAGTTTCAATACGTGCTGTGGGTCATTTCATTGGTCCTTAGGCTTGTCTTTAAACCATGACAAAGGACATCAAAAAGACACACTGCATCTGACTAGAGCACTAAATAGGGTAGGAGATGGGAGCAGACTTGTCTCTCGGTTGGTGTTTGTTGTCAGTCAGTCAACCCGTGAGCCAAGGCAGTTAAGTCCAGCACTGTCAATCTCCCTAGTTTCGCTGAGACGGGAATCTCCAATGTGCTTAGCTAATCAGTTTTTAGTAACACAATGCTCTATATATGCCCCAATGAGGAGACAACAGTCTATATAGACCCTAATGAGGAGACAACAGTCTATATAGGCCCCAATGAGGAGACAACAGTCTATATAGGCCCCAATGAGGAGACAACAGTCTATATAGACCCCAATGAGGAGACAACAGTCTATATAGACCCCAATGAGGAGACAACAGTCTATATAGACCCCAATGAGGAGACAACAGTCTATATAGACCCCAATGAGGAGACAACAGTCTATATAGACCCCAATGAGGAGACAACAGTCTATATAGACCCCAATGAGGAGACAACAGTCTATGTAGGCCCCAATGAGGAGACAACAGTATGTAGATCAGGGGTGGGCAACTCCAGTCCTCAGGGAGCCTGATTGGTGTCACACTTTTTCTCCATCCCTAACAAACACAGCTGATTAATCACATTGCATTCTAACCTGAAGATCATGATTAGGTGATAATTGGAGTCTGGTGTGTTAGCTGGGACTAGAGGCAAAACTGTGATGCCAATCAGGCCCTCGAGGACTGGGGTCCCCCACCCCTGATATAGACCCTAACGAGGAGACAACAGCACATGGAGAAGTAAACCTTTGTGTTTGATATGGATATTTAATTTCATTTTTTAAATGTAATAGTAGCCATGATGTGGCTGTTAGAGCGGGAACCAGCTTTCTTATCTCTAGCCGTGTATGAAATGGCACCCTATTGTCTTGTTCGCTACTTTTGACCGGAGCCTTTTGCAAAGGTAGTGAACTGTATAAGGAATAGGGTGCCATTTGGGACACATCCCGTCTTGCCAAACAGGACAGGGCTGAGAGTAGAGCTGGTTAATGTGAAAACACACCAGCACCTCCCTGGCAAGCAGAATTACTCATTTACTGTCTTGCATTGCATTTAGTGCAGATTGTTCTACAGTGTAGTCTACTTTTGACTTCAGAAAGCAGAAAAAATACTTTCAGATAATAGCAGAAGACTTGACAAAGCTCTTTTTGTTTCTTGTCCTGGCCCTTTTTAATGATAGTTCATTTGAGAGCAAAACACACAAATTCCATGCTTCATAATTATCTCGTTTTGAAATTGTATGTTTTCATAGTTAATGCAAATAAACGTACCTCGCCATTTTAGACAATATGTTTCATGGTTATTATTGGTGTGTGTGTGTGTGTGTGTGTGTGTGTGTGTGTGTGTGTGTGTGTGTGTGTGTGTAAAGGGAAACCAGTGCCAGCGAGAGGTGAAGGTCACGCTGTCTTTTGAAATGACAGTCACAACATTTTAAGTGGCATTTTAGTGAATTGACAGGTGTGTGTGTGTTGTAGGAATTTCCAATCCACTACAGCAGAGTAGATATCTCTTTCAGTTTACTTCCTTTTGAGTTATAAGGGTGAAAAGCCTTATTTGAATATTTCTTAATCTGTCACATTATTTGTATTTATTATGGATCCCTATTAGCAGCTACTCTTCCTGGGGTCCAGCAAAATGAAGGCAGTTTTATTTATATATATATATATATATATATATATATATATATATTTTTTTTTTAACATTATAATACATTAACAACAGATTTCACAACACATTATGGTGGTGCAATGGGAAATCCAATCTCTGTTGGAATCCAGTTTGCAGGAAGATATCCAGTCCTTTTACATCATTCACAACTTGCATCTTGAATTCGTTTCAGAGTAGGGCAGAAAATACAGTGCGTGAAGACTACCTACACCATGTAAACTGGAACGACTATCTCACTAACGGTTGCTATAAATCCAACCACTTACAGATTGGATTAGTTTAGAAAAGAAATGTATGTTTCTTAGTGCTGAACGATTTAATGCTTTTTGAGGTCGATAATCGCGTTTCCCCCCCCCCCCCCCCCGGGTTTCGATTATTCGGATTGAGTGCTGTAACACAGAATATAACAATTTATTAAAGTCCCCTGATGGTAGTGACTGCCCATTACTGCTTATCACTTATTAACCATTTATTCACATTACTTTACTTTTTATAAAATATTTAAGTTGTTGTGTATATTACTATTATTTGAATTCCAAGTCATCATCTCATCCCTATGGAGCTGCTGCCTATGCTGTCTGACAAAATCACTATTTTGGTAGTTCTTCAAAGTAAATAAGGCATACTACTATGACTGCTGAATACCAACCAGCAACCCCTTTGTATTTTCAGGTAGAGATACATAGAGATACCTGCTCTCTATGTCCCCTCACCATCTCGTGCATTGTCTCTTCCATAGCAGGCGTACAAGAATCACAGACCGGACAAGTTGATGTGCAATGGATTATGAACATTGTAGTCAATTACCATATTTTAGTAGTATAAAATATTGTCTTTTTTTTTAACTAGGCAAGTCAGTTAAGAATGAATTCAGATTCAAATTCTTAAATGACTAATAATACACATTGATTATCAAATGCTATATGGAAACATAATTGTGATACAAGGATTAACCAAACCAATACATGTATATACACCCGATACTCATCAATGACTGTCCTGGGCCTATTTCCAATTATGACAGTTCGTTTACAGGCATAATTATCATGAAAGGAACAGTTAATTTAAACATTAAAATGGTTTCATCAAACATTGGCTCCTCATGGTTAAAAGAAATGGAGCCATCTTCCAGTATTCGTCCTCCCACTGGTCGGAGCTCGGAGTCAGTCCATATCTCACTATCTGCTGCGTCGTCGATCTCTCTAGAGTTCTGGTGATCAAACCTTTCATACTCTCCATATACCCATGCATCCCACCTACTCAACAGCCAGTGTAATCCCGTGGCGCGTTATTCAAATTCCTAAAAAATGCAAAAAATTCAATTTTTCAAACATATGACTATTTTACACCATTTTAAAGATAAGACTCTCGTTAATCTAACCACACTGTCCGATTTCAAAAAGGCTTTACAACGAAAGCAAAACATTAGATTATGTCAGCAGAGTACCCAGCCAGAAATAATCAGACACCCATTTTTCAAGCTAGCATATAATGTCACATAAACCCAAACCCAAACCACAGCTAAATGCAGCACTAACCTTTGATGATCTTCATCAGATGACAACCCTAGGACATTGTTATACAATACATGCATGTTTTGTTCAATCAAGTTCATATTATATCAAAAACCAGCTTTTTACATTAGCATGTGACTAGCATGTGACTAGCATTCTCACCGAACACTGCCGGTGAATTTACTAAATTACTCACAATAAACGTTCACAAAAAGCATAACAATTATTTTAAGAATTATAGATAAAGAACTCCTCTATGCACTCGATATGTCCGATTTTAAAATAGCTTTTCGGTGAAAGCACATTTTGCAATATTCTCAGTAGATAGCCCGGCATCACAGGGCTAGCTATTTAGACACCCAGCAAGTTTAGCACTCATCAAAGTCAGATTTATTATAAGAAAAGTTATTACCTTTGCTGTCTTCGTCAGAATGCACTCCCAGGACTTCTACTTCAATAACAAATGTTGGTTTGGTTCAAAATAATCCATAGTTATATCCAAACAGCGGCGTTTTGTTCGTGCGTTCAAGACACTATCCGAAAGGGTAAATAAGGGTGACGAGCATGGCGCAATTCGTGACAAAAATTGTAAATATTCCATTACCGTACTTCGAAGCATGTCAACCGCTGTTTAAAATCAATTTTTATTCAATTTTTCTCATAAAAAAAAACGATAATATTCTGACCGGGAATCTGCGTTTAGGTAAACAGACGAAAGAAAATAAAGCATTCGGTCGACTCGGGCACGCGCCTAAGCCCATAGTACTCTGATCGGCCACTTGCCAAAAGCGATAATGTGTTTCAGCCAGAGCCTGCCTCGATATCGTTCAGCTTTTTGCCGCCTTCTGAGAGCCTATGGGAGCCGTAGGAAGTGTCACGTTATAGCAGAGATCCTCAGTCTTCAATAAACAGAGGCAAGAAGAACGACACCTTGTCAGACAGGCCACTTCCTGCATGAAATCTTCTCAGGTTTTTGCCTGCCATATGAGTTCTGTTATACTCACAGACACCATTCAAACAGTTTTAGAAACTTTAGGGTGTTTTCTATCCAAAGCCAATAATTATATGCATATTCTAGTTACTGGGCAGGAGTAGTAACCAGATTAAATCGGGTACGTTTTTTATCCAGCCGTGTCAATACTGCCCCCTAGCCCTAACAGGCTAATTAAGTTCTTCACGACATTCGGGTTACCTAAGGTGGTACAAACTGATCAAGGTACAAATTTCCTGTCAAAGCTCTTCAAGCAGGTGTTAAAATCATTGTCAGTTACGCACCGTGTATCAAGCGCAGAGTCTCAGGGTGCGCTTGAACGATGGCATCAGACACTGAAGTCTATGCTACGTAAATATTGTTTGGAATCTGAGAAAGATTGGTTTGAGGGAGTTCCTCTAGTTTTGTTTGCTGCTCGTGAAACTGTACAGGAGTCCCTAGGGTTCAGCCCGGCTGAACTAGTGTTTGGACACACAGTGAGAGGACCAATGAAAGTCCTTAAAGAACAGTTTTTGTCCCAAGAGTTGTGTACTGGATATGAGAATGTGTTGGACTATGTTAGTCGCTTTCGTGAGCGCCTACACCAAGCCTGTGCTCTCGCTAAGGAAGCTCTGTCTTCCTCACAGACGAGTATGAAAGGACGCTATGATAAACAGGCTGTTTCTCGTCCACTACAGCCAGGTGACCAAGTACTGGTGCTATTGCCTGTTCCAGGATCTTCACTGTCAGCTCGTTTCTCTGGTCCTTATTTGATTGAGAAGAAGTTAAGTGAAACTGATTATGTGCTTCAAACTCCTGATAGAAAACGCCAATCTCGTGTGTGCCACATTAACATGTTGAAAGCATACCACACCCGACCCATCACCCAGGTAGATGGTTCAACCACAGCGGAAGTTACTGCTATTTCTGCTGCTTCTACTGCTATGATAGTGGACTGTCATATTGATGATGTTGATGGAGATGGATTAGAGTTGCGCAATACTCAGCAGCAGTGTGTTAGATTGCCCAACTCAGAAATGCTGATGTCTCTCCAGTCAGGTCTGGTTCATTTAACGGACGGACAGGCCGACGATATTGTGAGGTTACTCCACAGTTTTCCATGTCTCTTTAATGACGTTCCTACTCGCACAAATGTGTTGGAACATGACATTAATGTTGGAAATGCTGCCCCTATCAAGCAACACCCATATCGTGTCAATGCTTCTAAGAGGAAGATAATGAGGGATGAAGTGAGATATTTGTTGGAAAATGACCTGGCTACGCCAAGTTCAAGCCCTTGGAGTTCTCCTTGCCTTCTGGTTCCTAAACCTGATGGTACGTCCAGGTTATGTACGGATTATCGAAAGGTAAATTCTGTCACATTGCCAGATTCGTTCCCGTTACCCAGACTGGACGACTGTATTGACACTGTTGGTGCTGCTACTTATGTAACTAAGTTGACCTCTTAAAAGGTTACTGGCAGGTTCCGTTAACCTCACGTGCTTCTGAAATTTCTGCTTTTGACACCAGACAACTTCCTCCAATACTCTGTCATGGCTTTTGGGATGCGAAATGCACCAGCCACTTTTCAACGACTGGTTAACACCGTATTAGCTGGCGTTCCCAATTGTAGTGCATATCTTGATGATCTAGTGATTTATTCATCTGAGTGGACAGAGCAGGCTCTGGCTGAAAAAAAGTAGCGCGTTTGGGTAGTGGCTGGTTACAGTACTGTGAGACTCAGGCGCGTGCCTGCGTCGACCGAATGCTTTGTTTTCTTTCCTCTGTTTACCTAAACGCAGATTCCCGGTCGGAATATTATCGCTTTTTTACGAGAAAAATGGCATAAAAATGGATTTTAAACAGCGGTTGACATGCTTCGAAGTACGGTAATGGAATATTTAGATTTTTTTTGTCACGAATTGCGCCATGCTCGTGACCCTTATTTACACTTCAGATAGTGTCTTGAACGCACGAACAAAATGCCGCTATTTGGATATAACGATGTATTATTTTGGACCAAACCAACATTTGTTATTGAAGAAGCAGTCCTGGGAGTGCATTCTGACGAAGAACATCAAAGGTAATCAAACTTTTGTAATAGTAAATCTGACTTTGGTCAGGGCTAAACTTGGTGGGTGTCTAAATAGCTAGCCGTGATGGCTGGGCTATCTACTGAGAATATTGCAAAATGTGCTTTCACCGAAAAGCTATTTTAAAATCGGACACCTCGATTGCACAAAGGAGTTCTGTATCTATAATTCTTAAAATAATTGTTATGTTTTTTGTGAACGTTTATCGTGAGTAATTTAGTAAATTCACCGGAGGTTTGCGGGGGGTATGCTAGTTCTGAACATCACATGCTAATGTAAAAAGCAGTTTTTTGATATAAATATGAACTTGATGAACAAAACATGCATGTATTGTATAACATAATGTCCTAGGTGTGTCATCTGATGAAGATCATCAAAGGTTAGTGCTGCATTTAGCTGTCTTCTGGGTTTTTGTGACATTATATGCTAGCTTGAAAAATGGGTGTCTGATTATTTCTGGCTGGGTACTCTGCTGACATAATCTAATATTTTGCTTTCGTTGTAAAGCCTTTTTGAAATCGGACAGTGTGGTTAGATTAACGAGAGTATTGTCTTTAAAATGGTGTAAAATAGTCATATGTTTGAGAAATTGAAGTAATAGCATTTCTAAGGTATTTGAAAATCGCGCCACGGGATTACACTGGCTGTTGCGTAGGTGGGACGATTTCGTCCCGCCTAGCCCAGAGAGGTTAAGGCTTTACTCACCACCGGAGCTGTAATCCTTCTCAGAGGAATGGCTTCGGGGTATCTTGTTGCCATACACATTATCGTTAACAGAAACTGGTTACCCGATTTTGTCTTCGGTAACGGTCCAACACAATCAACCACCACATGTTCAAATGGTTCACCTATGACAGGTATAGGACAAAGAGGAGCGGGAGGAATAACCTGATTTGGTTTTCCTGTAACCTGACATGTGTGACATGTCCGACAGAACTGAGCCACATCTTGTTTTAAACCTGGCCAAAAGAAATGTCGAAGGAACCGATCATAAGTCTTTGTGATTCCTAAATGACCAGACCACTGGTGATCATGAGCAAGGGATAACACATTGTGTCGAAAGGCTGTAGGAATCACTATTTGGTAAACAGCATTCCAATCTCCCTCCGCGTCACCATGGGATGTCCATTTACGCATGAGGAGATTACCATCAAGAAAGTAAGCTACGTTCTTCTTCTTTACCTCTTCCAATGAGACAACACTATAAAAACATTTAGCAAGCTTGTTGTCAACCTTCTGGTTAGCAATCAGCTGCTCACGAGTGACTGGTAACTATTGCCTCAGCAATAAGTTCAACATACTTCGATTCTTCCCTTGTCTGTTTGTCAGAGGTGATCAGCTTCTCAGAGGTAGCACACAACCCATCCTCTTGATCATCTTCTTTGAACAGAACAGTGCTCGACAAATCTATCACGCCACCCACTTGTCTTGCCTGAGCACGAGTGACAGCACAAGCGGGGAACACATGGGGATAACTCTGTGCCAACTCATTGGAGAGAGAGTGGTCACTTTTATCCAACACTTCCAATACGGGTACTACCTTTCCTCCAGCAATATCGTTACCCATTATAAAGGTCACACCTTTTACTGGCAACATAGGATGTACCCCCACTCTGAATATTCCACTGATTAACTCAGAGTGTACATTCACAAAGTGCAACGGCACTGGGACAAAACCCATTTCAATACCCTGAACTAACACACTGGAACCACAGTATGTATTGTCGGATAAGGGCAACACATCAGACAATATAAACGACTGCGCCGCACCAGTATCTCTAAGGATTTTAACCGGGCGCTGAGATGCTTCGTCATTCGCTATGGACACAAACCCCTCGAAAATGAACGGTTCGTAACTGCGGTCGGGTACTGAGACTTTCAAACTACATTTACCCTGAGGCACTGGTTTCGTTTCAGACCTCACAACAGTACGAATTAGCCCAACACCTGTTGGCGGCTTGGCACGAATAGGCATCCCTTGTTTGCGTTTCAGTAGGAAGCAATCATTAATCACATGTCCCACTTTATGACAATAGAAACAGGGACGCTCATTTTTCTGGCGTGCTTGATTTACTGCTGGCCGACTAGGACTAAAAGTAGGCAACTCAGTAGTTCTACTCTCAGATTGAGCTGAAAACACACTCTTGTGCGTCAACACAAACTCGTCTGTCAACACAGACACTTCTGATAGGGAGGATACTTTCTGTTCATTTAGGTATACTACAATGCGTTCAGGTAAACAATTTTTAAACTCTTCCAACAAGATTAACTCCCGGAGAGAGTTGAAATCAGTTACCTTACTAGCAGCATGCCATTTATCAAACAGATTTCCCTTGTCTCTAGCAAATTCCACATAAGTCTTATTAGAAGACTTTCTATGAGACCTAAATCTCTGTCGGTATGCCTCAGGCACAAGCTCATAAGCACGAAGAACGGTAGCTTTGACCACTTCATAGTTCAAACTATCTTCCAGAGGTAGCGCTGACAAAACCTCTTGGGCTTTACCAGTTAGTTTACACTGAAGTAATAAGCACCATACTTCTTCAGGCCATTTCAAGGCTACAGCTATACGTTCAAACACACAAAAATAGGAGTCAACCTCTGACTCTCTGAACAAAGGTACTAAGGCAATCTGCCTACTAATGTCAAACGTGTTGGAAGCTACAGCTGGTGAGGACGACTCACTAACAGGTACAGTAGGAACGAAGGCTAGCCTCGCTGTCTCTGCCTCCAGTTCCATCTGGCGCATTTTGAAATCCATCTGCCGCTGTTCTCTTTCTTTTTCTGCCTCAAGTTTACACATTTCTAACTGGAGATTTTCCCGCCTAATTTGGGCCCTCTCTTCCGCTTCCAGTTGAAACTGTATAGAACGGACATCCCTTCTGGCATCACCAGTTGACATTGGGGAGAGCGGATCAAAACGGGGCAATGTGGCTGGAGCTTTAGCCTCGCCCTCGGTCTCAGACACCGACGGGCTTACAGGAGGAGCAACATCCCCTACAGGGGTAGTAGGTTCAGGCAGCGGTAATACTAGCACTTGTTCTTCCAACAAAACATTTAACACCAGTTGTTTAACCTCCGCTTTAACTAAACTGTGCGAAATAGACAACGAATAATGGTCAGCCAAGGTCATTAAATCAACTCTTCGACACTTGTCAAAAAGCTCCCACGAAGGGTTATCCAAAAAGGAATTCAACTCAAAAGTAGCCATCTTGAACTACTACCAAACACAAGAGCCAACAAATAGCAAACACTAATGCTATGACGCTCAACACCGAACTAACCACACAATAACTTGCACGAGTGGCATGGGTGTCAGTAATGACAGATCCCGGATGAGCCCCCACTTATGTTACGAATCCCTTTGGCCCAGCAGTCTAGGGGGGATGGATACGAGACCCGTAACATAAATCATGCAAATTATTATAGTGATAAAGAACAGAGAGAACCAAAAACCACAGACAACTGAAATCTACCGTCAAACTCAAAAGGTTTATTTTAAACACACGGTAATGGGGTGTGAGAAAAGGGGCTGAGCTGGACCCAAGCAAAGAAACAATAATCGAAAACACCCCTAAGCTAGACTAGCCTATTTCCACAACAGCTAGCTAACTAACCAAAAATACAGAGGGTGGTCCGCCCAGTTCTAACTAGGGTACTTAGACAAAGTATTCCTACGGGTAATGTATGCCCATGGGCGACTTGTCTTGGTACCCCCTTTTCTCACCAAACAAACAAACAGTCAACACTTTAACAAAAACAATACTCACAGGTGGGATGGACAAAGTGACATGTAGTTTCAAAACAAAAGAGATCAACACAGAGATGTAGAGCTAGGGACAGAGAGAGCTTGAACACAGAGAGAATGAACACAAAGATTGATCTACACAACTCTGCCAGGACCTAGGATCAAGGGAGATACTAAAGTGTTTTAGTACTATATCTCTTGACACAATGATGAAAATAATCATGGCCTCCAAACCCTCAAGCTGCATACTGGACCCTATTCCAACTAAACTACTGAAAGAGCTGCTTCCTGTGCTTGGCCCTCCTATGTTGAACATAATAAACGGCTCTCTATCCACCGGATGTGTACCAAGCTCACTAAAAGTGGCAGTAATAAAGCCTCTCTTGAAAAAGCCGAATCTTGATCCAGAAATTATAAAAAACTATGGGCCTATATCGAATCTTCCATTCCTCTCAAAAAAATTTGAAAAAGCTGTTGCACAGCAACTCACTGCCTTCCTGAAGACAAACAATGTATACGAAACGCTTCAGTCTGGTTTTAGACCCCATCATAGCACTGAGACTGCACTTGTGAAGGTGGTAAATGACCTTTTAATGACGTCAGACCGAGGCTCTGCATCTGTCCTCGTGCTCCTAGATCTTAGTGCCGCTTTTGATACCATCGATCACCACATTCTTTTGGAGAGATTGGAAACCCAAATTGGTCTACATGGACAAGTTCTGGCCTGGTTTAGATCTTATCTGTCGGAAAGATATCAGTTTGTCTCTGTGAATGGTTTGTCCTCTGACAAATCAATTGTAAATTTCGGTGTTCCTCAAGGTTCCGTTTTAGGACCACTATTGTTTTCACTATATATTTTACCTCTTGGGGATGTCATTCGAAAACATAATGTTAAATTTCACTGCTATGCGGACGACACACAGCTGTACATTTCAATGAAACATGGTGAAGCCCCAAAATTGCCCTCGCTAGAAGCCTGTGTTTCAGACATAAAGAAGTGGATGGCTGCAAACTTTCTACTTTTAAACTCGGACAAAACAGAGATGCTTGTTCTAGGGTGCTTTTCACTTTACAATCCATGTGTGTGTGCTGTATTTTATGTCTCCTCTTCTCTATCTCTCTCAAAACTTTTTCTATAGAGTTGTCTTTTGATCAGACATTAGGTCGCATACGTATGCAACTATAAGCTAATTTCCAGGGGTCGTAAAGCCCTAGTTAACGGCCTATTTATCTGTTGCTCCTTGTAACTTTTGACTTTAATATCTCGTATCTCACTCCGCTATATTAGGTTTCTCTTCTTTAATGGCTAATCAGACCTATATGTGCGCCTCCTTAAGATCTGACCATCCCTTTCTATCGTCGTTATTTAGATAGGCGATCTATATTAATACAATCATGACTCTGATCTTCTCCCTCATAATTCTATTACTATATTTCGCCCTCCAATTTACGAATCTCTCCCTATGTCTTTCGACCTTTTTTTAACGTTTTCAGGTCTCACCATAAGCTAGTTTTGTTTTCTGCAGTGGCCACAGTTGCACAGGGTCATTTCGGACCCTGCCTCATCATTTTTGAATTTACAACTAATTCCTGTCTTCCATTTGTATAGAATACTTGGTTGCCTTTAAAACATTTTTCTCTACCCAAACTTATAAAGACAGGTCACCAGCAATAAACTCCGTCCGGATATTTCCAGCGTCTAACACCCAGAGTACATTAAAATCCTCCAATTGCTCCCGCCTTTCACTCTCACATCATTTCGCTGTCTCCCAGGACCGACAGGAGCAGATATTGAGATCCGAGCTCGAAGGACCAAGCTGTCGAAGGAATTGTATATCCTAATGATAATAATTAACAATCAATAAACCTTGACTAATCCCCAGGGTTTGTAAGACACTGGGTTAAGAATAATTAGGCAAGGACTCAGCTTTCTGCAAAAGGTTCATACGGCTTTATTCAGAGAACATTCTGCCCAACACGCACAAAGAACTTCATTTTATCCTCTCTCTCCGCTTACGCACACACCTCCACACCAACAGTAGATAACCTATGCACACAAACAGTAGGTGAACAGTATCGCTCCCTTGACCTAATCACTATCCAGCACTGCCTATTCCTTTCCCCAGAGATTAGGAGAACCTTGAAGGCTACTTCCGGTATCTCACACACACATGTCTACTGCTCCCTTGGGGCCACTAAATACACACACACATTTCTCTCCAGCCTCTACTAGACTTTATGGGACTAACGTTCAGTACATTGATTATTCATTATCCATGCTACATAACTACTAATTCATAATGGATTATTGATTCATTTACCTTTTATTAGATAATTCTCTTATCATATTTACAATGACGGCTTACCCCGGTCAAACCCGGACGACACTGGGCCAATTGTGCACTGCCCTATGGGACTCCCAATCACGGCCGGATGTGATACAGCCTGGAATCGAACCAGAGACTGTAGTGACGCCTTTTGCACTGAGATGCAGTGCCTTAGACCACTGCACCACTCGGGAGCCCCTTTGGAAACTACAACTCCCTACTACATTGCACAGTTCTGTCTGAATCTCCACAGTTTCTCTAGAGATAAATCAATGTGCGCATTGAGCTCACAGAAGAAAATAAACAGAACAAAATGAAATTCTAATAATTGAACCGACGTCAGTCAATTAGTTGTTTAAAAAAACGAAAAATAACAGACATTTCGGTTAATCTCTTGCCACTAACGTTTCTGAAAACAATCAATGTACATGTGAAAACACAGATATTGCAACAAACCATTTTTTTTTTTAATCAACCTGCAACAGACCATGCTGGGAAATATGACAGAGGCCCCTCCGATATCTGTGGATTATTCCGTAGATTTAACTCCCTGTTTCTGGTTACTCTTAATGGAGTTAAAAGTACTCCGTCATAATCAACACTAACTCCAGGGAGCGTATGTCACGTCCTGACCAGTATAAGGGTTATTTGTTATTGTAGTTTGGTCAGGACGTGGCAGAGGGTATTTTGTTTATGTGGTTCGGGGTGGTGTTTTATGTAGTAGGGTGTTTGATTTATTATTTCCGGGTTTTTGGGGTTATGTTCTAGGTTTGTATTTCTATGTGGTCTCTAGTCTTTTGTATTTCTATGTCTAGTTTATTGGGGTTGGACTCTCAATTGGAGGCAGGTGTTTTATAGTTGCCTCTGATTGAGAGTCCTATATATGGGTATGTGTTTGGTTAAGTGTTTGTGGGAGATTGTTTCTTGTTTTGCCTGTGTGAGCATTACAAGACTGTTTTGTTGTTCGTGAGTTCTTCGTTTTGTTATTTTGGTGTTCTCTTTATTTAAAATAAATTACAAGATCAGCATCCACATTCCTGCTGCGTTTTGGTCCTCTATTCCCGACGACAACCGTTACAGCATATCACTTCCTTGACGGTTAAGATAACTCCCAATAAAAGTCAATTTAACCCTCATTTATTTTTAACACTGATTTCAACTATCCTTGATTTACTGTCTAGGTTAAAGGGCAACTACACCACTTTTCAACCTCATGTTTGTTATCTCCAGCTCAATACCATTGCCAACATATTAGAAAACTGGATTTCTACATTTTGTAGAAAAATATGTTAACTTTTTAACATTTATACAGTGATTTTCAAACACTGACATTCGCAGTGACATGGGGAGCGAGAAAATACCCTCCTTTGGGCTAGAAACTTGTAGCAGGTTGTTGAAAATCACTGTTTTTTACTTTTAATTCTACCCTGTGATGTCACAGAAGCATTTTTTTAGGACCTCCTTCTCTTTTTAACCACAGATCATAGAAACTTGCTGTTTTCACATATGTAGAAAGTGGCGAAATTGCCCATTTAATTCAATCGTGTTTATTACAAGTTTCAACAGGGAGAATGTTATTTTACTTGTTAGGTTGGTTGTTTTACAAGATGTCCGCTGAAGTTGCATGACTTTGACCTGATTTTAATAGAAATACTAATGACTTAATCAATCTGGCATAAAAAAAACATCTGCCAGAAACTCCCATGATGGTGAATGAATTAATCCATCCATACACTAATGTATCATTTGTATTTATTTAACCAGGATAGCCCACTCATTCAATAACAGCTGTTTTCCATGGAGTCCCGGGTGTCATGTAAAAATGTTCCCAGTGAAAATATACTGAGCAAAAATATAAACGCAACATGCAACAATTTCAAAGATTTTACTGAGTTACAATTCATAAAAGGAAATCAGTCGATTGAAAGAAATTTATTAGGCCCTAATTTATGGTTTTCACGTGACTGGGATTACAGATCTGCATCTGATGGTCACAGATACCTTAAAATAAATGGGTCTCAGGATCTCGTTTACGGTATTTCTGTGCCTTCAGATTGCCATCGATAAAATGCAATTGTGTTCGTTGTCCATAGCTTATGCCTGTCCATACCATAACCCCAATGCCACCACGGGGCACTCTGTTCACAACGTTGACATCAGCAAACCTCTCGCCCAAACAACGCCATGCATGTGGTCTGCGGTTGTGAGGCCGGTTGGACGTACTGCCAAATGATCTAAAACAACGTTGGAGGCGGCTTATGGTAGAGAAATGAACATTCAATTCTCTGGTAACAGCTCTGTTGGACGTTCCTGCAGTCAGAATGCCAAATGCACACTCCCTCAAAGCTTGAGACATCTGTGGCATTGTGTTGTGTGACAAAACTGCACATTTTAGAGTGGCCTTTTATTGTCCCCAACACAATGTGCACCTGTATAATGATCATGCTGTTTAATCAATTTCTTGATATGCCACACCTGTCAGGTGGATGGATTATCTTGGCAAAAGATAAATACTCACGAACAGGGATGTAAACAAATTTGTACACAAAATTTGAGAGCAATAAGATTTTTGTGCGTATGGAAAATTTCTGGGATCTTTTATTTCAGCTCACGAACAAAGGGACCAACACTTCACATGTTGCGTTTATATTGCTAGTGACTATATTCACGTCACCAAATAATTGATTAAAACACATGGTTTTGCAATGGTCTACAATAGCCTCAACAGACCTCTGTAGGATAGCACCATGGTGTAGCCGGGGGACAGCTAGCTTCCATCCTCCTCTGGGTACATTGACTTCATGATAAGAGAATTATATAATAAAGGTAAATGAATAAAGAATCCGACCCTGTCACGTAACTAATTAGTAGTTATGTAGCATGGGTAATGAATAATTAAAGTACTGAACGGAAGTCCCATAAGGTCTAGTAGAGACCCTGAAGGGAGAGAAATGTGTATGTGTGTGTGTGTGATTATTGGGCCTAAGGGAACTGTAGACGTGTGTGTGAAGAAACAGGGAGTAGCCTTCAAGGTTCTCCTAATCTCGGGGGGAAAGGAACAGGCAGCGCTGGATAGTGATTAACAGTGGTGGGAAGTCCGGGGAGAGATACTATTCACCTACTGTTTGGGTGTATGGGTGTGTGTAGGATATCTATTGTTTGTGTGGAGGTATGTGCGTAAGCGGGGAGGGAGAATAAAATGAACTTCTTTGTGTAATGTTCGGCAGAACGTTCTCTGAATAAACCGTACAAACCTTTTGCAGATGCTGAGTCTTTGCCTAATTATTAACCCATTGTCTTACAAACCTTGGGAATTAGTCAAGGCTTATTGATTGTTAATTATTATCATGTGGATAAAATAATTCCCTCAACACTTCAATACAAAACCTAGGAGGCTCTTGGTTCTCACCCCCTCCATAGACTTACACTGTAATTATGACAACTTCCGGAGGACGTCCTCCAACCTATCAGAACTCTTGCAGCATGAACTGACATGTTGTCCACCCAATCAAAGGATCAGAGAATGAATCTAGTTCTGAAAGCATAAGCTACAGCTAGCTAGCACTGTAGTGTATACAATGTGGTGAGTAGCTGTGGTGAGAAAGACAGTAGTTGCGCAGTTTTAAACAAATTCATTTCTTCAGAAATTAAGAAGTGAGAGAGCTAGCTATATATTTTTTAATTTTTTATTTTTACTTTCACTTAGCTAGCAAACGGAGCTAGCTAGGTAAGCTTACTCAAACACCCGGCTCAAACAACAAGGGATTACATGTTTGCTAGCCTGCTATCTAACACTGGAACTTTTCCAAGTCAAGGTAAGCTTTTATTCATTTATTGGTGAGAGAGTGCCAAGAGTGTGCAAAGCTGTCATCAAGGCAAAGATTTGAAGAATCTCAAATATAGAATATATTTTGATTTAACACTTTTTGGGGGATTCCATATGTGTTATTTCATAGTTTTGATGTCTTCACTATTATTCTACAATGTAGAAAATAATAAAAATTAAGAAAAACCCTTGAATGAGTTGTTCTAAAACTTTCGACCGGTAGTGTATAATAATACCAAATACCCCACCGAAGACATTCTTTAAAAAAATATACTTTATATGGGCAAATAAAACTGATAGAATAAAGGAAAGTTTTACATCTCCCTAAGAGGAAACAATGGGTACATATTGAAGATACACAAACCCGACAATCTTTTCACGTGTCTATTTCCAAAGGATAAAGCGAAGACCATTAACAACTTAATAGTTTAGAACACGATAACAATATGGAAGAAAATGAAATGGATTCTACAAGAACCAATATCCCTCCCTAAAAAACACACCCCTATGGAACAATCCTTGGATAGCTTTTTAGAATTCACATATAAATTGGTCCACATGGAAAAGGCATAGAAACTGTAAATTACTTGGTAAGGGAAAAATAAATCGACTTAAATGACAGAGTAAAAAAGCAATTTTGGACTGACGAATGTAGATATTTTCAAATACATGCAACTTAAAAGTTTCATATCCCAAAATTTTGATTTGAAATATTTTGGACATCAGAGCAATGTTGAGGGAATCCTTTTTGAGTCAGAAAAGGATACTAATATAATAGGTAAGGTATACAAAACACTGAAGAGTGCCTATCCAATTTACAATCTCTTAGATAAAAATATGAACTATTGGTACCAAAACGTAAAAATAACTGATATTGGCACAAGATGGAGGTGTTGGGACGTAACTAACGAAATTGTAAACTTAATCCACTAACGGAAATGTTAATTAATCCAGTCATGTTTTAAGTGTAAAACTAACAATGACTCAATAATTCATGCCTTCTGGGAATGCTATGAAGTCCAAAAGTTAGAAAGTTGGCTGTTAGACGGACTAAAAGTAATCTTTAAATTTCTATCTGCATATTTCAAGGCATGGCAAATGAGGGTGAGGTGAGATTCCCAATGGGTTGGACCATACTTTTCTAGTCAATCATTTTGAAAAAAAGTTTACATAAAAACTGGAAATCATTAAGACAGTGGATGAATCAAATGCATTATTATTGAAATTTTGCAAAAAAAAATGTGGGCCCACATCGAGAAATAAAATAACACAATTTGAGGCCATGTGGCATAGAGTGTTAAACGAGCTGGAAACGCCCCAGGTATAAAGGATGAGAGGGAACGTTGGACTGAGACAAACGGAATAGATATGGGTGCGGTAGGAACATGGGTTTGAGCAGGTTGTCAAAAATAACTTTTTGGAGTTATTGATTTTTTTTGGAATTTGTGTGCGTCTGTCTATTAGATTCCGACATGCATATATTATCTATATTCGTTTTTGCCACGTGTATTAACTTACAGACACCTTAATGCATACTTTTAAAATGTATTATGTTTTCCCCTTAATGTATAACTGTCCCCACTAGAACAACCAAAATACTTAAATTCATCCTTGAAACATTTAATTGAAATACTGTAGAATTCCATTCATTCTTATGGAGGACTGCTCCTGGCTTCAAAGTCCCTTAATGGCCGATACATAGCATCATCAATCCAGGGTTTATATACATCATTGGTTCAAATTCTCATTCTTAGTGGAAAGACTGAAGTGCCTTGTTCATTGAATAAAATCCTGAGACTGTGGCACTGATTATACAACACAGGAAGGAGTAGTGCTCACTAGTGCACAGCGGTAGAAAAAAACAAAAACGTTTTATTGGAGTTTCTTATTGGACAAGTTGAGGTAGTCCCTCCCCATTTACATCCATTTTGGTTTCTATTGAATATGGTTGACGGCAAGGTCTTGCTGGTAACAGGAGATCTGCTGTGGCAGGTTGGAGCTTCATGTTCACGTTGAGTTGTAGTGGAAACACTGTGACAGGATTAAGACCTGTGTGTAAAATTAATTCAAATATAAATAATCTAGTAAATTACTATATACTGTATGTAAAACATAGGTCTATTTCCTTTCAGTTTAAACTAAATGTTTGAGTTCACTATCAATATGAGAAGTTTAGCTAACTATTGAATGAATGTTAGTCTGACACCAAAGCCTGTTAACTATGATTAGTGTTGCTTAGAGTCAAGAGACAAGACACATGGACTTCTGGGTAATTTATTTGAAAACAGTGATTGGGTTGATTTGATGTTGACATTATCCTCACCAATAACCTGATTACTAAATGCATTGTGCTACATAATGACAAGACAAGACAGTACAGTATCAAGAAAAAGACCAGTGAGTGTTTTGAAAACAATAAACAACTCCACCCAGGTGAAAATATTCTGACGTTCTCTGCAGAACCGGTAAAATGATCCCTTTAACAGCAGTAGGAACCTTCCGTCACAATAGAACACCGGGAGAGTTCCGTCCGAGAGTTATAATGTACTTCTATCTAAAACCACAGGTGACAAAATGAACCAAATCGTTTTTCAGTAGGTCAGTTTAAGTTGTAAAGCAGTTTCCTGGCTGATCGATGAGCGATGTGACTTTCCATCGTTCAGCCTCATTATTACAGTCCAAACAAACATTAAAACGCTCAGTTTGTCATGTGAAAACCTGGGTTCAATTACTAATTGAAATCATTTCAAATATTTTAAACTGTGCTCAACTGAATGTGCCTGTTGCAATTGAATTAATAATAAGTCGCAATAGTATTTTAAACCAGGTCTGGCGGTGTGAAGACTAGAGCGTGACTGTCTCCCTACATCATTACCAGGCTGTGACAGAACAGCCTACGTACAACATACTCATGATTTAAATGAAATGATTCATCGCATCAGTGCCAAACAACCATACATTTCTGTCTCCCTCTCCTTCCATTCAAACGTCTTACCATCCATCCGGTGGGGCATGAGCCACCAACAAGACCGCCTTGTGTGACAGCTCACATTAACGACAAAACATCATTTAAACTCACAATAGAGAAGTTTAGAACTTAGAACATGTAGAACTAAAAACACAGGGGTTAGGCTATATGTAAAATAATATAATACAAATATCATCGGACCATATTATGGATGTCACTGGATTAGTTTGGGTTATATAAGGGTGCTAAAGACACAAGGATTACCGTTAGAAGTTATTTAGGTTAGCATATAGCTAGCATCTCTAGCTAGTTAGCCAGCCATGCTAAAGACACACAAATCACCTTTAGGTAAGCTAGAAGATTCCAACCTTATACGCTCTGCTATATGGTTGGAAAGGGCTTTTGTTTAGATTAAGACACACCGCTGAGACGTTTTCGCCCTCATGCTAGCCAGCATGTGGTTACTGCTAGCTAGCATGAGGACGAAAACGGAATCACCTTAAGTGCTTTGTTTAAATTAGCAAGTAGCTAGCATCTCTCTAGCTAGCCTGCCATGCTAAAGATACTTGAATCACCTTTAGACCGGCCTTGGGTTAGCTAAAAGCTAGCATCTCTCTAGCTAGCTGTGCTAGAGTTAGGCTACAAGGGTCTCCTGTAGGTTTTCTTTAGATTAGCTAGCATATCTAGCTAGCTAGCTAATTAGCTAGCAGTAGCATCTCCCTAGCTAGGTGTGCCGTCTCTCTAGCTACGCTTTTCTAGCCTCTCCTACATTGTCTGACGTCAGATAGCGCTGACGGCCGTCTGCACTCGGTTGAGGGACGAGCGTCGCGTAGGAGTGACACCATCTGACGTGAGACAATGGGCTCTCCTATTGCAAGGAGACACAGCTAGGACCTATTCAGGAGGCTGCAACGCTACAGATAGCTCACAGACCAGCATAGCTGTTATATACTGTACATTTCTGCCATGTAGAACACAGGCTCACGTCATATTCCTACATTTCATATGGAAGTGCATTTCATATGCATCCTGATCCTTACATTTCATATGGTATAGAAACACGTTTTGTATCTCCAGTATTCTGTGTTTTCAGCTCACTGACTGGACCCCTAGAGGAGACTAGTGTCCTTTAACACAAAGCCTTTTAAATAAACACAATTTATAATATATATGATATTAAAAAACCAGAACGCCTCAATCTACATCCAATTAAAACAGGGATAAAACAAAACAATTATACTTTTTCTGCTGGGAAAAATAACAGTACAATATCACATAATAATAATAATAATAATACTACAAAAGGTCAGAAAGCTGTTAAACCAGTTTGAGGTGAACCACTGCTTAACAGGAAGCTGTTAAACCAGTTTGAGGTGAACCACTGCTTAACAGAAAGCTGTTAAACCAGTTTGAGGTGAACCACTGCTTAACAGAAAGCTGTTAAACCAGTTTGAGGTGAACCACTGCTTAACAGGAAGCTGTTAAACCAGTTTGAGGTGAACCACTGCTTAACAGGAAGCTGTTAAACCAGTTTGAGGTGAACCACTGCTTAACAGAAAGCTGTTAATAAACCAGTTTGAGGTGAACCACTACTTAACAGAAAGCTGTTAAACCAGTTTGAGGTGAACCACTGCTTAACAGAAAGCTGTTAATAAACCAGTTTGAGGTGAACCACTGCTTAACAGAAAGCTGTTAAACCAGTTTGAGGTGAACCACTGCTTAACAGAAAGCTGTTAAACCAGTTTGAGGTGAACCACTGCTTAACAGTAAATAAAATGCAGTAGTGCAAAAATTCATAGTTACCCCCCCACCACCTTCCATAGCCCTCCCTGATTCATCCACAAGGTGAAGTGGGGGGGTTCTTATTGCCCCTTCAGAGTGTGTGTGTGAGGGCCATAGTCCTACACATTATCGCCCCCCCCTCCCCTCTAGCCCCAGTATCATGACATCATCAGTAGGTATACTGCTCTACCATAGCCACGTTCAGTTGCAAAACGTTGTCCAAACGTTGCAGATAAAAAAAATGTCATGAATAGAGCTAGATCTAGAGCTGGGCGATAAGGACAAAAAAAAAAAAATCCATATTGGGATAAATGACCTGAATTTATTTAATAACGATAAATAGAAAGGAGAGTATATAACAATCTGCACCACCATATGGTTTTAATATCCTTTAAAGGCCCAGTGTAGTTTAAAAAGGGTTTCCCCCCCCCCCTGTGTGGTTGGAATAATACTGTGAAATTGTAAAAAAAAAAAAAAAGATGATAATGCCCTTTAAGTGTAAAAACTGTTTGAAAAGACCGCCTGAAATGTCTGCCTGTTTTGGTGGGATGGAGTTTTGGGCGTGTCTGGTGACATCACCAGGTGGTGAATTAGTTAATAGACGAATAAGAAAGAGTTCCAAAACTCTCTGCCAATAACAGCTAGTTTTCAGTTTCCCCTCCCCACTCAGACCACTCCCAGACAGTCCTAGCAAAACTCTTGCTTGAGAAATTGCTCTTTGCTATTTAGCTTTCTGTTTATTTTAATTGAAAACAATCACAGTAAGGTACTTAATTGTTACCCAGAAATGACTTGATATTGAGATAAAAACGGCAGCACTGGGCCTTTAAACTACTACTAGTGTGATGGTTGTAGCCATCAGTTGTTCCATTAACAATCACCCATATTAGCAAACTTATTTCATTTAAAACTTCACATTTCTCTAGTACAGGCTACTTATTGTAATGAATGATATTAACAAAATGCCTGCGTTAAGTGATCGGTATAGTCGGTGTCGGATAATTTTTTGGTTTATCATCCCAGCTCTAATGTGATCTGCAATTCACAGACATGTTTGTTCTACATAGGATTTTTCTATCTGAACGTTCCAAAACGTTGCATGCTGCTGAAAGTGCCCCACGTCTCATCATAAGTAGGGATACTGTCCCAACCGTCGAGGGCTGAGCTGGTATGCGCTGTAGGCTTCAGCCCGGGGCCTCACACTAATGTATGGAGGCCCAGCAGTAAACTGGTGCTGATAGGTTGCAGGAAGCCCCACCCCATGGATCATTCCTGACCCCACCGAAGACTCCTTCCTGGTCCCTGCGTCACTCCGGGCCAACCCCGAAGCTCCGTAAGAGACGGTGGAAGGGGCGTAGGTGGAAGGGGTGGGGTGGCCACGCCCCAGGAACTGTTCCATGGCCTGAGAGGCGGAGGCTAGCGCGGCGGAGGCGGGGAAGGTGTAGAGGCTGGGGGCGGAGCTTAGGGAGGGCGCTTCCTGAAAGGTGTAGTGGGAAGCGGGACTAGGGGGGTATGTTGCCTGGCGACGCAGGTTGCCGTGGGAACGGTCCTGAGATGAGGATGAGACTACAGGCTGTACCTGGAGAAAGAGAGGCAGGCAGACTGCATCAGAACATGTATTTTGCCAAATATCTCAATGAAAATAAACTGTATAAACAAAGGAAAAATCTTACATCACTGTTTAAAAATTAAAATAGACAATCAACTGTTCTGCACAATATATTTCTATCTGAAAGTTCTGTAACATGTCACAGTGGCCTGGGGCACACCTGCTAGTAAGAGAGGATACTATTGGCTGGCCGACTCACCTGGCTGAGGTTGAGAGGATGTGATTGGCTGGGGGCTAGCTTATGGCGGTCGCTGTTGTCACCACTACAGGGCTGTCGATTGGCCCGCTTGGGCTTGATGTATGAGCTCTGGAGTTGCCCTGGAAACCAACCAGGAAGAGACAGAGAGACATGGTTAGAAATACAGCCTTCAATGAAACACTCAAACTGGTTTTAAAGAATTCTGTGCTTCTGTATACTGTTTTTGTGATTCTAAACTGTACAGAGCTCTGTGGGTATGTCCTAGTGTTGTCAAGATACCAGAATTTTGACTTTGATACTGAAACCAGGTTTAGTATCACAATACTCGATACCAACAATACTAAGGCAAAAAAAGGCATTTGAGTTAGTGGAGCTAACATGATGCAGCCCAGACTCCCAGGCTAGCAGTGAGTTAGTGGAGCTAACATGATGCAGCCCAGACTCCCAGTACAGGCTAGCAGTGAGTTAGTGGAGCTAACATGATGCAGCCCAGACTCCCAGTACAGGCTAGCAGTGAGTTAGTGGAGCTAACATGATGCAGCCCAGACTCCCAGTACAGGCTAGCAGTGAGTTAGTGGAGCTAACATGATGCAGCCCAGACTCCCAGGCTAGCAGTGAGTTAGTGAAGCTAACATGATGCAGCCCAGACTCCCAGTGCAGGCTAGCAGTGAGTTAGTGGAGCTAACATGATGCAGCCCAGACTCCCAGTACAGGCTAGCAGTGAGTTAGTGAAGCTAACATGATGCAGCCCAGACTCCCAGTACAGGCTAGCAGTGAGTTAGTGAAGCTAACATGATGCAGCCCAGACTCCCAGGCTAGCAGTGAGTTAGTGGAGCTAACATGATGCAGCCCAGACTCCCAGTACAGGCTAGCAGTGAGTTAGTGAAGCTAACATGATGCAGCCCAGATTCCCAGTACAGGCTAGCAGTGAGTTAGTGGAGCTAACATGATGCAGCCCAGACTCCCAGGCTAGCAGTGAGTTAGTGAAGCTAACATGGTGCAGCCCAGACTCCCAGTGCAGGCTAGCAGTGAGTTAGTGGAGCTAACATGATGCAGCCCAGACTCCCAGTACAGGCTAGCAGTGAGTTAGTGAAGCTAACATGGTGCAGCCCAGACTCCCAGTGCAGGCTAGCAGTGAGTTAGTGAAGCTAACATGGTGCAGCCCAGACTCCCAGTGCAGGCTAGCAGTGAGTTAGTGGAGCTAACATGATGCAGCCCAGACTCCCAGTGCAGGCTAGCAGTGAGTTAGTGAAGCTAACATGGTGCAGCCCAGACTCCCAGGCTAGCAGTGAGTTAGTGGAGCTAACATGGTGCAGCCCAGACTCCCAGTACAGGCTAGCAGTGAGTTAGTGGAGCTAACATGATGCAGCCCAGACTCCCAGTACAGGCTAGCAGTGAGTTAGTGGAGCTAACATGGTGCAGCCCAGACTCCCAGTACAGGCTAGCAGTGAGTTAGTGGAGCTAACATGGTGCAGCCCAGACTCCCAGTGCAGGCTAGCAGTGAGTTAGTGAAGCTAACATGATGCAGCCCAGACTCCCAGTACAGGCTAGCAGTGAGTTAGTGGAGCTAACATGGTGCAGCCCAGACTCCCAGGCTAGCAGTGAGTTAGTGGAGCTAACATGATGCAGCCCAGACTCCCAGGCTAGCAGTGAGTTAGTGGAGCTAACATGATGCAGCCCAGACTCCCAGTACAGGCTAGCAGTGAGTTAGTGGAGCTAACATGATGCAGCCCAGACTCCCAGTACAGGCTAGCAGTGAGTTAGTGGAGCTAACATGATGCAGCCCAGACTCCCAGTACAGGCTAGCAGTGAGTTAGTGGAGCTAACATGATGCAGCCCAGACTCCCAGTACAGGCTAGCAGTGAGTTAGTGGAGCTAACATGATGCAGCCCAGACTCCCAGTACAGGCTAGCAGTGAGTTAGTGGAGCTAACATGGTGCAGCCCAGACTCCCAGTGCAGGCTAGCAGTGAGTTAGTGAAGCTAACATGATGCAGCCCAGACTCCCAGTACAGGCTAGCAGTGAGTTAGTGGAGCTAACATGATGCAGCCCAGACTCCCAGTACAGGCTAGCAGTGAGTTAGTGGAGCTAACATGATGCAGCCCAGACTCCCAGTACAGGCTAGCAGTGAGTTAGTGGAGCTAACATGGTGCAGCCCAGACTCCCAGTACAGGCTAGCAGTGAGTTAGTGGAGCTAACATGGTGCAGCCCAGACTCCCAGTGCAGGCTAGCAGTGAGTTAGTGAAGCTAACATGGTGCAGCCCAGACTCCCAGGCTAGCAGTGAGTTAGTGAAGCTAACATGATGCAGCCCAGACTCCCAGTACAGGCTAGCAGTGAGTTAGTGGAGCTAACATGGTGCAGCCCAGACTCCCAGGCTAGCAGTGAGTTAGTGGAGCTAACATGATGCAGCCCAGACTCCCAGGCTAGCAGTGAGTTAGTGGAGCTAACATGATGCAGCCCAGACTCCCAGGCTAGCAGTGAGTTAGTGGAGCTAACATGATGCAGCCCAGACTCCCAGTACAGGCTAGCAGTGAGTTAGTGGAGCTAACATGATGCAGCCCAGACTCCCAGTACAGGCTAGCAGTGAGTTAGTGGAGCTAACATGGTGCAGCCCAGACTCCCAGTGCAGGCTAGCAGTGAGTTAGTGAAGCTAACATGATGCAGCCCAGACTCCCAGTACAGGCTAGCAGTGAGTTAGTGGAGCTAACATGATGCAGCCCAGACTCCCAGGCTAGCAGTGAGTTAGTGGAGCTAACATGATGCAGCCCAGACTCCCAGGCTAGCAGTGAGTTAGTGGAGCTAACATGATGCAGCCCAGACTCCCAGTACAGGCTAGCAGTGAGTTAGTGGAGCTAACATGATGCAGCCCAGACTCCCAGGCTAGCAGTGAGTTAGTGAAGCTAACATGATGCAGCCCAGACTCCCAGTGCAGGCTAGCAGTGAGTTAGTGGAGCTAACATGATGCAGCCCAGACTCCCAGTACAGGCTAGCAGTGAGTTAGTGAAGCTAACATGGTGCAGCCCAGACTCCCAGTGCAGGCTAGCAGTGAGTTAGTGGAGCTAACATGGTGCAGCCCAGACTCCCAGTGCAGGCTAGCAGTGAGTTAGTGAAGCTAACATGATGCAGCCCAGACTCCCAGTACAGGCTAGCAGTGAGTTAGTGGAGCTAACATGGTGCAGCCCAGACTCCCAGTACAGGCTAGCAGTGAGTTAGTGGAGCTAACATGGTGCAGCCCAGACTCCCAGTGCAGGCTAGCAGTGAGTTAGTGAAGCTAACATGATGCAGCCCAGACTCCCAGTACAGGCTAGCAGTGAGTTAGTGGAGCTAACATGGTGCAGCCCAGACTCCCAGGCTAGCAGTGAGTTAGTGGAGCTAACATGATGCAGCCCAGACTCCCAGGCTAGCAGTGAGTTAGTGGAGCTAACATGATGCAGCCCAGACTCCCAGGCTAGCAGTGAGTTAGTGGAGCTAACATGATGCAGCCCAGACTCCCAGTACAGGCTAGCAGTGAGTTAGTGGAGCTAACATGATGCAGCCCAGACTCCCAGTACAGGCTAGCAGTGAGTTAGTGGAGCTAACATGATGCAGCCCAGACTCCCAGGCTAGCAGTGAGTTAGTGAAGCTAACATGATGCAGCCCAGACTCCCAGTGCAGGCTAGCAGTGAGTTAGTGGAGCTAACATGATGCAGCCCAGACTCCCAGTACAGGCTAGCAGTGAGTTAGTGGAGCTAACATGGTGCAGCCCAGACTCCCAGTACAGGCTAGCAGTGAGTTAGTGGAGCTAACATGATGCAGCCCAGACTCCCAGGCTAGCAGTGAGTTAGTGAAGCTAACATGATGCAGCCCAGACTCCCAGTACAGGCTAGCAGTGAGTTAGTGGAGCTAACATAATGCAGCCCAGACTCCCAGTACAGGCTAGCAGTGAGTTAGTGAAGCTAACATGGTGCAGCCCAGACTCCCAGTGCAGGCTAGCAGTGAGTTAGTGAAGCTAACATGATGCAGCCCAGACTCCCAGTACAGGCTAGCAGTGAGTTAGTGGAGCTAACATGGTGCAGCCCAGACTCCCAGTACAGGCTAGCAGTGAGTTAGTGGAGCTAACATGGTGCAGCCCAGACTCCCAGTGCAGGCTAGCAGTGAGTTAGTGAAGCTAACATGATGCAGCCCAGACTCCCAGTACAGGCTAGCAGTGAGTTAGTGGAGCTAACATGATGCAGCCCAGACTCCCAGGCTAGCAGTGAGTTAGTGGAGCTAACATGATGCAGCCCAGACTCCCAGGCTAGCAGTGAGTTAGTGGAGCTAACATGATGCAGCCCAGACTCCCAGGCTAGCAGTGAGTTAGTGGAGCTAACATGATGCAGCCCAGACTCCCAGTACAGGCTAGCAGTGAGTTAGTGGAGCTAACATGATGCAGCCCAGACTCCCAGTACAGGCTAGCAGTGAGTTAGTGGAGCTAACATGATGCAGCCCAGACTCCCAGGCTAGCAGTGAGTTAGTGAAGCTAACATGATGCAGCCCAGACTCCCAGTGCAGGCTAGCAGTGAGTTAGTGGAGCTAACATGATGCAGCCCAGACTCCCAGTACAGGCTAGCAGTGAGTTAGTGGAGCTAACATGGTGCAGCCCAGACTCCCAGTACAGGCTAGCAGTGAGTTAGTGGAGCTAACATGGTGCAGCCCAGACTCCCAGTGCAGGCTAGCAGTGAGTTAGTGAAGCTAACATGATGCAGCCCAGACTCCCAGTGCAGGCTAGCAGTGAGTTAGTGGATCAGGCAGGTTGCACTTGATCCCTGAGAAACATCTACCGAAAGCAACACATTCTAGTACCGAAACATTTTTCATGATCTAGTATCAAAAAAAGTACATAACTTTCGGTATACCGTGTAACACTAATATGTCCTGTGGGTGTGTGTGTGTGTGTTTGAGAGTGTATTAGACATGTTTGCATGCATGCGTGTGTTAGACGAGTGTGAGCCACCTCACCCGTCTCAGTCGGCTGGGTCTTGACAGATGGTGCCACCACGGCCAGTGACCTGCCCACAGACGTCCCCCCTCCTCGGAGGTGTGTCAGAGTGCTGGAGCCGGCGATGAGGCGGGGGGTGAGGGGGCTGGCCGTGGAGGAGTCAGAGTCGTGGACCGTCAAACAGCTGATTACGTTAGTTCTCTGAGCCGGACCACAGCTGTTAAACAGACAAACACAGAGATTCATACATTAGAAACATACATTAACCTGTTATGGATAGGGGGCAGTATTTTCACGGCCGGATAAAAAACGTACCCGATTTAATCTGTTTATTACTCCTGCCCAGAAACTAGAATTATGCATATAATTGTTTGATTTGGATAGAAAACACCCTAAAGTTTCTAAAACTGTTTGAATGGTGTCTGTGAGTATAACAGAACTCATATGGCAGGCCAAAACCTGAGAAGATTCCAAACAGGAAGTGCCCTCTCTGACCATTTCTTGGCCTTCTTTAGCCTCTTTATTGAAAACAGAGGATCTCTGCTGTAACGTGACACTTTCGAAGGCTCCCATAGGCTCTCAGAAGGCGCCAGAACGTTGAATGATGACTTTGCAGTCCATGGCTGAAAAACAGTAGCGCATTTGGATAGTGATCGATCTGAGAACAATGAGACGGGTGCGCGCATGCACGTGAAGAGTCCATTTTACATTTTTAGTCTTTGAACGAAAACAACGACTCCCGGGCGGGAATATTATCGCTATTTTACGAGAAAAATCGCATAAAATTTGATTTTAAACAGCGTTTGACATGCTTCGAAGTACGGTAATGGAATATTTAGAAATTCTTTGTCACGATACGCGCGGGCGCGTCACCATTCCTTACCCTTCGGATAGTGTCTTGAACGCACGAACAAAACGCCGCTATTTGGATATAACTATGGATTATTTGGAACCAAACCAACATTTGTTGTTGAAGTAGAAGTCCTGGGAGTGCATTCTGACGAAGAACAGCAAAGGTAATCCAATTTTTCTTATAGTAAATCTGAGTTTGGTGAGTACCAAACTTGGTGGGTGTCAAAATAGCTAGCCTGTGATGGCCGGGCTATCTACTCAGAATATTGCAAAATGTGCTTTCACCGAAAAGCGATTTTAAAATCGGACACCGCGATTGCATAAAGGAGTTCTGTATCTATAATTCTTAAAATAATTGTTATGTTTTTTTGTGAACGTTTATCGTGAGTAATTTAGTAAATTCACCGGAAGTGGTCGGTGGGAATGCTAGTTCTGAACGTCACATGCTAATGTAAAAAGCAGTTTTTTGATATAAATATGAACTTGATTGAACAAAACATGCATGTATTGTTTAACATAATGTCCTAGGAGTGTCATCTGATGAAGATCATCAAAGGTTAGTGCTGCATTTAGCTGTGGTTTTGGTTTTTGTGACATTATATGCTAGCTTGAAAAATGGGTGTGTGATTATTTAATGTTTTGCTTTCGTTGTAAAGCCTTTTTGAAATCGAACAGTGTGGTTAGATAAAGGAGAGTCTTGTCTTTAAAATGGTGTAAAATAGTCATATGTTTGAAAAATCGAAGTTTTCGGATTTTCGAGGAGTTTGTATTTCGCGCCACGCCCTATCATTGGATATTGGAGCGGTGTTCCGCTAGCGGAACGTCTAGACGTAAGAAGTTAAGAGATGCAGTACCAGTCAAAAGTTTGGACACACCTACTAATTCAAGGGTTTTTCTTTATTTTACTATTTTCTACATTGTAGAATAATAGTGAAGACATTGAAACTATGAAATAACACATATGGAATCATGTAGTAACCCAAAATGTTTTAAACAAATCAAAATATATTTTATATTTGAGATTCTTCAAAGTAGCCACTCTTTGCCTTGATGACAGCTTTGCACACTCTTGGCATTCTCTCAACCAACTTCACCTGGAATACTTTTCCAACAGTCTTGAAGGAGTTCCCACAAATGCTGAGCACTTGTTGGCTGCTTTTCCTTCACTCTGCGGTCCAACTCATCCCAAACCATCTCAACTGGGTTGAGTTCGGGTGATTTGTGGAGGCCAGGTCATCTGATGCAGCACTCCATCTCTCTCCTTCTTAGTCAAATAGCTGTTACACAGCCTGGAGGTGTGCTGAGTCATTGTCCTGTTGAAAAACAAATGATAGTCCCACTAAGCGCAAACCAGATGGGATGGCGTATCGCAGCAGAATGCTGTGGTAGCCATGCTGGTTTAGTGTGCCTTGAAATCAAAATACATCACGGACAGTGCCACCAGCAAAGCACCCCCACTCCTCCTCCTCCATGCTTCATGGTGGGAACCACACACGCAGAGATCATCTGTTCACCTCCTCTGCGTCTCACAAAGACATGGCGGTTGGAACCATAAATCTCAAATTTGGACTCATCAGACCAAAGGACAGATTTCCACCGGTCTAATGTCCATTGCTTGTGTTTTTCGGCCCAAGCAAGTCTTTTCTTATTATTGGTGTCCTTTAGTAGTGGTTTCTTTGCAGCAATTCGTCCATGAAGGCCTGATTCACGCAGTCTCCTCTGAACAGTTGATGTTGAGATGTGTCTGTTAATTGAACTCCGTGAAGCATTTATTTGGGCTGCAATTTCTGAGGCTGTTAACTCTAATGAACTTATCCTCTGCAGCAGAGGTAACTCTGGGTCTTCCATTCCTGTGGCGGTCCTCATGAGAGCCAGTTTCATCATTGCGCTTGATGATTTTTGCAATTGCACTTGAAGAAACTTTCAAAGTTCTTGAAATGTTACGGATTGAATAACCTTCATGTCTTAAAGTATTGATGGACTGTCATTTCTCTTTGCTTATTTGAGCTGTTCTTGTCATAATATTTTTAAATGTTTATTTAACCTTTATTTAACTAGGCAAGTCAGTTAAGAACAAATTCTTATTTACAATGAAGGACTAACCCGGACAACGCTGGGCCAATTGTGCGCCGCCCTATTGGACTCCCAATCACGGCCGGTTGTGATACAGCCTGGATGGCTTTGGGGTAGAAGCTGTTGAGGAGCCTTTTGGTCCTAGACTTGGTGCGCCGGTACCGCTTGCCGTTCGGTAGCAGAGAAAACAGTCTATAACTTGGGTGACTGGAGTCTCTGACAATTTTATGGGCTTTCCTCTGACACCGCCTATTATATAGGTCCTGGATGGCAGGAAGCTTGGCCCCAGTGATGTACTGGGCCGTACGCACTACCCTCTGTAGCACCGTACGGTCAGATGCCGAGCAGTTGCCATACCAGGCAGTGATGCAACATGTCAGGATGCTCTCGATGATGCAGCTGTAGAACCTTTTGAGGATCTGGGGACCCATGCCATATCTTTTCAGTCTCCAGTGAGGGAAAAGGTTTTGTCGTGCCCTCTTCACGACTGTGTTGGTATGTTTGGACCATGATAGTTTGTTGGTGATGTGGACACCAAGGAACTTGAAACTCTCAACCCTCTCCACTACCGCCCCGTCGATGTTAATGAGGGCCTGTTCGGCCCGCCTTTTCTTGTAGTCCACGATCATCTCCTTTTGTCTTGATCACGTTGAGGGAGAGGTTGGTGTCCTGGCACTATGACCTCCTCCCTATAGGCCGTCTCATCGCTGTCGGTGATCAGGCCTACCACTGTTGTGTCGTCAGCAAACTTAATGATGGTGTCGGAGTCGTGTTTGGCCAAGCAGTCGTGGGTGAACAGGGAATACAGGAGGGGCCTAAGTACACACCCCTGAGGGGCCCCAGTGTTAAGGATCAGTGTGGCAGACGCGTTACCTCAATTACCTCGACTAACCGGTGCCCCGCACATTGACTCTGTACCGGTACCCGCTGTATATAGCCTTGCTATTGTTATTTTACTGCTGCTCTTTAATTACTTGTTACTTACATTTTTGGGGGGTATTTTTTCTTAACTGCATTGTTGGTTAAGGGCTAATAAGTAAGCCTTTCTCTGTAAGGTCTACACCTGTTTTATTCGGCGCATGTGACTAATACAATTTGATTTGATTTTACAATGTACAAAATAGTAAAAATAAAGAAAAACCCTGGAATGAGTAGGTGTGTCCAAACTTTTGACTGGTACTGTACATACATTAGATTCATAACAACAACAGAAATAAAGAATGGTAGATGGTGGTGGATAGGATGATCAGATTTTCATATGTTTTAGGAAAACTTTAATAATTGTTTTACCATCATTTGTGGATGACCTATGCTCCTCACTGAGTTAAAGGGTTTAATTCAAGTAAGTCAGTGAAATTGTTGCATATCAACGGAGATTAGTTAGGCTAGATGATAGTTTTGATAGGCTATCATCTGCAAACCATCTATAAAGGGACTGTCCACATAAAACCAACAGTCGTTTGTGATTGGAAAGGAGAACAGACACAGGAATTGACCTCACCTGGCGGGGTGGAACTTCCTCTCGTCTTCCTCGTCTGAGTCGCTGTGGATGGTGATGACGCTGACCGCCGGGCTGGGCGTGTCTGAGATGATGATTGGCTGAGAGAGAGCTGCCACACTGCAGGTGGGCGGAGTCAGCATGGCGTTGGTGAGCAGCGACACACCAGACACACCCCTGGATACAGACACGCAGGGATAAGAAACGTACTTAGGTACACACTGGTTGATAACTGTTACTAGTTGATAACTGTTACTAATTAATAACTACCTATATAGTTGATAACAGTTACTAGTTAATAACTAACTATATAGTTGATAACTGTTACTATATAGTTGATAACTGTTACTATATAGTTGATAACTGTAACTAGTTGATAACTGTTACTATATAGTTGATAACTGTAACTAGTTGATAACTGTAACTATATAGTTGATACCTGTAACTAGTTGATAACTGTTACTAATTAATAACTAACTACATAGTTGATAACTGTTACTAATTAATAACTAACTATATACTTGATAACTGTTACTAGTTGATAACTGTTACTCTATAGTTGATAACTGTTACTATATACTTGATAACTGTTACTATATAGTTGATAACTGTTACTAGTTGATAACTGTTACTATATAGTTGATAACTGTTACTATATACTTGATAACTGTTACTATATACTTGATAACTGTTACTATATAGTTGATAACTGTTACTAGTTGATAACTGTAACTATATAGTTGATAACTGTTACTATATACTTGATAACTGTTACTAGTTGATAACTCTTACTATATACTTGATAACTGTTACTAGTTGATAACTGTTACTCTATAGTTGATAACTGTTACTATATAGTTGATAACTGTTACTAGTTGATAACTGTAACTATATAGTTGATAACTGTTACTATATACTTGATAACTGTTACTAGTTGATAACTGTTACTCTATAGTTGATAACTGTTACTATATAGTTGATAACTGTTACTAGTTGATAACTGTAACTATATAGTTGATAACTGTTACTATATAGTTGATAACTGTTACTAGTTGATAACTGTTACTAGTTGATAACTGTTACTATATAGTTGATAACTGTTACTATATAGTTGATAACTGTAACTAGTTGATAACTGTTACTAGTTGATAACTGTAACTAGTTGATAACTGTAACTAGTTGATAACTGTTACTATATAGTTGATAACTGTAACTAGTTGATAACTGTAACTAGTTGATAACTGTAACTATATAGTTGATAACTGTAACTAGTTGATAACTGTTACTAGTTGATAACTGTTACTATATAGTTGATAACTGTAACTAGTTGATAACTGTTACTAGTTGATAACTGTTACTATATAGTTGATAACTGTAACTAGTTGATAACTGTAACTAGTTGATAACTGTAACTATATAGTTGATAACTGTAACTAGTTGATAACTGTAACTATATAGTTGATAACTGTAACTAGTTGATAACTGTTACTATATAGTTGATAACTGTAACTAGTTGATAACTGTAACTAGTTGATAACTGTAACTAGTTGATAACTGTAACTATATAGTTGATAACTGTAACTAGTTGATAACTGTAACTATATAGTTGATAACTGTAACTATATAGTTGATAACTGTAACTAGTTGATAACTGTAACTAGTTGATAACTGTAACTAGTTGATAACTGTTACTATATAGTTGATAACTGTAACTAGTTGATAACTGTAACTATATAGTTGATAACTGTTACTAATTAATAACTGTTACTATATAGTTGATAACTGTTACTCTATAGTTGATAACTGTAACTATATAGTTGATAACTGTTACTAGTTGATAACTGTTACTATATAGTTGATAACTGTTACTAATTAATAACTGTTACTATATAGTTGATAACTGTTACTCTATAGTTGATAACTGTAACTAGTTGATAACTGTTACTAGTTGATCACTGTAACTATATAGTTGCTAACTGTAACTAATTAATAACTGTTACTAGTTGATAACTGTTACTATATAGTTGATAACTGTTACTAATTAATAACTGTTACTATATAGTTGATAACTGTTACTCTATAGTTGATAACTGTAACTAGTTGATAACTGTTACTAGTTGATCACTGTTACTATATAGTTGATAACTGTAACTAGTTGATAACTGTAACTATATAGTTGATAACTGTTACTATATACTTGATAACTGTTACTATATAGTTGATAACTGTAACTATATAGTTGATAACTGTAACTAGTTGATAACTGTAACTAGTTGATAACTGTAACTATATAGTTGATAACTGTTACTAGTTGATAACTGTAACTATATAGTTGATAACTGTAACTAGTTGATAACTGTAACTAGTTGATAACTGTTACTAGTTGATAACTGTAACTATATAGTTGATAACTGTAACTAGTTGATAACTGTAACTAGTTGATAACTGTAACTAGTTGATGACTGTTACTATATAGTTGATAACTGTTACTAATTAATAACTGTTACTCTATAGTTGATAACTGTAACTATATAGTTGATAACTGTTACTATATAGTTGATAACTGTAACTAGTTAATAACTGTAATTAGTTGTTGTGCCACGATCTATCCATAGCCTTTCTCTTCCAGTCATTTGTACCTGGTGTTTCTGTTGTTGCCACGGCGACCCTTGGCCCTCTTCCCCGCGCCGCTCCTCTCCTGCTGTGACCTCTGGGTGGCCTGACCCCGGCTAGGGTCAAAGGTCGATTGACTCTGCTGCAGTACTCCCCTGTACTGAGACCCCCTACACACACCACACACATCTGAGTACCCCTGCTTTTCTTCAGACCTGGGGTTCAAATACTGTTTCTGTGCTTGTGAGCTTGCCTGGCTTAAATCAACCAATAGAAAAGTCCCAAAACCGCAAACCCCACCCATCTGGGATAGTTACACCCTGACATGATCTGGGTAATAATCCTATTGGTGGACTGACTTCTGTTCTCTTTTTTTAAGAGGTCTATTCTGACAGACAGCTATGTAACCATGGTGATAACCATACCTCCAGCTGTTTGTGTGCTGGGCTGTGTCCGGAAGGAGCGTCTCTACGGGAGACTCCGCGACAACCGTCTGGTGGGAGGAGCCGTGGATGGCCACACCAGGAACCTGCTGCCATGACGACGGGATGAGGATCTGCTGAGTGCCGGCGGGCCAAGCCTGCTACAGAGAACACACACACACACACACACACACACATAAACACACACAAACCAGTTAGCATTCATTCCAGTGTATATCTGTAATATCACATGAAAGCAGTGCCAACCCTGGTCAGAAAGTCATTGTCCAGAAGAGCCAATGAGTCAACCTGGAGCTAGTAATCAATGTCAGGAATAGGGATGAATATTTTACAAATGTTTCATCCCGAGAATAAATCACTTTTCTCCCAGGTAACCCAGTATTTCCCGCCAAAACTGGAAGCGCCATTGAAAAGCATATAAATTGGCCTATATCTGGATTTGATTAGAGCTTTGATTGAAAATTCTAGCCTGATTTTATGATCTCTACAATAACAACATTTAAAGGAGATCCAAGACCAAAAAAGACCAAACAATTATGCCGTTATCTAAGACGTATATAATATATGTAGGCCGTCATTGTAAATAAGAATTTGTTCTTAACTCACTTGCTTAGTTAAATAAAGGTTAAATAAATAAAAAATATTTACAAAAATATATATAGGCTACTGCACATTACGCACAGCAGAAAACATAAAATCCAATAGAGATAGCTAGCTGGATGCTTTCTTGGGTAAAATACACCGAACAAAAATATAAAACGCAACATGCCACATTTTCAAAGATTTTACTGAGTTACAGTTCATTATAAGGGAATCAGTCAATAGAGTTGACCAGGCTGTTGATTGTGGCCTGTGGAATGTTGGTCCCACTCCTCTTCAATGGCTGTGCCAAGTTGCTGGATATCGGTGGGAACTGCAACACGCTGTTGTACACGTAGACCCAGAGCATCCCAAACATGCTCAATGGGAGGACATGTCTGGTGACTACGCAGGCCATGGAAGAACTGGGACATTTTCGGCTTCCAGGAATTGTGTACAGATCCTTGCGACGTGGGGCTGTGCATTATCATGCTGAAACATGAGGTGATGGTGGTGGATGAATGGCACGATAATGGGCCTCAGGATCTCATCACGGTATCTCTGTGCATTCAAATTGCAATAGATAAACTGCAATTGTGTTCGTTGTCCGTAGAATATGCCTTCCCATACCAATAACCCCACCTCCACCATGGGGCACTCTTTTCACAACGTTGACATCAACAAACCGCTCACCCACACGATGCCATACACGGTTTCTGCCATCTGCCCGGTACAGTTTAAACCGGGATTCATCCGTGAAGAGCACTTTTCTCCAGCGTGCCAGTGGGGCATCGATGGTGAGCATTTTCCCACTGAAGTCAGTTACGACGCCGACCCTGGTGAGGAGGACAAGCACGCAGATGAGCTTCCCTGAGACGTTTCCGACAGTTTGTGGAGACATTTTTCAGTTGTGCAAACCCACAGTTTCATCAGTTGTCCAGGTGGCTGGTCTCAGACGATCCAGCAGGTGAAGAAGCTGGATACTAAAGCGCTGCTCAGCCTTCTTAACAACACTATCAACAAGGCAGGAGAGCTAACATTAATAATATGCATCTCAATCTCTCATGGCTCAAAGTAGAGGAGAGGTTGACTTCATCACTACTTGTATTTGTGAGAAGTATTGACATGTTGAATGCACCAAGCTGTCTGTTTAAACTACTAGCACACAGCTCAGACACCATGCATACCCCACAATACATGCCACCAAAGGTCTCTTCACAGTCCCCAAGTCCAGAACAGACTATGGGAGGTGCACAGTACTACATAGAGCCATGACTACATGGAACTCTATTCCACATCAAGTAACTGATACAAGCAGTAGAATCAGATTCATAAAACAGATAAAAAATACACCTTATGGCACAGTGGGGACTATGAAGAGACACACACGCACATAAGACACGCATTCTATACACATATGGATGTTGTATTGTAGATATGTGGTTGTAGAGTAGTGGTCTGAGGGAACACACAATGTGTTGTGAAAAGGGTTATGAAATGTAATATTTTAAATTATATATAACTACCTTAATGTTTATGGACCCCAGGAAGAGTAGCTGCTGCTTTGGCAGGAACTAATGGGGATCCATAATAAACCCCAGGAAGAGTAGCTGCTGCTTTGGCAGGAACTAATGGGGATCCATAATAAACCCCAGGAAGAGTAGCTGCTGCCTTGGCAGGAACTAATGGGGATCCATAATAAACCCCAGGAAGAGTAGCTGCTGCCTTGGCAGGAACTAATGGGGATCCATAATAAACCCCAGGAAGAGTACCTGCTGCCTTGGCAGGAACTAATGAGGATCCTTAATAAACCCCAGGAAGAGTAGCTGCTGCCTTGGCAGGAACTAATGGGGATCCATAATAAACCCCAGGAAGAGTAGCCGCTGCCTTGGCAGGAACTAATGGGGATCCATAATAAACCCCAGGAAGAGTAGCTGCTGCCTTGGCAGGAACTAATGGGGATCCATAATAAACCCCAGGAAGAGTACCTGCTGCCTTGGCAGGAACTAATGAGGATCCATAATAAACCCCAGGAAGAGTAGCCGCTGCCTTGGCAGGAACTAATGGGGATCCATAATAAACCCCAGGAAGAGTAGCTGCTGCCTTGGCAGGAACTAATGGGGATCAATAACAAACCCCAGGAAGAGTAGCTGCTGCCTTGGCAGGAACTAATTGGGATCCATAATAAACCCCAGGAAGAGTACCTGCTGCCTTGGCAGGAACTAATGAGGATCCTTAATAAACCCCAGGATAATAAATTAATAATTAATAATAAATTCCAATACCAGACTCTTATGATTGCTAAATACTGCACAATTTAAACACCAATCCCCCCTTCCCAAAAACATGTGTAAATATTGGACTATAAACTGTGCCTTCCTGTATCATACTGATGATCATATGTTTATTCTATTCTTCTGAGACATTAACTTTGTTAGTATTCTTATCTTTATTATTATAATTGTTGCATCGTCCAGAAGGAATCTGTATGTAAGCATTTGGTTGGACGATGCATACCATGCCTATCCTGTGCATACGACTAATAAAACTTAGATGTGAGTTAGTTACTGATGAGGAAAAGAGACAGAGAGAGAGATAAGCATGATTTATCGACTTCCAAAAAGCATTTGATTCTATTTGGCATGCAGGACTGTTCTACAAAGTTATTGAAAGTGGTGTAGGGGGTAAAACATATGACATAATTAAATCAATGTATACTGGCAATACGTGCAGCATTAAAATTGGAAATAAAAGAACAGAATTCTTTAACCAGGGGCAGGGCCGTCGCCAGGGTTGCAATCTGAGCCCTGCACTCTTCAATATTTACATCAATGAATTGGCCACTATTCTAGAAATATCCTCAGCCCCTGGTGTTTGTCTCCACAATTCAGAGGTTAAATGCCTACTGTTCGCAGATGACCTATGCCTGCTGTCACCCACAGCACATGGCCTACAGCAGAGCCTGGACCTGCTAGAGCAGTACTGCCAGACCTGGGCCCTGGCAGTAAACCCCAAAAAGACAAAAATAAAACTTTTTCCAGAGAAGATCCAGATCTCAGGGAATTAGACCAAAGTTCTCAATTGGTACAAAATATATAGAGTACTGCACACACTACAATTACTTAGGATTAAAAATAAGCTCAACTGGACACCTTAATGAGGCAGTGAATGAACTGAGAGAGAAAGCACGCAGGGCATTCTACGCCATTAAAAAGCAAATTCAAATTGAAATACCTTTGGCTAAATTTGGCTAAAACTAATTGAATATGTCATTGAACCAATTGCACTTTATGGCAGCGAGGGGTGGGGTCCACTTGCAAAACAAGATTTCATCAAATGGGACAAACACCCCATTGAAACCCTGCATGCAGAGTTCTGTAAGATTCTCCTACATGTCCAAAACTACAAACAATGGATGCAGGGCAGAATTAGGACAATATCCACTAATAATAAAAACTCAAAAAAGAGCAATTCAGTTTTGGAAACATCTAAAATACATATCATTACCAAGCCCTGCAATGCCAAGAGCTGAGCAAAGAAAAGAGCCCTCATCCAGCTGGTCCTGGGGCTGAGTTCACAAACCTGTTCTACTAAAACACTGAAGCCTCAGGACCCTCATCCAGCTGGTCCTGGGGCTGAGTTCACAAACCTGTTCTACTAAAACACTGAAGCCTCAGCACCAGAACATCCAATCAATCAGAATAAACCAAATTACAACAGAGTCAAAACAAAACTACATTGCTTATTGGGAAACACAAGCACAAGCAAAATGCAGTGCTATCTGGCCCTAAATCGACAGTACACCGTGGCTAAATATTTGACCATGGTTACTGATCAAAACCTTAGAAAAACCTTGACAAAGTACAGGCTCAGTGAGCACAGCCTTGCCATTGAGAAGGGTAGACACAGGAACACCTGGCTCCCTGTAGAGGAAAGGCTGTGCAGCCACTGCACAACAGCAGAACCTGAGACGGAGCTGCATTTCCTGACAAACTGTCAAAAATATAAACAATTAGAGAGTGTCATTTCCCCAAATATGAAACCCTTAATCAAGGTTTCAAAGACCTCTCTGATGAGGATAGGCTACCCGTCCTGTTGGGGGAGGACGCAGAGAGCTGTGGGTTGGCAGCGCACTACATTGCTGCCTGCCATAAGATGAGGGACCGTTTCTGACAGACCAATCAACCTGCACATGTCCTCTACTGTATGCTTATTGTTATTGTTCAATGTATGGTTATTTTGACCCTTGGTTATTGTTGTTACTGTTGTCCCGTTGACAATTTTGATTCTTATTATTTTCATATTGTAAATATCCAAAGTAAGCTTTGGCAATATGTCCATTGTTACGTCATGCCAATAAAGCAAATTGAATTGAATTGAGAGAGACAGAGAGAGACTGAGAGAGAGACAGAGAGAGAGAGAGAGAGAGAGAGAGAAAGAGAGAGACAGAGAAAGCAAGATGGGAAGAGAGAGAGGGAAATGGAGAGAGACGGACAGAGACAGAGAGAGAGACAGAGAAAGCAAGATGGAAGAGAGGGAGGGAAATGGAGAGAGATGGACAGAGACAGAGAGAGAGACAGAGAGAGACAGAGAAAGCAAGATGGAAGAGAGGGAGGGAAATGGAGAGAGACAGACAGAGACAGAGAGAGAGAGACAGAGAGCGAGAAAGACAGAGAGAGAGAGAGAGAGAGAGAGAGAGAGAGAGAGAGAGAGAGAGAGAGAAAGCAAGACGGGAAGAGAGAGAAGGAAATGGAGAGAGACAGACAGAGACAGAGAGAGAGAGACAGAGAGAGAGACAGAGAGACAGAGAGACGAGAGAGAGAGAGAGAGGAGAGAGAGAGCGAGAGAGACAGAGCGAGAGAGAGAGCGAGAAAACAAGATGGGAAGAGAGAGAAGGAAATGGAGAGAGATGGACAGAGACAGAGAGAGAGAGACAGAGAGAGAGAGATGGAGACCGAGAAAGAGAGACAGAGAGAGACAGAGAGAGAGAGTGAGAGAGACAGAGAGAGAGAGAGAAAGAGAGAGTGAGAGAGAGACAGAGAGAGAAAGAGACACAGATAGAGAGAGAGACAGAGAGAGAGAGAGAGAGAGAGAGAGAGAGAGAGAGAGAGAGAGAGAGAGAGAGAGACGGAGACAGAGAGAGAGAGTGAGAGAGAGACAGAGAGAGAGATAGAGAGACATAGAGACAGAGAGAGAGAGAGAGACATAATAGAGACAGAGAGAGACGGAGCTATATGGCTGCTGACTAGCTCTCCACATCACCGATGTCATGGGAGTCTGGGACCTGATAAACTGGACAACTACATCCAACAAGAAAGGAAGGACGGAGGGAAACACTAACTAGAACCTTCTCATCGTGGTGCCAATACCGTTGAGCTGAAAGGAAAGGAGAAGAATGGATCGAGCGGTTAAGGAAAGATGTGTCTTAGCTGGTGTCTCAAGCAACGACAGGAAGCTTCAAGTAAAGTGAAGTCAGGCATCACTCCTCCATGTCCTCAGAACAGTAGAACTACAGAAAGGAGGGGAAGAGGGTGTGTGTAGGCGCCACCGCACTGCAAGAGAGAGGAAATGACAGACTGAGAAAAAGGAAACGGGGACAGAGAGAGAAAGAGGTAAGACACAGGGATAATCAGAGTAAAGACAGAGAAAGAGGTAAGAGACAGAGAAAGAGGTAAGACACAGGGATAATCAGAGTAGAGAAAGAGGTAAGAGACAGGGATAATCAGAGTAGAGACAGAGAAAGAGGTAAGAGACAGAGATAATCAGAGTAGAGACAGAGAAAGAGGTAAGACACAGGGATAATCAGAGTAAAGACAGAGAAAGAGGTAAGAGACAGAGAAAGAGGTAAGACACAGGGATAATCAGAGTGGAGACAGAGAAAGAGGTAAGAGACAGGGATAATCAGAGTAGAGACAGAGACAGAGGTAACACACAGGGATAATCAGAGTAGAGACAGAGAAAGAGGTAAGAGACAGGGATAATCAGAGTAGAGACAGAGACAGAGGTAAGAGACAGAGAAAGAGGTAAGACACAGGGATAATCAGAGTAAAGACAGAGAAAGAGGTAAGAGACAGAGAAAGAGGTAAGAGACAGGGATAATCAGAGTAGAAACAGAGAAAGAGGTAAGAGACAGGGATAATCAGAGTGGAGACAGAGAAAGAGGTAAGAGACAGGGATAATCAGAGTGGAGACAGAGAAAGAGGTAAGAGACAGGGATATTCAGAGTAGAGACAGAGAAAGAGGTAAGAGACAGGGATAATCAGAGTGGAGACAGAGAAAGAGGTAAGAGACAGGGATATTCAGAGTAGAGACAGAGAAAGAGGTAAGAGACAGGGATAATCAGAGTGGAGACAGAGAAAGAGGTAAGAGACAGGGATAATCAGAGTGGAGACAGAGAAAGAGGTAAGAGACAGAGATAATCAGAGTAGAGACAGAGACAGAGGTAACACACAGGGATAATCAGAGTAGAGACAGAGAAAGAGGTAAGAGACAGGGATAATCAGAGTGGAGACAGAGAAAGAGGTAAGAGACAGAGATAATCAGAGTAGAGACAGAGACAGAGGTAACACACAGGGATAATCAGAGTAGAGACAGAGAAAGAGGTAAGAGACAGAGATAATCAGAGTAGAGACAGAGAAAGAGGTAAGAGACAGAGAAAGAGGTAACACAGGGATAATCAGAGTAGAGACAGAGACAGAGGTAACACAGGGATAATCAGAGTAGAGACAGAGAAAGAGGTAACACACAGGGATAATAGGAGTAGAGACAGAGAAAGAGGTAAGAGACAGAGATAATCAGAGTAGAGACAGAGACAGAGGTAACACACAGGGATAATCAGAGTAGAGACGGAACATTATTGAAAGGGAGTGAATGAGAAGAGGATTGAACTGGGTGAGCGAGGAGGAGGAAGAACGTGGAGGTGTGTGTGTTTTACCAGCATGGTGGCAGTGTGCTCCAGCAGAGTGGGGTGGCCAGCATCACAGCCCAGCCCCAGGGGAACAGAGTACTGGGGGGCTACGCCCGCTACCGTGGGGGGGTGGGGGTGGAGGGTGGCTACAATCAGGGGTGTGCAGGAGCCCTGGGAGGTGGAGGGGAGGGGGGATGGGTCAGGAAAGGGTGGAGGGTTAAATAAGTTGGCAGAGACTGTTTTTGTCGGGTTGGTGAACACTCTTTTAGACCTGTGGAAGCAGGTGTTTCTGATCGAGGTTAGATAGGATGTGGGTCGGACGATAAAACTGTCAAGGTCGTGACGTTGGTCCATGGATGGGGAGAAGAGGAGATATGAGCCCAACTCAAACAACCTTTCAACCCGGAATATGTTCTAGAATCTTCTGAGCTACAGGACTTGGAGTTCTCAAACCAAACGCACGCACGCACGCACGTGCACACACACACACACACACATACATACACACACACACACACACACACACACACACACACACACACACACACACACACACACACACACACACACACACACACACACACACACACACACACACACACACACACACACACACACACAGAGACACAGACAGACAGACAGACAGACAGACAGACAGACAGATAGACAGACAGACAGACAGACAGACAGACAGACAGACAGACAGACAGACAGACAGACAGACAGACAGACAGACAGACAGACAGACAGACAGACAGACCTGTGTGAGCATGGCAGGCTGCAGCTGCAGTGGCTGTGTTGATTGGTTCTGGTTCACTATGGGGGCTGAACTGTTCATCCTCACTGGAAAACTAGAGCTCTTATTGGATGACTGGAGACCTGCAGACAGAGGAATAGCCAATCAGTGACCACCACTACACCATGACATCACAACAGTGTTACTAAAGTCCCAAGTCATTCAGCGGTTCAGTTGAAGTTGGAAGTTTACATACACCTTAGCCAAATACATTTAAACTCAGTTTTTCACAATTCCTGAAATGTTATCCTAGAACAAATTCCCTGTCTTAGGTCAGTTAGGATCACCACTTTATTTTAAGAATGTGAAATGTCAGAATAATAATAGAGAGAATGATGTATTTCAGCTTTTATTTCTTTCATCACATTCCCAGTGGGTCAGAAGTTTACATACACTCAATTAGTATTTGGTAGCATTGCCTTTAAATTGTTTAACTTGGGTCAAACATTTTGGGTGGCCTTCCACAAGCTTCCCACAATAAATTGGGTGAATTTTGGCCCATTCCTCCTGACAGAGCTGGTGTAACTGAGTCAGGTTTGTAGGCCTCCTTGCTCGCACACGCTTTTTCAGTTCTGCCTACAAATTTTCTATAGGATTGAGGTCAGGGCTTTGTGATGGCCACACCAATACCTTGACTTTATTTTCCTTAAGCCATTGAGCCACAACTTTGGAAGTATGCTTGGGGTCATTGTCCATTTGGAAGACCCATTTGCGACCAAGCTTTAACTTCCTGACTGATGTCTTGAGATGTTGCTTCAATATAACCACATCATTTTCCAACCTCATGATGCCATCTATTTTGTGAAGTCCCTCCCTGCAGAAAAGCACCCCCACAACATGATGCTGCCACCCCCGTGCTTCACGGTTGGGATGGTGTTCTTCAGCTTGCAAGCCTCCCCCTTTTTCCTCCAAACATAACGATGGTCATTATGGCCAAACAGTTCTATTTTTGTTTCATCAGACCAGAAGACATTTCTCCAAAAAGTTCAATCTTTGTCCCCATGTGCAGTTGCAAACTTTGTCTGGCTTTTTTTATGGCGGTTTTGGAGCAGTGGCTTCTTCCTTGCTGAGCGACCTTTCAGGTTATGTCGATATAGGACTCGTTTTACTGTGGATATAGATACTTTTGTACCGGTTTCCTCCAACATCTTCACAATGTCCTTTGCTGTTGTTCTGGGATTGATCTGCACTTTTCGCACCAAAGTACATGCATCTCTAGAAGACAGAACGCGTCTCCTTCAAGAGCGGTATGACGGCTGCGCGGTCCCATGGTGTTTGTACTTGCGTACTATTGTTTGTACAGATGAGCGTGGTACCTTCAGGCGTTTGGAAATTGCTCCCAAGGATGAACCAGACTTGTGGAGGTCTACAATTGTTTTTCTGAGGTCTTGGCTCATTTCTTCTGATTTTCCCATGATGTCAAGCAAAGAGGCACTGAGTTTGAAGGTAGGCCTTGAAATACATCCACAGGTACACCTCCAATTGACTCAAATGATGTCAATTAGCCTATCAGAAGATTTTAAAGCCATTACATCATTTTCTTAGTGTATGTAAACTTTTGACCCACTGGAATTGTGATACAGTGAATTATAAGTGAAATAATCTGTCTTTAAACAATTGTTGGAAAAATGACTTGTGTCATGCGCAAAGTAGATGTCCTAACCGACTTTCCAAAACTATACGAATCTAGATGGGCTCCGATACGATACAGGAACGATACGGTTTAGTTTGAAACGATTCAGTGGGATTCGGTTTGATTACAGAATGAATCGATGCGACTCGGTTCGATACGATACAGGAACGACACGGTTTAGTTTGAAACGATTCGGTGGGATTCGGTTTGATTACAGAATGAATCGATGCGACTCGGTTCGATACGATACAGGAACGATACGGTTTAGTTTGAAACGATTCGGTGGGATTCGGTTTGATTACAGAATGAATCGATGCGACTCGGTTCGATACGATTCGATCCACTAATATTTGATGCATAAACACATTCATTTATATTCTAAAATCTGCTGCTGCTGGAACTCATGAACTGAATGTCTCTGAACTGGATCTGTCTGAACTGGATCTGTCTGAGCTGGATCTGTCTGAGCTGGATCTGTCTGAGCTGGATCTGTCTGAACCGGATCTGTCTGAGCCGGATCTGTCTGAACCGGATCTGTCTGAGCCGGATCTGTCTGAGCCGGATCTGTCTGAACTGGATCTGTCTGAACTGGATCTGTCTGAACTGGATCTGTCTGAACTGCATCTGTCTGATCTGGATCTGTCTGAACTGGATCTGTCTGAACTGGATCAGTCTGGATCTGTCTGACCTGGATCTGTCTGAGCTGGATCTGTCTGATCTGGACCTGTCTGAGCTGGATCTGTCTGAACTGGATCTGTCTGAACTGGACCTGTCCGATCTGGACCTGTCTGAACTGGATCTGTCTGAGCTGGATCTGTCTGAACTGGATCTGTCTGAGCTGGATCTGTCTGGATCTGTCTGAACTGGATCTGTCTGAGCTGGATCTGTCTGAACTGGATCTGTCTGAGCTGCTGGATCTGTCTGAGCTGCTGGATCTGTCTGAACTGGATCTGTCTGAGCTGGATCTGTCTGAGCTGGATCTGTCTGAACTGGATCTGTCTGAGCTGGATCTGTCTGAACTGGATCTGTCTGAACTGGATCTGTCTGAGCTGGATCTGTCTGAGCTGGATCTCTCTGAGCTGGATCTGTCTGAGCTGGATCTGTCTGGATCTGTCTGAGCTGGATCTCTCTGAAGTGGATCTGTCTGAGCTGGATCTGTCTGAGCTGGATCTGTCTGAGCTGGATCTGTCTGAACTGGATCTGTCTGAACTGGATCTGTCTGAGCTGGATCTGTCTGAGCTGGATCTGTCTGAACTGGATCTGTCTCAACTGGATCTGTCTGAACTGTCTGTGAACAAAAATAAACGCAACATGCAACAATTGCAAAGATTTGACTTGTCCAATAAGAAACACTAATTTAAATGTTCCAGTTGAAAACATTTTCCGTTGCTCCTAATGATCCTGAACAATGTGTCCTATAAAACATCAAGGACACAGATTAAGTCGGAGGACTTGGATGTCCCTTTAGTGCTCTTAAGAACTCAACCCGTCGTCTCAATACCATAACATCACAGTGTTTGGCTCTTACCCTGTATGGTGTTTGGTGGGCAGACGATGAGAGTCTGCTGGAAGGGCTCAGTCTGGCAGGCCAGGCCGGTGGGGCGTGCCTGCAGGGGGACACTCTGTTGGGCCAGCCCAGGGATGTTAATGGTGGCCTGCTGGTACAGGGCTGGCTGGTAGTTCATGAGAGGAACAGCGCCCCCTGCTGATGGTACCTGTTGGTTTCCGTTCATTTAGAGTTCCACTACTGGTCAGTCAGACGGAAGTTGGAACAAACTGATTTGTCCTGCCATTTTGTTCATAGATCTGGACCCATAATTCTAAAGAGCCTTAGAGTACATATGCTGATCTAGGATCAGATCCCACTTGTCGATATAATCCTATTCATTATGTTCTCAAAAAGGCAAAGCTGATCCTAAATCGCCAATCATTGATACATCTTGCCCCTGGTGACTTGCACTGTGTGTGTGTGTGTTTGTGTTTGTGTTTGTGTGTGTGTGTGTGTGTGTGTGTGTGTGTGTGTGTGTGTGTGTGTGTGTGTGTGTGTGTGTGTGTGTGTGTGTGTGTGTACCTGGTTGTGCTGGCTCAGCTGGCTGCTGAAGGTGACAGTGAGGTTGCCGGCGGCACCAGCACTAGGAAGAGCGTTGGTGGAGAAGAGAGTTTTGTTGTTGTCGAACGATGAGCTCCTATGTTTACAGAGTTCCATGTTCTGAAAGCAAGACTTCACACTACAAAGGGGTGAGAAAACAAACAATCAACCTATTATTCCATCAAATCATTTAATCAATCGATCAAACAATTAAATTCCACCCACAGGGGGAAAATTCAAATCGTGACCCCCCCACCACAACCCAAACATTCTTTCACGCCACAGACAGGTGTACGTACTGGGAGCTGTGAGGGAAGTCCAGCAGGTGACTCATGGTGACGAAGGGATGACCCAGCGTCTTAGTGGGCGTGATCCTCTTGTCAGCGTCCAATCGAAGCATCCGCTTCAGCAGGTCGATGAATTCCCGCCTATCAGCTTTCTCCGCAAGCATGTCCGTCCCCTCCAGGTGAGACGATAGGTTGACCTGCACCAGGAAGAAGTGATGCAACAGGAAAAAGTCAGGTTGGATGAACGTGCCGCTGGAAAGATCTTTTTTCAGTTTAGGATTATCTAATTGTTAAAGTTAGGATTTAGGGAGAGGGAGTAGAGGAAAAGCAGAATCAATGAATTAGCCAGCTAACTTGCCTAAATGTTGAGAAATAACTTGCTTATTTAAAAAAAAGATGAAATAGTTTTTTCCCCTCATCAATCTACACATAATACCCCATAATGACAAGGCAAAAAAACATTGTAGAAATGTTTGAAAATGTATTAAAAATAAAACACCGAAATATCACATTTACATAAGTATTCAGACCCTTTACTCAGTACTTTGTTGAAGCACCTTTGGCAGCGATTACAGCTTCGCGTCTTCTTGGGTATGACGCTACAAGCTTGGCACACCTGTATTTGGGGAATTTCTCCCATTCTTCTCTGCAGTTTCTCTCAAGCTCTGTCAGGTTGGATGGGGAGTGTCGATGCACAGTTATTTTCAGGTCTCTCCAGAGATGTTCGATCGGGTTCAAGTCCGGGCTCTGGCTGGGCCACTCAAGGACATTCAGAGACTTGTCCCGAAGCCATTCCTGTGTTGTGTTGGCTGTGTGCTTAGGTTAGAAGGTGAACCTTCACCCCAGTCTGAGGTCCTGAGCGCTCTGGAGCAGGTTTTCATCAATGATCTCTCTGTACTTTGCTCCGTTCATCTTTCCCCCGATCCTGACTAGTCTCCCAGTCCCTTCAGCTGAAAAATATCCCCACAGCATGATGCTGACACCACCATGTTTCATCATAGGGATGGTGCCAGGTTTCCTCCAGACGTGACACTTGGCATTCAGGTCAAAGAGTTCAATCTTGGTTTCATCAGACCAGAGAATCTTGTTTATTATGGTCTTAGAGTCCTTTAGGTGCCTTTTGTCAAACTACAAGCTGGCTGTCATGTCCCTTTTACTGAGGAGTGGCTTCCGTCTGGCCACCGTTGGACCACTCCCTGACCAAGGCCCTTCTCCACCCGCCACCCGATTGCTCAGTTATAAATAAACAAATGAAAAAACGAATGTAGACAATAATGGCATTTGGATAGCTTCCAGAATCAGTCATCTGTCAGTCATCCAGGGTGACATCTTTGAGTATAGCCCTCTGATCATAGAGTATCTCGATTAATCCCAGCAAAAAAACTAACGAACACCCTACCGATGTACTAACCGGAACATTTCTTGCACTAAAAACACGTGCCTCGTCTTACTAGCACCGACTTTGCATGATAAGCTTCTTTATTGAGTTAAGTTTCGACTTCACGTTTCCATCCCAACCATTTCATGTGGATTAATTTACCTGACGCATGAAAAAAGTGACGACCGGGCTGATGGAAACATGAAATGTCTGTACAATTTTATAAATGCATACAGACAATTTGTTCATTTGACATGGTGGAAAAAATTTACATTTTTTAAAATTGATTATTAATAATTCAAAATATTGCCGTTTGAAGCTGGTGTATAAAACCAAAAGTAAACATTTTTTAAACTAAACTTAAGAATGAGAAGCATAGAAATAGCACACATAGAACAGATCTACCGCTTCTTAGACTTGATTTCAATGCAAATGACAGATCTATAACTCCCATTTCTATGTTTAAAAAAAAATCTCAACGAGACTAACCTGATTAAATAAAGGTTAAGTAAAAAAATGTATAAAAAATGGCGGATGTTAAAAGGGGGTTTATAAACATAAATGTGACATACTAGATGATGTCATATAGCGGACTAACCTGCATCATGTCGTCCAGACAGTTGAAGATGTATTTACGGGCCTCCTTCGACTTAATGCCCATCTCAGCCTCGTGGTCCGAAGGGGCCTATTGAACAGACACATCAGAAATGTTACACTTGTTGTTATCACCAAAATACTTATATTAATAAAACTAATAAGGAAGTGCCTAGGAAAAACGTACATTTCTATTTGCCCATGAACCCCACTAAAAGCCCTTTTCACAGCAGTGTGTGTTGAGATCCATGTGCTGATTCTGGCAGGAACAACTAGGTGAGCGTCCAAAATGGAAACCTATTCCCAATATAGTGCACTACTGTTGACCAGGGCTCTGTAGTACACTCCTGTTGACCAGGGCTCTGTAGTACACTACTGTTGACCAGGGCTCTGTAGTACACTACTGTTGACCAGGGCTCTGTAGTACACTACTGTTGACCAGGGCTCTGTAGTGCACTACTGTTGACCAGGGCTCTGTAGTACACTACTGTTGACCAGGTGTACTGTAATACCTTAATCCTCCAGAGGGGTATATTTTTTATTTTATTTTATATTTGAGATTCTTCAAAGTAGCCACCCTTTGCCTTGATGACAGCTTTGCACACTCTTGGAATTCTCTCAACCAGTAGTCACATGGAATGCATTTTAATTAACAGGTGTGCCTTGTTAAAAGTTAATTTGTGGAATTTCTTTCCTTCTTAATGCGTTTGAGCCAATCAGTTGTGTTGCGACAAGATAAGGGTGGTATATGGAAGATAGCCCTATTTGGTAAAAGACCAAGTTCATATTATGGCAAGAACAGCTCAAATAAGCAAAGAGAAACGGAAGCCCATCATTACTTTAAGACATGAAGGTCAGTCAATATGGAACATTTCAAGAACTTTGAAAGTTTCTTCGCAAAAACCATCAAGCGCTATGATGAAACTGGACCGCCACAGGAAAGGAAGACCCAGAGTTACCTCTGCTGCAGAGGATAAGTTCATTAGAGTTACCAGCCTCAGAAATTGCAGCCCAAATAAATGCTTCACAGAGTTCAAGTAACAGACATCAACATCAACTGTTCAGAGGAGACTGTATGAATCAGGCCTTCATGGACGAATTGCTGCAAAGAATCCACTACTAAAGGACACCAATAAGAAGAAGAGACTAGCTTGGGCCAAGAAATGTGAGCAATGGACATTAGACAGATGTAAATTTATCCTTTGGTCTGATGAGTCCAAATTTGAGATTTATGGTTCCAACCGCCATGTCTTTGTGAGACGCAGAGTAGGTGAACAGGTGTGATGGTGTGGGGGTGCTTTGCTGGTGACACTGTCTGTGATTTATTTAGAATTCAAGGCACACTTAACCAGCATGGCTACCACAGAATTCTGCAGCGATACGCCATCCCATCTGGTTTGTGCTTAGTGGGACTATCATTTATTTTTACACAGGACAATAACCCGAAACACACCTCCGGGGATGTGTAAGAGCTATTTGACCAAGAAGGAGAGTGATGGTGCGCATCCGTGCGTGACGTCAGTGTGTCGTGTACTGGAAAAGAGTCGATACCTTGATTCTCCAGACGGGGTAGCTGGAGTCAGGTCCTCTCTTGAAGAAACGGCTGGTCTTGGTGCCGGCACTCAGCAGGTACTCTGCAGGCAGGCCCTGGGTCTGGGAGATGTACCGGATCTAACGGACGAAGAGAGGCCATGTTAGAGTCCATCATAACAGTTTAAGATAAAATTATGTTTTTTTGTGTCTGTGTGTGTGTGTGTGTGTGTGTGTGTGTGTGTGTGTGTGTGTGTGTGTGTGTGTGTGTGTGTGTGTGTGTGTGTGTGTGTGTGTGTGTGTGTGTGTGTGTGTGGTTCCTACCTGGTCGTACTCCGAGGCCCCGGGGTACAGGGGCCACCCCAGGAACAGCTCAGCTATAACGCAGCCAAGAGACCACATATCTATAGCCTCACAGAACGGCAGACCCAGGATGATCTCTGGAGCCCTGAGAGAATAATAACTCATCAACAACAACACATGATAACATGCTCACACACTTAGTATTAAGCAGTATATTGGGGAAGTGTTCTACTGTTGTGAAAAAACTCATATATATATATATATATATATATATATATATATATATATATAAAATCATGTTATATATACCTGTACCAGTCATCATGTTAGATAGACCTGTACCAGTCATCATGTTATATATACCTGTACCAGTCATCATGTTATATATACCTGTACCAGTCATCATGTTATATACACCTGTACCAGTCATCATGTTATATATACCTGTACCAGTCATCATGTAATATATACCTGTACCAGTCATCATGTTATATACACCTGTACCAGTCATCATGTTATATACACCTGTACCAGTCATCATGTTATATACACCTGTACCAGTCATCATGTTATATATACCTGTACCAGTCATCATGTTATATACACCTGTACCAGTCATCATGTTATATATACCTGTACCAGTCATCATGTAATATATACCTGTACCAGTCATCATGTTATATACACCTGTACCAGTCATCATGTTATATATACCTGTACCAGTCATCATGTAATATATACCTGTACCAGTCATCATGTAATATATACCTGTACCAGTCATGTTATATATACCTGTACCAGTCATCATGTTATATATACCTGTACCAGTCATCATGTTATATACACCTGTACCAGTCATCATGTTATATATACCTGTACCAGTCATCATGTTATATACACCTGTACCAGTCATCATGTTATATACACCTGTACCAGTCATCATGTTATATATACCTGTACCAGTCATCATGTTAGATACACCTGTACCAGTCATCATGTTATATATACCTGTACTAGTCATCATGTTATATATACCTGTACCAGTCATCATGTTAGATACACCTGTACCAGTCATCATGTTATATATACCTGTACCAGTCATCATGTTAGATATACCTGTACCAGTCATCATGTTATATATACCTGTACCAGTCATCATCTTATATACACCTGTACCAGTCATCATGTTATATACACCTGTACCAGTCATCATGTTATATACACCTGTACCAGTCATCATGTTATATATACCTGTACCAGTCATCATGTAATATATACCTGTACCAGTCATCATGTTATATACACCTGTACCAGTCATCATGTTATATATACCTGTACCAGTCATCATGTAATATATACCTGTACCAGTCATCATGTAATATATACCTGTACCAGTCATGTTATATATACCTGTACCAGTCATCATGTTATATATACCTGTACCAGTCATCATGTTATATACACCTGTACCAGTCATCATGTTATATATACCTGTACCAGTCATCATGTTATATACACCTGTACCAGTCATCATGTTATATACACCTGTACCAGTCATCATGTTATATATACCTGTACCAGTCATCATGTTAGATACACCTGTACCAGTCATCATGTTATATATACCTGTACTAGTCATCATGTTATATATACCTGTACCAGTCATCATGTTAGATACACCTGTACCAGTCATCATGTTATATATACCTGTACCAGTCATCATGTTAGATATACCTGTACCAGTCATCATGTTATATATACCTGTACCAGTCATCATCTTATATACACCTGTACCAGTCATCATGTTATATACACCTGTACCAGTCATCATGTTATATACACCTGTACCAGTCATCATGTTAGATACACCTGTACCAGTCATCATGTTACAGTGGGGCAAAAAAGTATTTAGTCAGCCACCAATTGTGCAAGTTCTCCCACTTAAAAAGATGAGAGAGGCCTGTAATTTTCATCATAGGTACACTTCAACTATGAGAGACAAAATTAGAAAAAAAATCCAGAAAATCACATTGTAGGATTTTTTATGAATTTATTTGCAAATTATGGTGGAAAATAAGTATTTGGTCAATAACAAAAGTTTATCTCAATACTTTGTTATATACCCTTTGTTGGCAATGACACAGGTCAAACGTTTTCTGTAAGTCTTCACAAGGTTTTCACACACTGTTGCTGGTATTTTGGCCCATTCCTCCATGCAGATCTCCTCTAGAGCAGTGATGTTTTGGGGCTGTCGCTGGGCAACACGGACTTTCAACTCCCTCCAAAGATTTTCTATGGGGTTGAGATCTGGAGACTGGCTAGGCCACTCCAGGACCTTGAAATGCTTCTTACGAAGCCCCTCCTTCGTTGCCCGGGCGGTGTGTTTGGGATCATTGTCATGCTGAAAGACCCAGCCATGTTTCATCTTCAATGCCCTTGCTGTTGGAAGGAGGTTTTCACTCAAAATCTCACGATACATGGCCCCATTCATTCTTTCCTTTACACGGATCAGTCGTCCTGGGCCCTTTGCAGAAAAACAGCCCCAAAGAATGATGTTTCCACCCCCATGCTTCACAGTAGGTATGGTGTTCTTTGGATGCAACTCAGCATTCTTTGTCCTCCACACACGACGAGTTGAGTTTTTACCAAAAAGTTATATTTTGGTTTCATCTGACCATATGACATTCTCCCAATCCTCTTCTGGATCATCCAAATGCTCTCTAGCAAACTTCAGACGGGCCTGGACATGTACTGGCTTAAGCAGGGGGACACGTCTGGCACTGCAGGATTTGAGTCCCTGGCGGCGTAGTGTGTTACTGATGGTAGGCTTTGTTACTTTGGTCCCAGGTCTCTGCAGGTCATTCACTAGGTCCCCCCGTGTGGTTATGGGATTTTTGCTCACCGTTCTTGTGATCATTTTGACCCCATGGGGTGAGATCTTTTGTGGAGCCCCAGATCGAGGGAGATTATCAGTGGTCTTGTATGTCTTCCATTTCCTAATAATTGCTCCCACAGTTGATTTCTTCAAACCAAGCTGCTTACCTATTGCAGATTCAGTCTTCCCAGCCTGGTGCAGGTCTACAATTTTGTTTCTGGTGTCCTTTGACAGCTCTTTGGTCTTGGCCATAGTGAAGTTTGGAGTGTGACTGTTTGAGGTTGTGGACAGGTGTCTTTTATACTGATAACAAGTTCAAACAGGTGCCATTAATACAGGTAATGAGTGGAGGACAGAGGAGCCTCTTAAAGAAGAAATTACAGGTCTGTGAGAGCCAGATATCTTGCTTGTTTGTAGGTGACCAAATACTTATTTTCCACCATAATTTGCAAATAAATTCATAAAAAATCCTACAATGTGATTTTCTGGATTTTATTCCTACTTTTGTCTGTCATAGTTGACGTGTACCTATGATGAAAATTACAGGCCTCTCTCATCTTTTCAAGTGGGAGAACTTGCACAATTGGTGGCTGACTAAATACTTTTTTGCCCCACTGTATATACACCTGTACCAGTCATCATGTTATATATACCTGTACCAGTCATCATGTTAGATACACCTGTACCAGTCATCATGTTATATACACCTGTACCAGTCATCATGTTATATACACCTGTACCAGTCATCATGTTATATATACCTGTACCAGTCATCATGTTATATATACCTGTACCAGTCATCATGTTATATATACCTGTACCAGTCATCATGTAATATATACCTGTACCAGTCATCATGTTATATACACCTGTACCAGTCATCATGTTATATATACCTGTACCAGTCATCATGTTATATATACCTGTTCCAGTCATCATGTAATATATACCTGTACAAGTCATCATGTTATATACACCTGTACCAGTCATCATGTTAGATATACCTGTACCAGTCATCATGTTAGATATACCTGTACCAGTCATCATGTTAGATATACCTGTACCAGTCATCATGTTATATATACCTGTACCAGTCATCATGTTATATATACCTGTACCAGTCATCATGTTAGATATACCTGTACCAGTCATCATGTTATATACACCTGTACCAGTCATCATGTTATATATACCTGTACCAGTCATCATGTTATATATACCTGTACCAGTCATCATGTTATATATACCTGTACCAGTCATCATGTTAGATACACCTGTACCAGTCATCATGTTAGATACACCTGTACCAGTCATCATGTTATATAGACCTGTACCAGTCATCATGTTAGATATACCTGTACCAGTCATCATGTTATATACACCGGTACCAGTCATCATGTTAGATACACCTGTACCAGTCATCATGTTATATACACCTGTACCAGTCATCATGTTATATATACCTGTACCAGTCATCATGTTATATAGACCTGTACCAGTCATCATGTAATATATACCTGTACCAGTCATCATGTTATATATACCTGTACCAGTCATCATGTAATATATACCTGTACCAGTCATAATGTTAGATATACCTGTACCAGTCATCATGTTATATATACCTGTACCAGTCATCATGTTACATACACCTGTACCAGTCATCATGTTAGATACACCTGTACCAGTCATCATGTAATATACACCTGTACCAGTCATCATGTTATATACACCTGTACCAGTCATCATGTTAGATACACCTGTACCAGTCATCATGTTATATATACCTGTACCAGTCATCATGTTATATATACCTGTACCAGTCATAATGTTATATATACCTGTACCAGTCATCATGTTATATATACCTGTACCAGTCATCATGTTATATATACCTGTACCAGTCATCATGTTATATACACCTGTACCAGTCATCATGTTATATATACCTGTACCAGTCATGTTATATATACCTGTACCAGTCATCATGTTATATATACCTGTACCAGTCATCATGTAATATATACCTGTACCAGTCATCATGTTATATACACCTGTACCAGTCATCATGTAATATACACCTGTACCAGTCATCATGTTATATATACCTGTACCAGTCATCATGTAATATATACCTGTACCAGTCATCATGTTATATACACCTGTACCAGTCATCATGTTATATATACCTGTACCAGTCATCATGTTAGATATACCTGTACCAGTCATCTTGTTATATATACCTGTACCAGTCATCATGTAATATATACCTGTACCAGTCATCATGTTATATATACCTGTACCAGTCATCATGTTATATATACCTGTACCAGTCATCATGTTATATATACTTGTACCAGTCATAATGTTAGATACACCTGTACCAGTCATCATGTTAGATATACCTGTACCAGTCATCATGTTATATATACCTGTACCAGTCATCATGTTATATATACCTGTACCAGTCATCATGTTATATACACCTGTACCAGTCATCATGTTATATATACCTGTACCAGTCATCATGTTATATATACCTGTACCAGTCATCATGTTATATATACCTGTACCAGTCATCATGTTATATATACCTGTACCAGTCATCATGTAATATATACCTGTACCAGTCATCATGTTATATATACCTGTACCAGTCATCATGTTATATATACCTGTACCAGTCATCATGTTATATATACCTGTACCAGTCATCATGTTATATACACCTGTACCAGTCATCATGTTATATATACCTGTACCAGTCATCATGTTATATATACCTGTACCAGTCATCATGTTATATAGACCTGTACCAGTCATCATGTAATATATACCTGTACCAGTCATCATGTTATATATACCTGTACCAGTCATCATGTTATATAGACCTGTACCAGTCATCATGTTATATATACCTGTACCAGTCATGTTATATATACCTGTACCAGTCATCATGTTATATAGACCTGTACCAGTCATCATGTTATATATACCTGTACCAGTCATCATGTTATATATACCTGTACCAGTCATCATGTTATATACACCTGTACCAGTCATCATGTTATATATACCTGTACCAGTCATCATGTTATATAGACCTGTACCAGTCATCATGTAATATATACCTGTACCAGTCATCATGTTATATATACCTGTACCAGTCATCAGTTATATAGACCTGTACCAGTCATCATGTTAGATATACCTGTACCAGTCATCATGTTAGATATACCTGTACCAGTCATCATGTTATATACACCTGTACCAGTCATCATGTTATATACACCTGTACCAGTCATCATGTTATATATACCTGTACCAGTCATCATGTTATATATACCTGTACCAGTCATCATGTTATATACACCTGTACCAGTCATCATGTTATATATACCTGTACCGGTCATCATGTTGGATACACCTGTACCAGTCATCATGTTATATATACCTGTACCAGTCATCATGTTATATACACCTGTACCAGTCATCATGTTATATATACCTGTACCAGTCATAATGTTAGATATACCTGTACCAGTCATAATGTTAGATATACCTGTACCAGTCATCATGTTATATATACCTGTACCAGTCATCATGTTATATATACCTGTACCAGTCATAATGTTAGATATACCTGTACCAGTCATCATGTTATATATACCTGTACCAGTCATCATGTAATATATACCTGTACCAGTCATCATGTTAGATACACCTGTACCAGTCATCATGTAATATACACCTGTACCAGTCATAATGTTAGATATACCTGTACCAGTCATCATGTTATATATACCTGTACCAGTCATCATGTTAGATATACCTGTACCAGTCATCATGTTAGATAGACCTGTACCAGTCATCATGTTATATATACCTGTACCAGTCATCATGTTATATACACCTGTACCAGTCATCATGTTAGATACACCTGTACCAGCTATTACTCACTGATGCAAACATGCTGTATCACTCACACACCTGCAAAGAAAACCACAACATGAGGTGTAAAAACAGGTGAATCTACCTGTAGTATCGTGACTGCAGGTACGTTGAGCAGACAGCCTTGGAGACGTGTGAGGCTGAGCCGAAGTCGATGACCTTGACCCTGTAGGGCTGTCTGAGTGGATCCACCAGCATGATGTTCTCTGGCTTCAGGTCAGCATGGATTAGACCCAGAGACTTCAACTTCATCAGCGCCGTCGCCACCTGGTGGGGAAATAGACGTAACACTGAAGGGTTAAACAGCTGTGTGCCAGCTATGGACACTAAAGGGTTAAACAGCTGTGAGCCAGCTATAAACACTAAAGGGTTAAACAGCTGTGAGCCAGCTATAAACACTAAAGGGTTAAACAGCTGTGAGCCAGCTATAAACACTAAAGGGTTAAACAGCTGTGAGCCAGCTATAAACACTAAAGGGTTAAACAGCTGTGAGCCAGCTATAAACACTAAAGGGTTAAACAGCTGTGAGCCAGCTATGGACACTAAAGGGTTAAACAGCTGTGTACCAGCTATGGACACTAAAGGGTTAAACAGCTGTGAGCCAGCTATAAACACTAAAGGGTTAAACAGCTGTGAGCCAGCTATAAACACTAAAGGGTTAAACAGCTGTGAGCCAGCTATAAACACTAAAGGGTTAAACAGCTGTGTACCAGCTATGGACACTAAAGGGTTAAACAGCTGTGAGCCAGCTATAAACACTAAAGGGTTAAACAGCTGTGTACCAGCTATGGACACTAAAGGGTTAAACAGCTGTGAGCCAGCTATGGACACTAAAGGGTTAAACAGCTGTGAGCCAGCTATAAACACTAAAGGGTTAAACAGCTGTGAGCCAGCTATGGACACTAAAGGGTTAAACAGCTGTGAGCCAGCTATAAACACTAAAGGGTTAAACAGCTGTGAGCCAGCTATAAACACTAAAGGGTTAAACAGCTGTGAGCCAGCTATAAACACTAAAGGGTTAAACAGCTGTGAGCCAGCTATAAACACTAAAGGGTTAAACAGCTGTGTACCAGCTATGGACACTAAAGGGTTAAACAGCTGTGAGCCAGCTATGGACACTAAAGGGTTAAACAGCTGTGAGCCAGCTATAAACACTAAAGGGTTAAACAGCTGTGAGCCAGCTATAAACACTAAAGGGTTAAACAGCTGTGAGCCAGCTATAAACACTAAAGGGTTAAACAGCTGTGAGCCAGCTATAAACACTAAAGGGTTAAACAGCTGTGAGCCAGCTATAAACACTAAAGGGTTAAACAGCTGTGAGCCAGCTATAAACACTAAAGGGTTAAACAGCTGTGAGCCAGCTATAAACACTAAAGGGTTAAACAGCTGTGTACCAGCTATGGACACTAAAGGGTTAAACAGCTGTGAGCCAGCTATGGACACTAAAGGGTTAAACAGCTGTGAGCCAGCTATAAACACTAAAGGGTTAAACAGCTGTGAGCCAGCTATAAACACTAAAGGGTTAAACAGCTGTGAGCCAGCTATGGACACTAAAGGGTTAAACAGCTGTGAGCCAGCTATAAACACTAAAGGGTTAAACAGCTGTGAGCCAGCTATAAACACTAAAGGGTTAAACAGCTGTGAGCCAGCTATAAACACTAAAGGGTTAAACAGCTGTGAGCCAGCTATGGACACTAAAGGGTTAAACAGCTGTGAGCCAGCTATAAACACTAAAGGGTTCACTCTTTTCAAAGAACATTTTAATAGGACTTTAATGACAATTTAAAGACACAAACACACATTAAGGCTGACACACAGATCAAGTAAGGTAACATGCAATCGTATTGTTTTGGAGAGTTATTTGAGTACAATGTATGGTGAGGTAATAGCCAGGTAACAGGTTAATATGTAACAAATGACTCATTCAGAATAAGCACCAGGTAATTGTCACATTGTCTCTGTATCAATAAAGTTGTATTGTATTGTATTGTCACCTGTTGCAGTATGGGTCTGATGTGTTGTAGTGGCAGAGGGCTGAACTTGCTGTGTTTCAGGAAGTCATACAGGTTCTGCTCCAGCATCTCAAACACCAGGCAGGTGTGACCTTTGTGTTGGAAACACTCGTAGGAACGCACAAAGTTAAACTCGTCGGCGTTCTCCTCGCTCAGACGGTTCAGGATGCCCACCTGGGAACAGAAAGAAAGACTGTACATTTTAGTAATAGTCTAGCTCAAGTTTTGCTAGAATTTCCACTTGAAGGACAATAGAACTCTATCAATTAAATTGCTCTAGTAACCTCAACATACTAAACAGTCAGTCCTATTTATTATAGTAGTAGGTGCGTCACAATAACATCTCATTTCTCCTGAAGTGTGCACTCAGTCAATACTTCACACAAATCTAAAAAGCATTGGATTGGTGGAGGCATGGGTTAGTGGGACATTACCCCATATTTTTATTTTTTATACCAGTTATTTCCTTTCAAATCAGTGAAGGAAAAGTTAACAACTTAGAGAGGAAGGAGAGATAAATTGGGACTTGGCCCTGGTCTAGTGCTTGCAAATGGTAATGAATGGGAATTGCATCCGCTGATTGGTACTTGGTTTTTTGGCTTGCTCTTCAAGAAATGCTGGGGGCCGAGACCGAAGCCAAACCAGAGTTGGCTTGGGGGTGTGGTTTGATGTGGGTGTGTCCTTGCCACCACCAATACACACCCATCTGTCAGAACCTTGCCCACAGAGGTTTCCTCCCCACTCAATCACAACTAACAAACCTCCTGCAGGTTGACTTCAATAACTACAGGCAGATGTATGGTGAGATGCTGGAGGAAGCTTTGAATCAGTCAGTAGCCTCCAGAGAAAACTAAGTTTCTTTTTATAACGTTTAAATGTAGTAACATGTAGAGTAAACAACCCTTTACGTAATACCATAGAAGCAGTGTTCTGCTAATATAACAATGTTCACCTTTCACCGTCATGTACATTTTACATTTTAGTCATTTAGCATGCTGGCCCCCCGTGGGAATCGAACCCACAACCCTGGCGTTGCAAACACCATGCTCTACCAACTGAGCTACAGGGAAGGCTTCCCAGATGATACAGATACTGTGCCTGTCCGCATTTTGTCTGGTGGTAATGGGGTTACTATGATAACATAATCCTTCCTGTGTGGCTATACCTTCCTGTGTGGCAATACCTTCCTGTGTGGCAATACCTTCCTGTGTGGCTAAACCTTCCTGTGTGGCTATACCTTCCTGTGTGGCTAAACCTTCCTGTGTGGCTAAACCTTCCTGTGTGGCTAAACCTTCCTGTGTGGCTAAACCTTCCTGTGTGGCTATACCTTCCTGTGTGGCTATACCTTCCTGTGTGGCTATACCTTCCTGTGTGGCTATACCTTCCTGTGTGGCTATACCTTCCTGTGTGGCTAAACCTTCCTGTGTGGCTAAACCTTCCTGTGTGGCTAAACCTTCCTGTGTGGCTATACCTTCCTGTGTAGCTAAACCTTCCTGTGTAGCTAAACCTTCCTGTGTGGCTAAACCTTCCTGTGTGGCTATACCTTCCTGTGTGGCTATACCTTCCTGTGTGGCTAAACCTTCCTGTGTGGCTATACCTTCCTGTGTGGCTAAACCTTCCTGTGTGGCTAAACCTTCCTGTGTAGCTAAACCTTCCTGTGTGGCTATACCTTCCTGTGTGGCTAAACCTTCCTGTGTAGCTAAACCTTCCTGTGTGGCTATACCTTCCTGTGTGGCTATACCTTCCTGTGTGGCTAAACCTTCCTGTGTGGCTAAACCTTCCTGTGTGGCTATACCTTCCTGTGTGGCTATACCTTCCTGTGTGGCTAAACCTTCCTGTGTGGCTATACCTTCCTGTGTGGCTAAACCTTCCTGTGTGGCTATACCTTCCTGTGTGGCTAAACCTTCCTGTGTGGCTATACCTTCCTGTGTAGCTAAACCTTCCTGTGTGGCTATACCTTCCTGTGTGGCTATACCTTCCTGTGTGGTGTCTCGTATACAACAGTAGTTCCCTGGTCCAGAATACACAGGGTTTTTCCCTCCCCATATTGACTGATACCTGATCCTGGTCCAGAATACAAAGGGTTTTTCCCTCCCCATATTGACTGACACCTGATCCTGGTCCAGAATGCACAGGGTTTTTCCCTCCCCATATTGACTGACACCTGATCCTGGTCCAGAATACACAGGGTTTTCCCCTCCCCATATTGACTGATACCTGATCCTGGTCCAGAATACACAGGGTTTTCCCCTCCTCATATTGACTGATACCTGATCCTGGTCCAGAATACACAGGGTTTTCCCCTCCTCATATTGACTGATACCTGATCCTGGTCCAGAATGCACAGGGTTTTCCCCTCCTCATATTGACTGATACCTGATCCTGGTCCAGAATACACAGGGTTTTCCCCTCCCCATATTGACTGATACCTGATCCTGGTCCAGAATACACAGGGTTTTCCCCTCCTCATATTGACTGATACCTGATCCTGGTCCAGAATACACAGGGTTTTCCCCTCCCCATATTGACTGATACCTGATCCTGGTCCAGAATGCACAGGGTTTTCCCCTCCCCATATTGACTGATACAATTAAATAATTAAAAAAGACAATGCAAGTAAAAGATATCTACTAAAAGTTTAATGCAGAGTGACAGGTTTCTTTTCATTTCGAGACATCAAGCCCCTCAGGCCGTCATGTTGCAAATCTCCATAGATCCATCTGTGAACAGTCGCTGTTCTATGACCAATGGCAGTTAGGATCGATGCTATCTGACAAACAAACAAACAAACAAGTCCTCTGTTGAAGTTTGAACAGGTCAGACTAAACCTAACTAAAATTCTGTTCTCCCCACTGAAAACCGCTGGTGAGCAGGCAAAGAGACTGGCAGCGTAGATCAGCTCCTGGCACCTCAAAGATACTGGTCGGTCACACAACAACAACAAAAAAAATCCACTTTGTCATTATGGGGTAATTGTGTGTAGATAGGTGAGAAAAGATATACTTCATGCATTTTTTTATTCAGGCTGTAACACAACATTTGGAATAAATCAAGGGGTATGAATACTTTCTGATCACGAATTATAATCCATCCAAACTAGGCCCATCTCAAATGTATATGTAACCGGTGTGAAATGGCTAGCTAGTTAGCGAGGTGCGCGCTAATAGCGTTTCAAATCAGTGACGTCACTCGCTCTGAGACCTTGAAGTAGTTGTTCCCCTTGCTCTGCAAGGGCTGTGGCTTTTGTGGAGCGATGGGTAACGATTCTTCGTAGGAGGCAGTTGTCGATGTGTGCAGAGGATCCCTGGTTCGAGCCCAGGTAGGGGCGAGGAGAGGGACGGAAGCTATAACTGTTACATATAAACGATAAATGAAATAAACCAGGAAGCCTAATAGTATTGTTCTGGGGGAAAAAATGCCTCTGTAGTGGATTAATACACTGTATATATGGATAACATGAACGTAGGTAGGCTACTTGTTTATGCCAGACAAAACCAGAGGTAATTAAAACAAGCGCTTTCTGGTCACTAATGTCGATATGTGTGCCAATGTTGATGAATTGTCATTGATCAACATTCAAGGTGCGGAACTTTTTGGTTCTGAAGCACAAAGATGTTTTTTTGAAAGAAGAATTTGGTGCAACGCCGTAGGGTCTATGTTAGCTACCACATCGAATATGTAAAGGTATAAATAGAAAATACAAATGGTAGGCTAACAGCCTACCATTTTCACACTGGTGACCCCAAAAACATTCTCACTAGGCTAGCTCATCCGAAATGTGTTGATTGACAGTCTGCTGGTCCAATCAGAGGGCTGAATGTGCGTTTCACTAGCCAGTTAGTTGAACTGGTTTTTTTTGTTGTAAGTGCAATGCTGCAGCTACTGTCTCCGGCTGCTTGGAGTAACCACGTAGACTTTTGTAAAAAAAATACATTACAAAACCTGGTCAGATAATTTCAAGTCATCAGTCTCAAATCATTATATTTTCTAAGAAGCCGAGTTTTCAGTCATCAAATTTGTGACTCGAGTCCAAGTCATGTGACTCGAGTACACACATCTACATCGAGGCTATGTCTGCGTGATGCAGTGGGTTCCCTTGCTGGTCTTCTCCCTGTCGCATGTTGTGCTGCAAACTGGACCTCTCTGAAACAACTGAAGCAGGCCAGCCTCATATACAATGTACTTCCTCATCTTATGAGGTGGTGTTGACTGGAAGGGCCTGTGACAGGGTGATACAACAGACAGACATGTGGTTAAATTGCATTTTGTTAGAAAAGGACAAAGCTTTTTGATAATGTACTTCACAACCAAAATGACTCTACTGCTTGTATCTGCTGGGTTGAGGAATTAACCTACTAACCTGTAACTAGCTTGCAATCGCTAGCATTATCAAATAACAAAGTTACATAACCAGCAGTATCTAGACAATACACAAACCTGGTATGAGCACGACCTAACTAAATTGTAATGGAGGTAGCTGGCTAGCTAGTTAGGTTTATGTTAGTTAAAAATGTCAGCTAGCCTGCCCAGTTTGATCTAAAAAGATAGCTACCTACATAACCAGCAATAACGTTATCGAACGTCGTTAACTAAGTCATACCAGGGAGGTCATTATCTCTGGTTATACTCACCACCAACAGACGGACGTCAACCACCTATTCCGCATACCCAGGATCCTTCGGCAGGGCATGAAAACCACATCACTTTGGCTGTGGAGGCATGGCTTCCGTTGAACGTGTTGGGGGGGGGGGGGGGGCGATGGAAGAATAGAGCCCCATTCAATGAAAGGAAGCAGGCAGAGGGGGCAAATTGCACGTGGAGCTTGGCAAAAGGGGGCATGATTTTGTTAACAATTTAAATCCAAACCCCAATCTTCATTTGGCCCATAATTCCACCCATACAACGACAAAGGCCTAGGGATATATACACAGAGTATATTAAACATTAGAAACACCTTTCCAGGACAGACTGACCGGGTGAATCCAGGTGAAAGCTATGATCCCTTATTGATGTCACTTGTTAAATCCACTTCAATCAGTGTTGATGAAGGGGAGGAGACATGATTAAAGAAGGATTTTTAAGCCTTGAGACAATTGAGCCATGGATTATGTGTGTGTCATTCAGAGGGTGAAGGGGCAAGACAAAAGATTTAAGTGCATTTGAACAGGGTATGGTAGTAGGCGCCATACGCACCGGTTTGAGCAAGAACTGTCAAGAACTGCAACATTGCTGGGTTTTTCACGCTCAACAGTCTCCTGTGTGTATCAACATTAGTCCACCACCCAAAGGACATCCAGCCAACTGTGGGAAGCATTGGAGTCAACATGGGCCAGCATCCCTATGGAACGGCTTTCGACACCTTGTTGAGTCCACGTCCCGACGAATTGAGGCTGTTCTGATGTTTTGTAGACTGTGTACATCCTTTAAGGAGGGTTCATACAGACATTGGCAAGTCCATTTCAATGACTTTTTCAAGCAATTAAAGAGTATTTTTTTAAGTACCTCAATGTTCTACAACTGTATAATTTATATAAATTGTACATTATGGTGACAAAACTACAAACTCTGTTATATACGTGTGCTGTATGAGCTTTAAACCTGTACATTTCCACTGTCCCCGTTTCTCTCATGTAAGAAGAAGCCAGTGTTTTCCTCTCTTGTTTCTGAGTAACTTGGGTCACGCGGCCAAAGACAAAGAACCTCAGAGTGACCACGGTTTTTGGTCCATCCTGTTCTTTTAGTGACCTTCAAGGACACAGCTGAGATATGAAGAGAACAGAGGCTAGCTTGAGCAGCAGTTATCACTTGCTATGTTCCCATTATGATCTCACACACACACACACACACCTGCTAAACTGCCAGGTAGACAAGAGGTTGTATTTTTCCCTATAAAGGCTGAGACCCAAATCTTGTTTGTTGGGCTCTTAACGCTGCACTGTTGAGTGGATTGTTAACAAGCTCCAGATTTGCAAATCTTATAATAAATATATTATAATAGACAACATATAGGGCGTAACATAGAACCACTTTAAGAACACCACATTTTTGGGGGGCCAAGCAAATGCATTGATATTAAACTTGTTATTCAATTAAAAAAATAACAGAATAATGGACTTGCCTGACTAAATAAATTGGATGCATGCATGACCATTTTCCTTCAGCCGATGAGACCGACACAGGAACACATAACAAAGCCATGAATAGCGGTAACATTAAATCACACCATCGCAGTTTTTATAATGACAAAACGACCCCAAAAAGTTCCTTTTGTAATAGAAGGATTTGTATAGAAAGCCAAGTTGAAGACAGAATTAGGATGTTATTATGAGAACGACAACGTGGTTTATAAAAACAACAGAGTAGTGAAACACCCTTTTAGAATATTCTCTTATCCAGAGCGACTTACAGTTTAGTGAATTCATCTTATGATAGCTAGGTAGGAGAACCACATATCAGTCAGTCAGTCATAGTAAGTACACTTCCCCTCAATAAAGAAGCTATCAGCAAAGTCATAGCTAGTAAAGGTCCCGTGTGGCTCAGTTGGTAGAGCATGGTGTTTGCAACGCCAGGGTTGTGGGTTCGATTCCCACGGGGGACCAGTACGGGTGGAAAAAAATGTATGAAATGTATGCATTCACTACTGTAAGTCGCTCTGGATAAGAGCGTCTGCTAAATGACTAAAATGTAAATGTATGGGCTGAGCGGGGCTTGCCCTCCCTTAAAGATGGGAAGGGTTTGAGCATAGCCTGAAAGTAAAGAGGGGCAGTTCCACTTGCTGTGGTGGCTATTCAACAGCCTGATGGTCTGGGGGTAAATACTATCGGCCAGCAGGTAACCTAGTGGTTAGAGCGTTGGGCCAGTAACCAGCAGGTAGCCTAGTGGTTAGAGCGTTGGGCCAGTAACCAGCAGGTAGCCTAGTGGTTAGAGCGTTGGGCCAGTAACCAGCAGGTAGCCTAGTGGTTAGAGCGTTGGGCCAGTAACCAGCAGGTAACCTAGTGGTTAGAGCATTGGGCCAGTAACCAGCAGGTAACCTAGTGGTTAGAGCGTTGGGCCAGTAACCAGCAGGTAGCCTAGTGGTTAGAGCGTTGGGCCAGTAACCAGCAGGTAACCTAGTGGTTAGAGCATTGGGCCAGTAACCAGCAGGTAACCTAGTGGTTAGAGCGTTGGGCCAGTAACCAGCAGGTAGCCTAGTGGTTAGAGCGTTGGGCCAGTAACTAGCAGGTAGCCTAGCGGTTAGAGCGCTAGGCCAGTAACCAGCAGGTAGCCTAGCGGTTAGAGCGTTGGGCCAGTAACCAGCATGTAGCCTAGTGGTTAGAGCGTTGGGCCAGTAACCAGCATGTAGCCTAGTGGTTAGAGCGTTGGGCCAGTAACCAGCATGTAGCCTAGTGGTTAGAGCGTTGGGCCAGTAACCAGCAGGTAGTCTAGTGGTTAGAGCGTTGAGCCAGTAACCAGCAGGTAGCCTAGTGGTTAGAGCGTTGGGCCAGTAACCAGCAGGTAACCTAGTGGTTAGAGCGTTGAGCCAGTAACCCGAAAGGTTGCTTAGAACGAATCCCCGGGTTGACAAGGTAAAAATCTGTCGTTCTGCCCCTGAACAAGGCAGTTAACCCACTGTTCCTAGGCCGTCATTGTATATAAGAATTTGTTCTTAACTGACTTGCCTAGTTAAATAAAGCTAAAATAAAAAAATTCAGTCTGATAGTTTTTGCCATGACGCTGCTATACTGCCCATGTCTGAGTGATGTAAGCGGGGAGAACAGGCCATGGCTCGGGTCCCTGATGATCTTCTTGTGTACTGGAGGCCAGGCAGTGAGCACCCAAATGGTACATTGGGCTGAGCGTACCACCCTCTGTAGCACCTTGCGGTCCGCGGCGGAGCCGTACCAGGCGGTGTTGCACCCCCGAAAGTATGCTCTCGATGGTGCTTCTGTAGAACACTGAGGGGCCTCACGGACATGACGATTTTCTTCAGTATCCTAAGTTGAAGAGTCGCTGTCGTGCCTTCACCACGGTGTCCATGTGATTTGACCAGTTCAGCTCATTCGGAGATGTGTACGTAGAGGAACTTAAGTTTTTGGCCGTCTCCACAGCAGCCCCGTTGATGAGAATGGGGGAATGCTCAGCCTGGATTGTCCTGAAGTCCACAATCAGCTCCTTTGTTTTTCTGACATTGAGTGAGAGGTTGTTTACCCGGCACCACGCCGTCAGAGTGCCTACCTCCTCCCTGTAGACAGTTTTGTTGTTGTTGGTAAGCGAACTTGATGGAGTTGGAACTGTGTGAGGCCACGCAGTCGTGGGTATACAGGGAGTACAGGAGGGGACTGAGGACACACCCTTGTGGGGCCCCCCCCCCCCCCGAGTTGAGGATCAGTGTGGAGGAGGTAATGTGGCCTACCGCCACCACTTGGGGGGGGCGTCTCGTCAGGATGTCCAGGACCCAGCTGCATAGGGAGGAGTTCACTCCCAGGGACGTTAGTTTTGTGGTGAGCTTAGAGGGCACTATGGTACTGAAGGCTGAGCTGTAGTCGATGGAACTGCACCCTCACATATGCATTTCCTTTTATCCAGGTGGGTGAAGGCAGCGTGCAGTGCAATGGCGATTGCGTCATCCGTGGATCTGTCAAGGGCCGGCAGGCAAATTGTAAAGGGTCAAGTGTGTCGGGGATGGAGGTGGTGATGTGGACTTTGAATCATTTCATGATGAAGGAAGTGAGTGCAACTGGTCAGTGGTCATTCAATTCAGTTACTTCCTCTTTCTTGGCCCCCGTGATGATAGGGGACATCTTGAAGCAGGTGTGGATGGCGTCTTGAGCTAGAGAGAGATTGATAATGTCAGAAAACACAACAGCCAGCTGGTTTGAACATACTCTGAGGACGTGGCTTTGGATGCAGTCTCGATCAGCAGCCTTACGAAGGTTAACTTGTTTGAATGACCTACACACGTCCTCCGTGGAGACCGTAAGTACGTATCCCTCCTTGCCCCCAGGGGATTTTCCTCGGCCGCTCAAAGTCCTCATTGTGCTCGAAAAAGATGTTCAGCTCGTCCGATAGGGCGGCGTTGGTGTCCGCGACGTGGCTGGCTTTCTTTTTGTAATCCGTGATCGTTAGGGACACCTGCTCTGGGAGAACTTGTGAAAGTTGAACACCAGGCTGTCCGCAGCATTCTGAATAAGTTTGTAGGGATTTGACAACATTAATTCGTTAGGGATATTAAATCCAACGTGGATCCAGGCATAACTGTTTTCACCGGCATAACAAATGAGACACCAAAATGGTTCTGGACACCTGTTTTTCAGCACTTGGGCTGTTGTTGCCTTGCATAGACTATCACAACAGCTGTTCTTCACTTGACTGTCAGTCAGAAAATTCCTTCCTGGATCAGACGATGTGTGAAAATATCAGAGTAATTAAAAACAGCTCGACACCAAATGCGCACCCAACAAGTATAATAGCATAATTAGAAATATTCTATTTCATTAAACTAGGAAATGATTATTTTACAATGACGGCCAAACCCGGACTACGCTGGGACAATTGTGCGCCGCCCTAATGACAGTATCGATTTAGGTTTTAAGTATCATGGTTAGGTGAGTCGGTTTGAGACATTCGATTTCGTAATGCAGACATTATTTTGGGATTTATGTGCCCATGAAAATAGTTTTCACCCCGTTAACATAAGGAGACAGGAAATGTTACGTAGTTACACTGCATTACTGAGATCTCTATACAACAACAATAAAAATGTCTGACAGATTGAACCTTGTAAGAATCCTGGAATCTATGGTTAATTTAACTGACTAATTAAATGCAAGGACAGAAAAGTAAATGTTTTATGTCACACGAATTTGGACCAATCCGTCAAGACGCCAACCGTGAGAAAGGCTTAAACGTCAACTTGTGAGTTATATTGAATATAGCTATGATCCCCCTTATAGAATAATGTAATGAAATGAAAATAAATTGGCTGATTATTATCAATGACTTTATCAACAGATTTTGCAAGTTGTCCAGTGTAGAAAATCCTCAGTGCTACCCAGTTTCTAGACAGAACCATTTACTAGCTGTGACACACTCACGTTCCAAACTCTGTTTTAGACCAGACTGACTTTAAGACCAAAATGATCCAATTTACACTTCCTGGTACATTTTTGACACTAGACTAAATGAGTCTGATTCATATCGATGCAACATAGGCTGTTTTCAAGGGGATTGGTTGCTTTTTAGAGGCTGTCGCTCTAAGGTCTATGGAACATTTCCTCTTGAAAGGCAATAAACGTCTAGCCAGGTATCCAAGCTCATATGCTCTCACGTCACAAAACTATGAAGGTGAAACAGATCACATTAGTGTGGAATCCAGGCTAATAAACGTCTAGCCAGGTATCCAAGCTGATATGCTCTCACGTCACAAAACTATGAAGGTGAAACAGATCACATTAGTGTGGAATCCAGGCTAATAAACGTCTAGCCAGGTATCCAAGCTGATATGCTCTCACGTCACAAACCCATGAAGGTGAATCAGATCACATTAGTGTGGAATCCAGGCTAATAAACGTCTAGCCAGGTATCCAAGCTGATATGCTCTCACGTCACAAAACCATGAAGGTGAAACAGATCACATTAGTGTGGAATCCAGGCTAATAAACATCACCAATTAAATCAACCATCCGTAACAGACTAACGTAGTACCACACAACCTGAAGGGCGATAAACATGAATTAACCAAATCAATCCAGATCAAATAAATGACTCACCTCGATCTGGCCCTGTCGTGCGTACGAAGGGTGGTTCTTGAGGATCTTGATGGCCACGATCTCATTGGTTCCCCTCTTCCAACACTTGGCCACCTGACCGAAGGTCCCCCTCCCCAGGAACTCCAGCACCTCATAACTACAGGAGACTGAACACAGAATCTCATGCTGCACCAGCTGGTAGTCCCCCTCTCCGTTGGAGCTGGAGCTCTTGGTGGTGGGGGCCGAGTGGGGGATGGACTGGCCCGTACCCCCTCCTCCTCCTCCTCCCCCCCCCGTACGCGTGGAGAAGACGGGAGGAGGGGCAGAGAGCTCCTCCAAGATCTGAACACTCCCACAGCCACTCCCGCTCCCTTTGACGACGACGTCGTCGTTCTTCCTCTTCTGGCCCTGTCGTCGTATCCCGTTCCCCATGCTGGCCGTCTCAGAGTTTGTGTGCGAGGAGTGTGTGTAGTGGTCGTTGAGGCGGCGACTGGAGCCCCGGGGGAGGTTGCCCGTGCTGTCTGCTGGCCTGACCACCACCTGGCCACGGGAGCCTGGGGCGGGAGGGAACACTAACGCAGAAGGGGCGAAGGGGGGCACCGCCATGCCTAGTGCAGGGGTGAAGGAGTAACCCCCTACTCCCTGCTGGCCCCCCACGGAACCGTATGGGCAGTCAGAGGAAGCGTCCCAAACACAGTTCTCCACCTTCATCTTCTTGACACGGCAAAATGCGCTGGAGGAGCTGGAGGGAGCTGAGAACACCTGGAGCTGGGAGGACATACCTGAGGAGAGGAGGGGACAGAGACAAGCAGAGATCCTATCAATGAGGGACTTATCTTGTACAGTATTTACCATGTCATCACGACCTTGATGAAAGCTCTTAGCAAAAAAACATTACATGTTACAGAATGCTCATTTAGCTAGAAATACATACTGTGAATATGTGACGTGTCCATTTCATCTGTCTGCTAAATTCTTCTATCAGCCAAAGACTGACTCCTGAGCCTTTGTTCATGAAGCATCTCAGAACAGGAATACTGAACTAGTATGTGTTTTCTCTTTTAGATAAAGATGACATGGGCACGAGAGATCTGGGCTCTGGGCCCGTATACACAAAGCATTTCAGAGTAAGAGTGCTGATCTGGGATCTGTAATTATGAAATAAAAGGGCAAAACTGATCCCAGATCCAGCACTCTTACTCTGAAATGCTTTGTGGATACGGCCCCAGATCTCTCCTTGTCTATTCATTACAATCTAAAAGAGAGAACTGATCCCAGATCCAGCACTCTTACTCTGAAATGCTTTGTGGATACGGCCCCAGATCTCTCCTTGTCTATTCATTAAAATCTAAAAGAGAGAACTGATCCCAGATCAGCACTCCTACTCTGAAATGCTTTGTGGATACGGCCCCAGATCTCTCCTTGTCTATTCATTAAAATCTAAAAGAGAGAACTGATCCCAGATCAGCACTCCTACTCTGAAATGCTTTGTGGATACGGCCCCAGATCTCTCCTTGTCTATTCATTAAAATCTAAAAGAGAGAACTGATCCCAGATCAGCACTCCTACTCTGAAATGCTTTGTGGATACGGCCCCAGATCTCTCCTTGTCTATTCATTAAAATCTAAAAGAGAGAACTGATCCCAGATCAGCACTCCTACTCTGAGACACTTGGTGAATACAGGCCCAGGAGTTTATCCAACTTCTTACAATGTGTAATCATAATGTCCTCATCTCCTCTCTCACCTAGGCTGCATCTCGTCTCCTCTCACCTAGGCTGCTAGCATACATCTCATCTCCTCTCTCACCTAGGCTGCTAGCAAGCATCTCATCTCACCTAGGCTGCATCTCGTCTCCTCTCACCTAGGCTGCATCTCGTCTCCTCTCACCTAGGCTGCATCTCGTCTCCTCTCACCTAAGCTGCATCTCATCTCGTCTCCTCTCACCTAAGCTGCATCTCATCTCGTCTCCTCTCACCTAGGCTGCATCTCGTCTCCTCTCACCTAGGCTGCATCTCGTCTCCTCTCACCTAGGCTGCATCTCGTCTCACCTAGGCTGCATCTCGTCTCACCTAGGCTGCATCTCGTCTCACCTAGGCTGCATCTCCTCTCACCTAGGCTGCATCTCCTCTCACCTAGGCTGCATCTCCTCTCACCTAGGCTGCATCTCCTCTCACCTAGGCTGCATCTCCTCTCACCTAGGCTGCATCTCATCTCCTCTCACCTAGGCTGCATCTCATCTCCTCTCACCTAGGCTGCATCTCATCTCCTCTCACCTAGGCTGCATCTCATCTCCTCTCACCTAGGCTGCATCTCATCTCCTCTCACCTAGGCTGCATCTCATCTCCTCTCACCTAGGCTGCATCTCATCTCCTCTCACCTAGGCTGCATCTCATCTCACCTAGGCTGCATCTCATCTCACCTAGGCTGCATCTCATCTCACCTAGGCTGCATCTCATCTCACCTAGGCTGCATCTCATCTCACCTAGGCTGCATCTCATCTCCTCTCACCTAGGCTGCATCTCATCTCCTCTCACCTAGGCTGCATCTCATCTCCTCTCACCTAGGCTGCTAACATGCATCTCTTCTTCCATTGCCTGGCTGCACTATAGAAGTCTTTGGAGAGTTGGTTGAAGCTAGTTGTGATGATTCTAACTGCATTGTGGGTTAAGGGCTTGTAAGTAAGCATTTCACGGTAACGTCTACTACACCTGTTGTATTCGGCGCATGTGACAAATACAATTAGATTTGAACTGTGTCGAGGAGAAACCTGCGTCCCAAATGATCGAACGTAGTGCACTAAATGGGCTGTAACAAAACCCTCCAAGGTAGTTTGCTAGCTCTCCTGGAGTACAAAACTGGACAGTTTTATCTCAATCTCTTCATTCAAAGACCCAATCATGGACACTCTTACTGACAGTTGTGGCTGCTTTGTGTGATGTATTGTTGTCTCTACCTTCTTGACCTTTGTGCTGTTGTCTGTGCCCAATAATGTTTGTACCATGTTGTGTTGCTGCAATGTTGTCATGTTGTGTTGCTACCGTGTCGTCATGTTGTGTTGCTACCGTGTTGTCGTCATGTTGTGTTGCTACCGTGTTGTCGTCATGTTGTGTTGCTACCGTGTTGTCGTCATGTTGTGTTGCTACCGTGTTGTCGTCACGTTGTGTTGCTACCGTGTTGTCGTCACGTTGTGTTGCTACCGTGTTGTCGTCACGTTGTGTTGCTACCGTGTTGTCGTCACGTTGTGTTGCTACCGTGTTGTCGTCACGTTGTGTTGCTACCGTGTTGTTGTCATGTTGTGTTGCTACCGTGTTGTCGTCACGTTGTGTTGCTACCGTGTTGTCGTCACGTTGTGTTGCTACCGTGTTGTCGTCACGTTGTGTTGCTACCGTGTTGTCGTCACGTTGTGTTGCTACCGTGTTGTCGTCACGTTGTGTTGCTACCGTGTTGTCGTCACGTTGTGTTGCTACCGTGTTGTTGTCACGTTGTGTTGCTACCGTGTTGTCGTCATGTTGTGTTGCTACCGTGTTGTTGTCACGTTGTGTTGCTACCGTGTTGTTGTCACGTTGTGTTGCTACCGTGTTGTTGTCACGTTGTGTTGCTACCGTGTTGTCGTCACGTTGTGTTGCTACCGTGTTGTTGTCACGTTGTGTTGCTACCGTGTTGTTGTCACGTTGTGTTGCTACCGTGTTGTTGTCACGTTGTGTTGCTACCGTGTTGTCGTCACGTTGTGTTGCTACCGTGTTGTTGTCACGTTGTGTTGCTACCGTGTTGTTGTCACGTTGTGTTGCTACCGTGTTGTTGTCACGTTGTGTTGCTACCGTGTTGTCGTCATGTTGTGTTGCTACCGTGTTGTTGTCACGTTGTGTTGCTACCGTGTTGTTGTCACGTTGTGTTGCTACCGTGTTGTTGTCACGTTGTGTTGCTACCGTGTTGTTGTCATGTTGTGTTGCTGCCATGCTATGTTGTTGTCTTAGGTCTCTCTTTATGTAGTGTTGTCTCTCTTGTCATGATGTATGTTTTGTCCTATATTTATTTCAAATGTTTAATCCCAGGCCCCGTCCCCGCAGGAGGCCTTTTGGTAGGCCGTCATGGTAAATAAGAATTTGTTTTTAACTGACTTGCAAAATAAAAACACAGACCACAGCCCTTATCTAGTGTCTGACTGTCAAGTTGTTGACAACAACGTTGTTCAAAAACAGCAATCTAGCTAGTGTGCTCAAGACAACTGCACTTATCAACATTATACATGTTATACTAGCCATTTATGATACAAAGAAAAGAGAAGGAGCTTCTCCATCTAAACTGTTTTCCATCTAGGTTGACCATTGCAATGTTTAGGCCAAGACAGTGGACTCTCCTGAGACCAAGGCCTAGCTAGATAACTATCAAAATGTATATATATATATAGATAGTTTGGGAACCCCTGATCTATTCAATATGATCAAGTTTAATTGTATTTGTTACCCATTTCTCAAACAATACAATCGATCAAATGCAGAAAAGTAAAAACAGAGCTAGCCGTGATTGTCGTTCCTGAAGACATAGACAACTACAGTGGCTAGCTGGCTAACTTGAGCTACTTATCCCATTAAGCCTAGTTAGCTAACGTAGTTAGAAACGTCAATATACCACTCGGATGTAACCCAAACGAAAACATCGTGTTTGAGACATAAAACCATCTACATACCTGATTTGATTTCACAGTGTAATGTCGATGATAAATACAGTCATCAATTGAAATCCCACACAGGCCAGCAGAATGATCTGATTTAGCTAGCTGACGTTCGCTATTTTGCCGATTAACTCGTAACGCTAGGCCTTCATTTCATTGTTTTCCAACGACAGAGAAGTAGATAAGCTGACACACACAACTCGCGAGGGGTTTCGGTCGGAAACAGTCGACTCGGTTGTAATAAAAATTAAATAAAAAGTAGTTACATAATAAAACGTATTTCTGTAAATTAAAAAAACACTTCTTTTATAAGCTAAAAACCCCGATCATAAGACCACTTAACAGCAGACCGCTGTGAAGCAAGCCGGAAATAATAAGTACTTCTGGGTCACGGATTCTTCTTCTGCGGTGGGGTTTATCGGTGGTTGGCATCCAACGTTATGGTGCATTACAGCCACCTACTGTACTGGGGTGTGGGCCAGAGATCAGGACAAACTAAATCCTACCTGCCAGCCCGTTGCGCTCAAAAAATAAAAAATATTTGAGACTATATCTAATGACGTTCTACTCAATATACTCTTTAAACTAATTTCCTGTATCCCCTTCTCCCTCATACTAGATCTCAGCCTCTCTCTTTCCCTCTGATACTGCCCAAACTGTAGCGATACATGTTCCACGGTCCCTGTTTCCTGGTAATAATCACACTTTCCCGTTGGATGCTTTCCCATCACATTTAAGGTCTTATTCGACTGGCTGTGTCCCACCCTTAATCTTGTAAAAATAGCCTCATCTCTCCTATCCCATCTTGCTGTCCTCCCCTCCCTGACTTTCCTCTGTACTTGAAATAAATGCCTGCCCTTAGTATCACTATTCCACTGCTCCTGCCATCTCTGCACCATCACTGTCCATATCAGGCTTTTAACCTGCTCCTGCCATCTCTACACCATCACTGTCCATATCAGGTTTTTAACCTGCTCCTGCCATCTCTACACCATCACTGTCCATATCAGGCTTTTAACCTGCTCCTGCCATCTCTACACCATCACTGTCCATATCAGGTTTTTAACCTGCTCCTGCCATCTCTGCACCATCACTGTCCATATCAGGCTTTTAACCTGCTCCTGCCATCTCTACACCATCACTGTCCATATCAGGCTTTTAGCCTGCCATCTCTGCACCATCACTGTCCATATGACATCTCTGCACCATCACTGTCCATATCAGGCTTTTAGCCTGCCATCTCTGCACCATCACTGTCCATATGACATCTCTGCACCATCACTGTCCATATCAGGCTTTTAACCTGCTCCTGCCATCTCTACACCATCACTGTCCATATCAGGCTTTTAACCTGCTCCTGCCATCTCTACACCATCACTGTCCATATCAGGCTTTTAACCTGCTCCTGCCATCTCTACACCATCACTGTCCATATCAGGCTTTTAACCTGCTCCTGCCATCTCTACACCATCACTGTCCATATCAGGCTTTTAACCTGCTCCTGCCATCTCTACACCATCACTGTCAATATCAGGCTTTTAACCTGCTCCTGCCATCTCTACACCATCACTGTCCATATCAGGCTTTTAGCCTGCCATCTCTACACCATCACTGTCCATATCAGGCTTTTAACCTGCTCCTGCCATCTCTGCACCATCACTGTCCATATCAGGCTTTTAACCTGCTCCTGCCATCTCTGCACCATCACTGTCCATATCAGGCTTTTAACCTGCTCCTGCCATCTCTGCACCATCACTGTCCATATCAGGCTTCTAACCTGCTCCTGCCATCCCTGCACCATCACTGTACATCAACATACCTACTTCTAAGTGCTTGTTTAGCCAGTACATCAACTGCCTCCTTCCCTCCACCCCCACATGGGCTGGGACCCAAGTCAATCGTATCTGTTTAATCCTTCCATGGGTTTGTAGCACCTCATAAAGCAGGTCTCATCCGCTACATGACCTAAAGGACTGGAGACTCATCAACACTGCACATGAACCAGAGCAAAGAACTACTCTGTCTGGCTTGACTTCCTCCCCCCACTGCAAGGCCAACAGTATGGCCATCATCTCCACCGTATATACAACCAGATGATCTGTAGTACGTTTCCAGACTTCCACCCGATATTCCTGCACTACAAATGCTGACCCGGTATGTCCTGTCCTTTGATCTTACAAACCATCTGTGTAAATGGCCACAAAATCCTGATACGCAGTATCCAGACGTCTCTTAAACAAATCAGATGGATCAACACCCTGCCTATCTTTCTGTAGTCTCTCCAACACTTCTAGATCAACTCCCGGTGGCAGGAGTAGCCATGCTGGATTGACAGGAATAGCTACCATTGGACGAAACTCCCTTCCATAGAGTGTCATGTTCTGTCTTCGCTCATGTTCCCAGCATGCCTGTAAAATCCCTTTCGCAGGAAGTGGCACCTTGTAGGTTGACCAAATAATTCATTGCCAGCTGCTGTCTCCTAATCTGCAATGGCATATCCCCCATCTCCAGCTGTAGTGCAGCCACTGGGGCGGTCCGAAACGCCCCACTACATATTCTGAGTCCTTGCCCCTGTATAACATCTAGCCTTCCCAATGAGGTCCGGGCTGCCGAACCATATGCTATACTGCCATAGTCTATTTCAGATTGGATCAATGCAACATACATGGTCCTGAATGAGGAACTCCCAGCCCCCCCCCCCACTCCTTCCCCGTCAGACAGCGCATGACATTTAGTACCTTCTTACTCTTTCCCACCACTCTGTGTTCTGCACAGGTCAGTCTAGTGTCAAAGTTTACCCCAAGGAACCTGAAGGCCTCCCCTCTCCAAGTTTCTCCCATATAACATCAAGCGTACCTCATCTCCCACCTTCCTCCTGCTAAAGAACACGGAGTTTTCTCTACAGAGAACCTGAATCCCCACATTAATACCCACCTCAACAATTGCTTCCTGTACCTTCCTGACTTTGTATGGCACATTTCTTCCTCTCTTCCATAAGGTCCCATCATCTGCAAATAACGCCCTCCCAATATCCGGCTGTACCTGAGAGTAAATATCATTGATCATGGTTGAGAACAACAGAGGACGAACTCACACTCCCCTGTGGTGTACCGTTATCCACCAGGTAGCTGCCTGATAGTGACTTCTCCACCCTCACCTGGATAGACCTTCCAAACAGGAAATCCTTTATCCAGTTATATGTTCTTCCTCCTACACCCATAATATAAAGCTTGATTAACAATCCCTCCTTCCATAACATATCATACGCCTTCTCCACATCAAAACAAATACAGCTACAACAGTCTCCTTGTTCACCTGAGCCTTCCTGACCTCTGCTACTAACAGAGTACTGGGTCCATAGTTCCCCTTCCTGACCTCTGCTTCTAACAGAGTACTGGGTCCATAGTTCCTCTATCCTTCCTGACCTCTGCTTCTAACAGAGTACTGGGTCCATAGTTCCTCTATCCTTCCTGACCTCTGCTTCTAACAGAGTACTGGGTCCATAGTTCCCCTTCCTGACCTCTGCTTCTAGCAGAGTACTGGGTCCATAGTTCCTCTATCCTTCCTGACCTCTGCTTCTAACAGAGTACTGGGTCCATAGTTCCCCTTCCTGACCTCTGCTTCTAGCAGAGTACTGGGTCCATAGTTCCTCTATCCTTCCTGACCTCTGCTTCTAGAAGAGTACTGGGTCCATAGTTCCCCTTCCTGACCTCTGCTTCTAACAGAGTACTGGGTCCATAGTTCCTCTATCCTTCCTGACCTCTGCTTCTAACAGAGTACTGGGTCCATAGTTCCTCTATCCTTCCTGACCTCTGCTTCTAACAGAGTACTGGGTCCATAGTTCCTCTATCCTTCCTGACCTCTGCTTCTAACAGAGTACTGGGTCCATAGTTCCTCTATCCTTCCTGACCTCTGCTTCTAACAGAGTACTGGGTCCATAGTTCCTCTATCCTTCCTGACCTCTGCTTCTAACAGAGTACTGGGTCCATAGTTCCCCTTCCTGACCTCTGCTTCTAGCAGAGTACTGGGTCCATAGTTCCTCTATCCTTCCTGACCTCTGCTTCTAACAGAGTACTGGGTCCATAGTTCCCCTTCCTGACCTCTGCTTCTAGCAGAGTACTGGGTCCATAGTTCCTCTATCCTTCCTGACCTCTGCTTCTAGAAGAGTACTGGGTCCATAGTTCCCCTTCCTGACCTCTGCTTCTAACAGAGTACTGGGTCCATAGTTCCTCTATCCTTCCTGACCTCTGCTTCTAACAGAGTACTGGGTCCATAGTTCCTCTATCCTTCCTGACCTCTGCTTCTAACAGAGTACTGGGTCCATAGTTCCTCTATCCTTCCTGACCTCTGCTTCTAACAGAGTACTGGGTCCATAGTTCCTCTATCCTTCCTGACCTCTGCTTCTAACAGAGTACTGGGTCCATAGTTCCTCTATCCTTCCTGACCTCTGCTTCTAACAGAGTACTGGGTCCATAGTTCCCCTTCCTGACCTCTGCTTCTAGCAGAGTACTGGGTCCATAGTTCCTCTATCCTTCCTGACCTCTGCTTCTAGAAGAGTACTGGGTCCATAGTTCCTCTATCCTTCCTGACCTCTGCTTCTAACAGAGTACTGGGTCCATAGTTCCTCTATCCTTCCTGACCTCTGCTTCTAACAGAGTACTGGGTCCATAGTTCCTCTATCCTTCCTGACCTCTGCTTCTAACAGAGTACTGGGTCCATAGTTCCTCTATCCTTCCTGACCTCTGCTTCTAACAGAGTACTGGGTCCATAGTTCCTCTATCCTTCCTGACCTCTGCTTCTAACAGAGTACTGGGTCCATAGTTCCCCTTCCTGACCTCTGCTTCTAGCAGAGTACTGGGTCCATAGTTCCTCTATCCTTCCTGACCTCTGCTACTAACAGAGTACTGGGTCCATAGTTCCCCTTCCTGACCTCTGCTTCTAACAGAGTACTGGGTCCATAGTTCCTCTATCCTTCCTGACCTCTGCTTCTAACAGAGTACTGGGTCCATAGTTCCCCTTCCTGACCTTCTAACAGAGTACTGGGTCCATAGTTCCCCTTCCTGACCTCTGCTCCTAGCAGAGTACTGGGTCCATAGTTCCTCTATCCTTCCTGACCTCTGCTTCTAACAGAGTACTGGGTCCATAGTTCCTCTATCCTTCCTGACCTCTGCTTCTAACAGAGCACTGGGTCCATAGTTCCTCTATCCTTCCTGACCTCTGCTTCTAACAGAGTACTGGGTCCATAGTTCCCCTTCCTGTCCTCTGCTTCTGACAGAGTACTGGGTCCATAGTTCCCCTTCCTGACCTCTGCTTCTAGCAGAGTACTGGGTCCATAGTTCCTCTATCCTTCCCGACCTCTGCTTCTAACAGAGTACTGGGTCCATAGTTCCCCTTCCTGACCTTCTAACAGAGTACTGGGTCCATAGTTCCCCTTCCTGACCTCTGCTTCTAACAGAGTACTGGGTCCATTGTTCCTCTTCCTGACCTTTGCTTCTAGCAGAGTACTGGGTCCATAGTTCCCCTTCCTGACCTCTGCTTCTAACAGAGTACTGGGTCCATCGTTCCTCTATCCTTCCTGACCTCTGCTCCTAGCAGAGTACTGGGTCCATAGTTCCTCTATCCTTCCTGACCTCTGCTTCTAACAGAGTACTGGGTCCATAGTTCCCCTTCCTGACCTCTGCTTCTAACAGAGTACTGGGTCCATAGTTCCTCTATCCTACCTGACCTCTGCTTCTAACAGAGTACTGGGTCCATAGTTCCCCTTCCTGACCTTCTAACAGAGTACTGGGTCCATAGTCCCTCTATCCTTCCTGACCTCTGCTTCTAACAGAGTACTGGGTCCATAGTTCCTCTATCCTTCCTGACCTCTGCTTCTAACAGAGTACTGGGTCCATAGTTCCTCTATCCTTCCTGACCTCTGCTTCTAACAGAGTACTGGGTCCTTAGTTCCCCTTCCTGACCTCTGCTTCTAGCAGAGTACTGGGTCCATAGTTCCTCTATCCTTCCTGACCTCTGCTTCTAGCAGAGTACTGGGTCCATAGTTCCTCTATCCTTCCTGACCTCTGCTTCTAACAGAGTACTGGGTCCATAGTTCCCCTTCCTGACCTTCTAACAGAGTACTGGGTCCATAGTTCCCCTTCCTGACCTCTGCTTCTAACAGAGTACTGGGTCCATAGTTCCCCTTCCTGACCTCTGCTTCTAGCAGAGTACTGGGTCCATAGTTCCTCTATCCTTCCTGACCTCTGCTTCTAACAGAGTACTGGGTCCATAGTTCCCCTTCCTGACCTCTGCTTCTAGCAGAGTACTGGGTCCATAGTTCCTCTATCCTTCCTGACCTCTGCTTCTAGAAGAGTACTGGGTCCATAGTTCCCCTTCCTGACCTCTGCTTCTAACAGAGTACTGGGTCCATAGTTCCTCTATCCTTCCTGACCTCTGCTTCTAACAGAGTACTGGGTCCATAGTTCCCCTTCCTGACCTCTGCTTCTAGCAGAGTACTGGGTCCATAGTTCCTCTATCCTTCCTGACCTCTGCTTCTAACAGAGTACTGGGTCCATAGTTCCCCTTCCTGACCTCTGCTTCTAGCAGAGTACTGGGTCCATAGTTCCTCTATCCTTCCTGACCTCTGCTTCTAGAAGAGTACTGGGTCCATAGTTCCCCTTCCTGACCTCTGCTTCTAACAGAGTACTGGGTCCATAGTTCCTCTATCCTTCCTGACCTCTGCTTCTAACAGAGTACTGGGTCCATAGTTCCTCTATCCTTCCTGACCTCTGCTTCTAACAGAGTACTGGGTCCATAGTTCCTCTATCCTTCCTGACCTCTGCTTCTAACAGAGTACTGGGTCCATAGTTCCCCTTCCTGACCTCTGCTTCTAACAGAGTACTGGGTCCATAGTTCCTCTATCCTTCCTGACCTCTGCTTCTAACAGAGTACTGGGTCCATAGTTCCTCTATCCTTCCTGACCTCTGCTTCTAACAGAGTACTGGGTCCATAGTTCCTCTTCCTGACCTCTGCTTCTGGCAGAGCACTGGGTCCATAGTTCCTCTATCCTTCCTGACCTCTGCTTCTAGAAGAGTACTGGGTCCATAGTTCCCCTTCCTGACCTCTGCTTCTAGCAGAGTACTGGGTCCATAGTTCCCCTTCCTGACCTCTGCTCCTAGCAGAGTACTGGGTCCATAGTTCCTCTATCCTTCCTGACCTCTGCTTCTATCAGAGTACTGGGTCCATAGTTCCTCTTCCTGACCTCTGCTCCTAGCAGAGTACTGGGTCCATAGTTCCTCTATCCTTCCTGACCTCTGCTTCTAACAGAGTACTGGGTCCATAGTTCCTCTATCCTTCCTGACCTCTGCTTCTAACAGAGCACTGGGTCCATAGTTCCTCTATCCTTCCTGACCTCTGCTTCTAACAGAGTACTGGGTCCATAGTTCCCCTTCCTGTCCTCTGCTTCTGACAGAGTACTGGGTCCATAGTTCCCCTTCCTGACCTCTGCTTCTAGCAGAGTACTGGGTCCATAGTTCCTCTATCCTTCCCGACCTCTGCTTCTAACAGAGTACTGGGTCCATAGTTCCCCTTCCTGACCTTCTAACAGAGTACTGGGTCCATAGTTCCCCTTCCTGACCTCTGCTTCTAACAGAGTACTGGGTCCATAGTTCCTCTTCCTGACCTTTGCTTCTAGCAGAGTACTGGGTCCATAGTTCCCCTTCCTGACCTCTGCTTCTAACAGAGTACTGGGTCCATCGTTCCTCTATCCTTCCTGACCTCTGCTCCTAGCAGAGTACTGGGTCCATAGTTCCTCTATCCTTCCTGACCTCTGCTTCTAACAGAGTACTGGGTCCATAGTTCCCCTTCCTGACCTCTGCTTCTAACAGAGTACTGGGTCCATAGTTCCTCTATCCTACCTGACCTCTGCTTCTAACAGAGTACTGGGTCCATAGTTCCCCTTCCTGACCTTCTAACAGAGTACTGGGTCCATAGTCCCTCTATCCTTCCTGACCTCTGCTTCTAACAGAGTACTGGGTCCATAGTTCCTCTATCCTTCCTGACCTCTGCTTCTAACAGAGTACTGGGTCCATAGTTCCTCTATCCTTCCTGACCTCTGCTTCTAACAGAGTACTGGGTCCTTAGTTCCCCTTCCTGACCTCTGCTTCTAGCAGAGTACTGGGTCCATAGTTCCTCTATCCTTCCTGACCTCTGCTTCTAGCAGAGTACTGGGTCCATAGTTCCTCTATCCTTCCTGACCTCTGCTTCTAACAGAGTACTGGGTCCATAGTTCCCCTTCCTGACCTTCTAACAGAGTACTGGGTCCATAGTTCCCCTTCCTGACCTCTGCTTCTAACATAGTACTGGGTCCATAGGTCCTCTATCCTTCCTGACCTCTGCTTCTAGCAGAGTACTGGGTCCATAGTTCCTCTATCCTTCCTGACCTCTGCTTCTAACAGAGTACTGGGTCCATAGTTCCTCTATCCTTCCTGACCTCTGCTCCTAGCAGAGTACTGGGTCCATAGTTCCTCTATCCTTCCTGACCTCTGCTTCTAACAGAGTACTGGGTCCATAGTTCCTCTATCCTTCCTGACCTCTGCTTCTAACAGAGTACTGGGTCCATAGTTCCTCTATCCTTCCTGACCTCTGCTTCTAGAAGAGTACTGGGTCCATAGTTCCCCTTCCTGACCTCTGCTTCTAACAGAGTACTGGGTCCATAGTTCCTCTATCCTTCCTGACCTCTGCTTCTAACAGAGTACTGGGTCCATAGTTCCCCTTCCTGACCTCTGCTTCTAGCAGAGTACTGGGTCCATAGTTCCTCTATCCTTCCTGACCTCTGCTTCTAACAGAGTACTGGGTCCATAGTTCCCCTTCCTGACCTCTGCTTCTAGCAGAGTACTGGGTCCATAGTTCCTCTATCCTTCCTGACCTCTGCTTCTAGAAGAGTACTGGGTCCATAGTTCCCCTTCCTGACCTCTGCTTCTAACAGAGTACTGGGTCCATAGTTCCTCTATCCTTCCTGACCTCTGCTTCTAACAGAGTACTGGGTCCATAGTTCCTCTATCCTTCCTGACCTCTGCTTCTAACAGAGTACTGGGTCCATAGTTCCTCTATCCTTCCTGACCTCTGCTTCTAACAGAGTACTGGGTCCATAGTTCCCCTTCCTGACCTCTGCTTCTAACAGAGTACTGGGTCCATAGTTCCTCTATCCTTCCTGACCTCTGCTTCTAACAGAGTACTGGGTCCATAGTTCCTCTATCCTTCCTGACCTCTGCTTCTAACAGAGTACTGGGTCCATAGTTCCTCTTCCTGACCTCTGCTTCTGGCAGAGCACTGGGTCCATAGTTCCTCTATCCTTCCTGACCTCTGCTTCTAGAAGAGTACTGGGTCCATAGTTCCCCTTCCTGACCTCTGCTTCTAGCAGAGTACTGGGTCCATAGTTCCCCTTCCTGACCTCTGCTCCTAGCAGAGTACTGGGTCCATAGTTCCTCTATCCTTCCTGACCTCTGCTTCTATCAGAGTACTGGGTCCATAGTTCCTCTTCCTGACCTCTGCTCCTAGCAGAGTACTGGGTCCATAGTTCCTCTATCCTTCCTGACCTCTGCTTCTAACAGAGTACTGGGTCCATAGTTCCTCTATCCTTCCTGACCTCTGCTTCTAACAGAGCACTGGGTCCATAGTTCCTCTATCCTTCCTGACCTCTGCTTCTAACAGAGTACTGGGTCCATAGTTCCCCTTCCTGTCCTCTGCTTCTGACAGAGTACTGGGTCCATAGTTCCCCTTCCTGACCTCTGCTTCTAGCAGAGTACTGGGTCCATAGTTCCTCTATCCTTCCCGACCTCTGCTTCTAACAGAGTACTGGGTCCATAGTTCCCCTTCCTGACCTTCTAACAGAGTACTGGGTCCATAGTTCCCCTTCCTGACCTCTGCTTCTAACAGAGTACTGGGTCCATAGTTCCTCTTCCTGACCTTTGCTTCTAGCAGAGTACTGGGTCCATAGTTCCCCTTCCTGACCTCTGCTTCTAACAGAGTACTGGGTCCATCGTTCCTCTATCCTTCCTGACCTCTGCTCCTAGCAGAGTACTGGGTCCATAGTTCCTCTATCCTTCCTGACCTCTGCTTCTAACAGAGTACTGGGTCCATAGTTCCCCTTCCTGACCTCTGCTTCTAACAGAGTACTGGGTCCATAGTTCCTCTATCCTACCTGACCTCTGCTTCTAACAGAGTACTGGGTCCATAGTTCCCCTTCCTGACCTTCTAACAGAGTACTGGGTCCATAGTCCCTCTATCCTTCCTGACCTCTGCTTCTAACAGAGTACTGGGTCCATAGTTCCTCTATCCTTCCTGACCTCTGCTTCTAACAGAGTACTGGGTCCATAGTTCCTCTATCCTTCCTGACCTCTGCTTCTAACAGAGTACTGGGTCCTTAGTTCCCCTTCCTGACCTCTGCTTCTAGCAGAGTACTGGGTCCATAGTTCCTCTATCCTTCCTGACCTCTGCTTCTAGCAGAGTACTGGGTCCATAGTTCCTCTATCCTTCCTGACCTCTGCTTCTAACAGAGTACTGGGTCCATAGTTCCCCTTCCTGACCTTCTAACAGAGTACTGGGTCCATAGTTCCCCTTCCTGACCTCTGCTTCTAACAGAGTACTGGGTCCATAGGTCCTCTATCCTTCCTGACCTCTGCTTCTAGCAGAGTACTGGGTCCATAGTTCCTCTATCCTTCCTGACCTCTGCTTCTAACATAGTACTGGGTCCATAGTTCCTCTATCCTTCCTGACCTCTGCTCCTAGCAGAGTACTGGGTCCATAGTTCCTCTATCCTTCCTGACCTCTGCTTCTAACAGAGTACTGGGTCCATAGTTCCTCTATCCTTCCTGACCTCTGCTCCTAGCAGAGTACTGGGTCCATAGTTCCTCTATCCTTCCTGACCTCTGCTTCTAGCAGAGCACTGGGTCCATAGTTCCCCTTCCTGACCTCTGCTCCTAGCAGAGTACTGGGTCCATAGTTCCTCTATCCTTCCTGACCTCTGCTCCTAGCAGAGTACTGGGTCCATAGTTCCTCTATCCTTCCTGACCTCTGCTCCTAGCAGAGTACTGGGTCCATAGTTCCTCTATCCTTCCTGACCTCTGCTTCTAACAGAGTACTGGGTCCATAGTTCCTCTATCCTTCCTGACCTCTGCTCCTAGCAGAGTACTGGGTCCATAGTTCCTCTATCCTTCCTGACCTCTGCTTCTAACAGAGCACTGGGTCCATAGTTCCCCTACCCTTCCTGAATCCACTCTGACGTGGCGATACTAGCCCCCTGCTCTCCAGGAAGTAAGTTAGCCTCTCCGTAATCATACGTTCCATAATCTTACATACATGTGATGTTAAAGCCGATAGCCGATTGGCCGATAGCTTGTTGGCCTCGTTGGGTCCTTCCCTGGCTTCCGGATTGGTGGCACTACTGTCTCCTTCCAGCTGCCTGGTAGTGGATTGGTGGCACTACTGTCTCCTTCCAGCTGCCTGGTAGTGGATTGGTGGCACTACTGTCTCCTTCCAGCTGCCTGGTAGTGGATTGGTGGCACTACTGTCTCCTTCCAGCTGCCTGGTAGTGGATTGGTGGCACTACTGTCTCCTTCCAGCTGCCTGGTAGTGGATTGGTGGCACTACTGTCTCCTTCCAGCTGTCTGGTAGTTTCCCCTCCTCCCACACTCTGTTGTACAACACCAAAACCATCACTAAGATGGGCCAACATAACATAACACAGCCCACCTCATCTTTCCTCATCTACCTATTGCCCGTTTCACCTCTGCCATGGTAAATGGTGCATTGAACACATCATTTACATCCTCTCTCCTATCCAGCACTCCAGGATGCTCCTCTCTTGTTTCTTCTCTCCCCCTCTACACCTCCTCTGACAAATAACGCAGAGCTATGCACTTCTACAAACGCTTTGGCCATCATCTCTACCTTCTCCTCATCTGTTACTGCCACATCCTTCTCACTCGTCAACACTGGATAATCCCACTCCCTTCTGACCCCACTCATCCTCTTAGTCATCCCCCACAGGTGTCGCCCTTCCAATGGCATCACAGAACCGACTCCACATTTTATTTTTTTTTGCATTTTAGACATTTTTAGCAGACGCTCTTATCCAGAGCGACTTACAGTAGTGAATGCATACATTTCATACATTTTTTCCCCCGTACTGGTCCCCCGTGGGAATCGAACCCACAACCCTGGCGTTGCAAACACCATGCTCTACCAACTGAGCCACATGAGACCTCTTTGCCTGACGGATAGTTCTCCTCACCAGATCCTGGGCCTGTTTATACTGAATCAGACTGAGGGATAGTTCTCCTCACCAGGGCCTGGGCCTGTTTATACTGAATCAGACTGAGGGATAGTTCTCCTCTCCAGGGCCTGGGCCTGTTTATACTGAATCAGACTGAGGGATAGTTCTCCTCACCAGGGCCTGGGCCTGTTGATACTGAATCAGACTGAGGGATAGTTCTCCTCACCAGGGCCTGTTTATACTGAATCAGACTGAGGGATAGTTCTCCTCTCCAGGGCCTGTTTATACTGAATCAGACTGAGGGATAGTTCTCCTCACCAGGGCCTGTTTATACTGAATCAGACTGAGGGATAGTTCTCCTCACCAGGGCCTGGGCCTGTTTATACTGAATCAGACTGAGGGATAGTTCTCCTCACCAGATCCTGGGCCTGTTGATACTGAATCAGACTGAGGGATAGTTCTCCTCACCAGATCCTGGGCCTGTTGATACTGAATCAGACTGAGGGATAGTTCTCCTCACCAGATCCAGGGCCTGTTTATACTGAATCAGGTGTTGGAAGTTATGTGTCCTTTTCAGTACTCTAAACACCCTGTTCCTCCTCCTCCTCCTCCTCCTCCTCCTCCTCCCTGAACTCTTAGGTATAGCCTCAGTAGCTTCCCCCCACTAACGCTGTTCTCACCCAGTTACTCATACTATCCACATCCCCTCTCATCTGAATCTGAGTCATAACCTGCTCATTCAGCTCCTGAAACGGATCCCACTTTGACCCTTTCAAACACCCACCTGTCTACTCCATCCACTTCCAGGTCACGGATCTCTTTCGGATCTCTTTTTCTTCTGATTCTTTAAGATGGGGGGAGGGGACCCGACATCATATATATATATATAAATAAATAAAATAACCATCCCACTCCTTCAGTCACAGTTCACATCACACAGCACTCGCAATGATGCCTATTTTGTCAGATTTCCGCTCTGTTTGCGCTGTGTAGTTTAATAACCCAATGCATTAAAAGTTACACACATCTCTATAACAAGGTCCCACAGTTGACAGTGCATGTCAGCACAAAAACCAAGCCATGAGGTCGAAGGAATTGTCCGTAGAGCTCCTAGACAGGATTATGTCGAGGAACAGATCTGGGGAAGGGTACCAGGAAATGTCTGCAGCATTGAAGGTCCCCAAGAACACAGTGGCCTCCATCATTCTTAAATGGAAGAAGATTGAACCACTATGGAGGAGTTTTGGTTCCTGCCCTGCCTTCTCCCTCTGAGCATTACTGCTGCGTTCAAAAGAACTGAGAACTCGGAAATCTCAGACTTCCAACTTCAGTGCGTTCAAGACAACTGGGGACTCGAAAAGAAACGAGCTCCAACTGGGAAAAACCGTTTTGAATGGTCATACAACTCGGAATTCCAACTCAGGAACTCGGGGCCCCTTTTCTAGAGCTCCGACTTTCCGACCTAAAGATCACTGATGTCATGATTTGACCTCATATTTTTCAGAGTTCCCAGTTGTCTTGAAAGCAGCATATAACTCATGGTAGGATACCCTTCACCGGCTCATATCTGTGTGAAGCTGGATTCAGTGCTCTTGTCTGCATTAAAACCAAATATCCATCCAGGTTGGATTTGAGAGCAGAGATGAGGTGTGGGCTATCGACCACACCCCCTGACATGCGTCAAGCACACCCATCTCATTAGTGGAGGTGAGATAAGATGCATTGTGTCAAAATCATTTTCAATTGACTGTCACAGCCCGACATTTTAAAGTATGTGATGGTGAGTTGTGAAGACAAGCAGAAATACTGTTAGAATGTTTTACAATTGACTACCATAGCCCCAAATACAAAAAGTTAAACTTGGCATTTAATTACCAAATTTCTTCACATGGTTGGGGTCACGAGAATTTTCAGATATCAAAATGGGGTCGTGGGGCAAAAAAGTTTGGGAACCCCCTGTGTTGGATCCACATGGCCCTATGGGAACCCCCTGTGTTGGATCCACATGGCCCTATGGGAACCCCCTGTGTTGGATCCACATGGCCCTATGGGAACCCCCTGTGTTGGATCAACATGGCCCTATGGGAACCCCCTGTGTTGGATCAAAATGGCCCTATGGGAACCCCCTGTGTTGGATCCACATGGCCCTATGGGAACCCTCTGTGTTGGATCAACATGGCCCTATGGGAACCCCCTGTGTTGGATCCACATGGCCCTATGGGAACCCTCTGTGTTGGATCCACATGGCCCTATGGGAACCCCCTGTGTTGGATCCACATGGCCCTATGGGAACCCCCTGCAATACTGTCTACCTGTGTGTTTAAGCCACTGGGGAGGTGAAGAAAAACCTTGTTTTCTTATTTCATAAGGGGCGGTCTCTCACCTCCTCCACTTTCAGGTTACGCAGGTTAATTCATTGGCAGGTTAGTTCATTGGCAGGTTAGTTCATTGGCAGGTTAGTTCATTGGCAGGTTAGTTCATTGGCAGGTTAATTCATTGGCAGGTTAGTTCATTTGCAGGTTAGTTCATTTGCAGGTTAGTTCATTGGCAGGTTAGTTCATTGGCAGGTTAGTTCATTGGCAGGTTAGTTCATTGGCAGGTTAGTTCATTGGCAGGTTAGTTCATTGGCAGGTTAATTCATTGGCAGGTTAGTTCATTTGCAGGTTAGTTCATTGGCAGGTTAGTTCATTGGCAGGTTAGTTCATTGGGAGGTTAGTTCATTGGGAGGTTAGTTCATTAGAAGTAGAAAAGCATTCATTGTTATCACACTTAGACAATATGTTTTCCTTTCATCCTTATCAATAAGAGGAAAGATTTTACTTACTTGGTAGGTTTACAGCCCAGGAACCAACTATATGATGGCTAAACTTTATCTGTGAATGTGTGTGAGAGAGAATAATAGTCTTGTAACATTGTCTCCCTGTGTGTGCTCTCCTTTTAAGCCACTAGGGAGGTGAAAAAAAGTATTATTTCATAAGGGGCGGTCTCTCACCTCCTCCACTCAGGTGACGCAGGTAAGTTCCATGGAAGTACAAAAACACTTTTAGCCCTCTTCTACAGAAGAGTTGTCATCACTTGTGGAGAATTCACACCATGTTTTTTTTTCTTCCAGGAAATGTTTTGGTGGAATCCTCTTTGTCAGGACCTTGCAGAGACATTTAGGGAACAGGTGTTCATGTCTAAAAACGGCACATGTCCAGTTTTTGGTCGCCAATATCTAAAATAGATCAATCTTATTTGTTGGGGTATTTTCACTGGAGGAGGGTAGCACTTCTAGACCCCTATCTGTGCACGTGTCTTGTCATTGTAGTGGTTTTAACCAGAGTTGATGCCCCTTAGAAATCTAATTGGCATAATGAAAAAAATCCCCATAAAAATCAGTCTTTTTAAACTAGAGAGAGATTGTAATTTTGGAAACAGTGAGAGGAAACGCCAATCAGATGTTTGACATTTTGTTTGATGTTTGACATGTTTGACATGCAGTGAAATGACTGTCTTATTGCTCCGTCTGTGCTCCAACCTTCTGTCATCACCTTTAAGTATCCCGCTTTCACTTTCCCTTCTCAAGAATCAGCTGGTTCTCCTGCATCTCCGGTCCAGAGTCACGGAATTTTATAATCCTTCAGAATAATAGTCCCGTCCCGTATACTTTGTAAATTAATAATTAGGGCGAAAATTATGAAAATGTGCACAATTATCGCAGCAGGCTCCTGACTGTTTTTTTTAACCGAGCAAACCACGTCCTTTATAAATCCTAAACTCTGAATTGTCTATACAGTAATTACACTAAGAGCTGTCGCACCATGGATACTGTCACACTTATCTTCGTCTTCTGACGATATTGCGAAATCGTCGTCTGAAAAGGTAGACCAAAACGCAGCAGGTGTGCGGTTGTTCATTTTGAACATTTAATTAAATCAAAACGAACACAAAAACAACAAACAAGAAAACGAAGGATAAACTGACAGTCTGCAAAGCACAAGGCTAAACACAGAACAATCTCCCACAAATAACAAACACACCCTAATATATGGGACTCTCAGTCAAAGGCAAATAGACAACACCTGCCTTCAACTGAGAGTCCCAACCCCAATTAACCCAACATAGAAACAGACACACTAGACTAAACATAGAATACATGAAAACCAAACAGTGCCCAAAAACCCCGGAATACTTAAATCAAATGCCCCTTCAACAAACACACCACCCCGAACCACATAAAACGAATACCCTCTGCCACGTCCTGACCAAACTACAATACCAATTAACCTTATACTGGCCAGGACGTGACAGATACAAGCTTTCTTACCACAGTGGCGTAAGAATGACATGGCAGCGAATGTAACGTAATTATATGATATTGTTGCGCATTACACCATATTTACGGCTCTAATAACGTTTGCTTATTTTGCTGTTACTACAATAATAGTTCCTCAAACCAGAGAGAGAGAGGGATGAGAGAGAGAGAATTGATTGCATCAGAGAGTGATTTCACAACTAGAAGACAGTTATTTTAAAGCAGATTAATTTATTTTACAATGATAGCAATAATTATCACTTGAGTACAAAAATATTCATTTCAAACCGAAAAGTACAATAATATTACAGGGCTCATTTGAAAAAGAGAACTAGGTTTGAAAATGACTACATGTTTAAATGAAGGTTACATATTTGTTTTGATTAAATAAACAGTAAACTAAGGATAAACAAATCCCACTTCTCTTTACTGAAATAAATCAATTATAAAGATTGTAGACAGTATATTGTATAAAATATATTTTTTTAAAAGACCTTGGTAAGCCAACTGCTGCTTCCTATCCTAGACTACAGTGACATCCAGGGGCGGAAATCCTGGGGGGGACGGGGGGGACACAACCCCCCCATCCTGGGAAAAATATGATTTGTCCCCCCCAATATATCACTGAAACATAACTATGTAATTTAAATAATATTAATAATACGCAATGAAAGCAATTGTGCTGATTATAGGCACTTAATAGCGCGTTTTTAAGTTTCAAACGATTGCGACCCCCCCACCCTTTTCCTCACAATGGTTTGATCCACTGCCAGTTCCTTAGTTGGCAAGGTAACAGAGAGGTCGTGTCTACTGTCTGAAAGGCACTCAATGAACGTAACTGACGTGAGGTTAATCCAGTCAATCGCGCACACACACTAGCTGAATATGCAGAGCTAGCGCGCAAATATTAACTATTAAGCTAGCTAGTACCTATTCCATTTATGTGGCCTCGTTAAAGATGGAATCTTTGCTATCGTCAATTTATTCCGAGATCAGCATGCAGATGATGTAAATTAGTGCTTCAAAGTCCCTGTGATAAGGTTAGCGATAAACTGAAGTCCAAACTGAACAGAACTACACTCTCTTCTACCATTGTCTTAAATATATTTAATGGTCTCGTTGCAAAAGCTAAATTGTCGCAAGGGAACTTTTATTTATTTATTTTATTTAACCCGGGTAGCAAAGATTATAGCAAACACCACTGAAACGGAATTGGTGCTCGCTTGCTTTGCAAATTCAGCTATTGTTGGAAGCCAGCCAATATGAAACAAACTATTAAAATTACAAAAGGTTGCAGCATATGTTGTGTAAATGGTGAACTCATACAGCTGTCAACTCTTGTCATTTTAATCCGTTTCACATTTGCTAGCTACCTTTTAGATCGAAGCCCAAATAGAATGATAAAAGATAAGATGATAGAAGCACATCTCCTACTGTAAATAACCTACACCCTGTGTGTGTGTGTGTAGCCAGCCAGCCAGGTAGAAAAATGGCCAAAACGCAAAATAAGAACCCTAGTAGCCTAATATCTCAAAGACTAGTTGATAAAATGTTCATAAGAAAGAAATGAAATTCTAATGGAAATGTTTCACAATGATGTCATTAGGCAGAGCAGGCGACAGATGGCACACAGACAGCAGAGTTGGGGACAGATATGCAGGGACAGACTGGCAGAGACGGAGTCTCAGGTAAGTTTGTTGAGTCTTTGTTTGGCAACATTATGAAATGTTCTCCATTTTTTTGACTTGTAAAATAGGAACATAATTGGAAAATGCCATGGATACCCCCACTCTCAACTTAAACTGGTGACTGAACTAAGATTTGTTAAAGGCAATGGTATTGCTGTTGTAAGTAGTTGTGTAGTTTTGGGTACCGGTAGTTAGGAGTACGGCAAACACCTTATTTCTTTGGTTCCTCAATATACATTTACCATATTACAATGTAGGCTATGTGTTACAGCACTACTTTTGGTGTCCCCCTCAGGAATTGCTCTTGAGAAAATGTAATGTAATTGTCCCCTCCAAAGTTGATATCAGATTTTCGCCCCTGGTGACATCATCTATCAAAACACAAGCAAGACCTTAATTTCTTCCCTTCTTTTAGTGCTCTCTGACCATTGTGCCTCATTCTCCTCCAGAAACTCTGTAGCTTGATCCTCACACCAGAATGGTCCAATGAAGAGCTAGAAGAGAGGACCAGAGCAGAAAGAGGGAGAGAATTACAATCTAGTAATGTTCAACAGACTCTTGAATTACCTCCTATCCTGAGCATCAACCCAATAACAAAACTGATACGATCATCATAAGTGAAACCTAAAGTAATACCATCACAGTAAGACAAAAAACAAGATTCAGAGAGAGAGAGAGAGAGAGAGCGAGAGAGAAGATTGAGTTAGACAGAGAGCGAGAGAGAGAAGAATGAGTTAGACAGAGAGAGAGAGAGAGAGAGAGAGAGAGAGAGAGCGAGAGAGAGAGAGAGAGAGAGAGAGAGAAAGAGAGAGAGAGAGAGAGAAAGAGAGACTGGAGAAAGATCAGACAACAACAACCATCCATTAACAGAGACCAGTGGAAGGTTTCTAGAGGTTTCTAAATCCATCTACATAGCAGCTATCCATCTTAGCCTGGAGTACTCACCATTTGTACTGTGTGGAGGTCTGTGTCTGTCTGTTATCTCCTATCCACGCCTCCTTCTCCTCCTCTTCCTGTTGTCTGCCTGCTATCTGGTCCCAGATCTCAGTGTTAACAAACAGAGAACCAGCAATGGGTAGGCTGGCCCGGCAACAGGTGATCCAGCGGCACAGAGGGCAGCACACGGTGAGTAGGCCACTATGGAGCCTGGAGATCGCCTCCAAGCACGGCCCACAGAAGGTGTGTTCGCAGTGGAGCACACGAGGGATATTCTCCCTGCGAGAGTAGGGTTGGAAGCAGACGCAGCAATTCATGTCTTCACTCATCAGACCCATGGCTGGTTGGCTGGGGTGTGGAGGGATGAATGGATGGATAGACGGGTGGACAGCTGAGAACTCTGGATGGAGAGCAGTGTCTGGGCAGAAAGACATGGGGTTTAAATGCTGGTCTAAGGTCAGTTTTCTACCTTTGTGGATTATTAAGGTCCTGGTTTGGTTTTGACGAGGGTGAGCTGATCCTAGATCTGTCCCTTGGAGCATGGATCAGGAAGCTGCAATAGACATCAGGATGTTTAAATGACTTCAATCACGGACACTATATAAACATATCTAATGATATCTCTCAAATCAACAGGCTGGCAGGTTTTTCTGAGAAGACATGAAGAATTTGTTTTTTAAAACCACACAACTCTAACATTCATAGTTATCACACTTAGACAATATGTTTTCCTTTCATCCTTATCAATAAGAGGAAAGATTTTACTTACTTGGTAGGTTTACAGCCCAGGAACCAACTATATGATGGCTAAACTTTATCTGTGAATGTGTGTGAGAGAGAATAATAGTCTTGTAACATTGTCTCCCTGTGTGTGCTCTCCTTTTAAGCCACTGGGGAGGTGAAAAAAAGTATTATTTCATAAGGGGCGGTCTCTCACCTCCTCCACTCTCAGGTGACGCAGGTAAGTTCCATGGAAGTACAAAAACACTTTTAGCCCTCTTCTACAGAAGAGTTGTCATCACTTGTGGAGAATTCACACTGTTAGAGCCTATTTGGACATATTTGTATAAAAGACAGAACATTCAGAGCTCCATGTATATTTGTGTAAATATGAATGTATATGATGAAATATTAGGTACGTACCTTTATGATTTATATTTACCTGTTTGAGATGTATTCATTTGTTGTTAGTGTAACTTAGTTTTGTCCCCCCCCTCTTGCCCATTCATTGTACTGCAGTAAGTGTGTTAGGATAAAAGCAGGAAGTTGGGCCTTTGGGGGGAGGAGTCCTTGCTAGACGCGGGAGCGGTATAGTTTTTTGACCATACAGACAGGTCATATTGTGTATTTTCCATATCAAGTAACCTATGTTTTAAGTTGATTGGATATTCATTTTCCTGTTAGATATAAGAAGAATAAATATTTTTGTTGCACCATATCCCTGGATCACATTGAATGTTTGGCTTTTTGGAAACCTTGAGTGTGGACTGTATGCGTACCAAACAACCCCGCTTCAGGCTTGGGCAGTGGCTATGGTAAAGAGGAAAGGAAGCCACTACATTCAAGTCAAAAAACTCCGTGAAGGATTGCTATCGGAAGGAAATCTCCGGTTTTGGACACACACTGGATATTATTCTACTTGTAATTGCATTCGTACCATAAGGACAGCTCGCTTGGAAGGACTTGAACTCCTAGAATTCGCCAGCCGTGAGTAACCACTGCGAATGAATGAGCTGCCCTGTTCAATGCGATCGTTTGATCATGCATATTATGGAAGCGCAAATGTGCTTATAATTGGAATGTTTGATAAACTTGGGAATGGAATTCAAAACACAGCGCTGTGAAAACAATTAAGATGTTTAAGTTTGGGAAACACTGAGATCCTATGCACAATGTAACCTAATCATATGTCTAATATTTGGCCTAACGTGGAAATGCAATGCATCCACGCAACGAATGATACTGCGTGTTCAAACTTCATTAAAGGGACAAAACGTATAAAGGGATGAAATGTTTAAAACGCAACTAAAAAGCCTAACTTGCACATGTTCAATTCAAAATGGGTCAATATGCTGAAATGGATGACTGTTTTAAAGCATTAAAGGAGGTCTAAAGGGGCATTACGTTTAACAATCAAACCAACAACTGTGTCATTGTAAATTGAGTGAACTAAAAGTGAATGATGGAGGATGAAATCCCAAATAAGACTCCACTGGAGAGGGCAGAGGATCATTTAAATTCACTATATGCAGCCCGGAGAGGCATACTTGGAGCGTGTACACGCAAAATGAATGAAATAAAAGTCCTTCTTGTTGATGGAGGAAACATTGAAACTGTGAATGAGAGTCTTGAAGCATTTGATGCTGTTCTCAATGACTTTAAGAATGCTCATGAATCTGTGCTAGAGCTGGTCACAGAGGAGGAACAAGAACAGGAGAGCATGAACTATTATCAACCAAGAATGAGAACTTATGAACATTTCCTGAAAGAGGTGGAAATATGGAAAAAAGCTGAAGTTGAGCCACAAACGCTCATTGAACCACACGACAGCATTTCCAATGTGTCAAAAACATCAAGTAAAACAAAGTATTCTAAGACGGCTTCCTCAGTGTCGTCTGCACGCCTAAAAGCTGAGGCAGAACGAGCAGCTCTACTAGCTCGCCAAGCATCATTACAGGACAAGCATGCACTGGAACTGGAGAGAGCTCAACTGAATGTTAGGATGGAGAAAATGGCACTGGAAACGGACATAGCAGCATATAATGCCAAACTGAAGGTCCTGGAGAGTGTTGAGTCAACTTCTCAATCCCATGCCGTGGCAGCCCATTTACTAAGCCAAGAAGATGGAATGAACTCTTATTTTGAGAACCAGGTACCTGAGGTCTATGTGGAACCTGAAACATCACCTGTTGAGTTTGCTGCATTAGGTGCAGTTCCAAATACCCCACTACAAAGGGTTTTACAACAACCGACAACAAAGCCATCAAAACCTATTCAGAAAACAGTCATGAACCACACCCTTCAGCAGCCAACAGCAAGGTCTAGCAATCAACACAGAATCAACACTGCAGGTATCAGCGATAATGCCAGCCATGATAACCTCTCTACTGTCATGCAAAGGCAGAATGAAATTGCTGACCTCCTTGTACTACAGCACAAACAGGCCACACTCCCTGTTAGGGAGATACCTATGTTTGACGGTGATCCTCTAAACTTTAGGCCATTCATGCGTGCATTTGAACATGGTATAGAAGATAAGACGAGCAGTCACCAGGATAGGCTCTATTACCTGGAACAGTACACCACTGGTCAGCCCAAGGATCTGGTACGTAGTTGTCTGCATATGGAAGCCAGAAGAGGCTATGCAGAGGCTAAGAGGTTGTTAAAGGAACACTTTGGCAATGAAATCAAAGTCACCACTGCTTACATGGAAAAAGCTTGGAACTGGACAAACATCAAACCGGATGATGGAAAGGGACTGGGTGGCTATGCACTCTATCTTAGAGGTTGCTGTAATGCTATGCAAGACCTACAGAACATGGAAGAGCTTAATCTTCCCTCCAACATAAAGTTGATCATGTCAAAACTTCCCTACAAACTAAGGGAAAAATGGAGGTCTACGGCATGTGATATTTTAGAGAGAAGACACCTGAGGGCCCAGTTCAGTGACCTTGTGACGTTCATGGAAAAACAGGCCAAAATACTGCAGGATCCGTTGTATGGAGATATTCAAGATCCCCTGTTCAACAAAAAGTTTTTAAAAACCAGAACAGAAGCTGACTTTAAACAGCAGTTCAAGTCCAAGAGTAGGGGAAGCAGCTTTGCCACTGCAGTAGCTGTAGTGGCAGATTGTGACTCTGAAAAACCTCTAAAAGAACAAACATTAAAAGTAAGGAGACCAGGCACCTATCCTTCTGACGCTCCCAGTACCTCATGCGTATTTTGTGCTGGAGAGCATTTATTGGTCGACTGCCAACAGGTGAAGGCACAGCCACACGAATCCAAGGTTGAGTTTCTGAGATCAAAAGGCCTTTGTTTTGGCTGTTTGATGAGAGGACACTTAAGCAAAGAATGTAAAAGAAGGATGACCTGTCAGAGCTGTCAAAGAAAGCACCCCACTATCCTGCACATTGAAGGAAGAGAGAGATTTAGATCTCAAAAGGCAGATATGAGTGGTGTAGCAGTAAAGCGGGAGGAGACTGTCAGCAGTGCTCTTGTCTCACTGGAAGCTGGTGACGATACCGGGGCCGGTACAGATTGTGCACTTGCAATTGTGCCAGTTCAAGTAAATGTGGCAAATGGAAGCAAGTCTGTGTTAACCTATGCGTTTCTCGATTCTGGTAGCTCGGCAACATTTTGTACGGAGAGACTCATGAGGCAGCTGAATGCTAAATGCAGTGAGACTGAAATTCTGCTACGCACAATGGGGCAGGAGAGTCCTACCAAGAGCTTTGAGATATCTGGATTAGAGATTGGCAACGTGGAAGGCAACACATTTCTTGCATTACCAAAGGTCTACACCCAAAATAAGATCCCAGTGACAAGAGAGAACATTCCCACTCAGAAAGATCTCAAAAGGTGGCCATACCTGAAAGGGGTTCAGTTGAAGGAAATTGATGCCGACGTCGAACTCCTGATTGGCGTAAATGCTCCAAAGGCAATGGAACCCTGGCAAATCATAAATAGCCAAGGCAACGGACCGTATGCAGTGAAAACCATCTTTGGATGGGTGATGAACGGTCCTCTTAACAATTGTACCATGGCAGAAGAATCTGGATGTCCTACGCTGATGGCCAATCGTATCTCAATGGCCGACCTGGGGGTTCTTCTTGTAAATCAATACAACCATGACTTCCCTGAGAGAGAGTATGAAGAGAAGCGTGAGATGTCAGCTGAGGATCGTAAGTTTATGGAGATAGTATCAAGCTCCATAACCCTCAAAGACCATCACTATTACTTACCGTTGCCCTTTCGCAACAAACAGGTAGTCCTGCCGAACAATCGTGACATGGCAAAGCAGCGGGCTCTAAATATCATAAGGAAGTTTAAGAAGGATGAAGGTTACGCTGCAGAGTACAAAGGCTTCATGGAAGAGATGATAACAAAAGGTTATGCCGAGAAGGTACCACAAGAACGGCTTCTCAGAGAGAAAGGCAAGGTATGGTACATACCACACCATGGCGTTCACCATAAGCGCAAAGGAACAATACGAGTGGTGTTTGACTGTTCATCATCCTATAAAGGTACATCTCTTAACAGTGAACTCCTTCAAGGCCCTGACCTGGCAAACACGCTTATAGGAGTCTTGCTAAGATTTCGGCAAGAGCACATTGCCATGATGGCAGACATCGAAGGAATGTTCCATCAAGTACGTGTCCACGAAGATGACTTGGACTTCCTGCGATTCCTATGGTGGCCGGATGGTGACACTAACAAAAGATTGGAGGAGTACAGAATGACAGTACATCTTTTCGGTGCTATATCGTCTCCAAGTTGTGCAAATTTTGCACTACGAAAGACTGCAGAAGACAACTGTGAGAGGTACGATGAAGAGGTGATTCAAACAGTGAAGTCCAACTTCTACGTTGATGACTGCCTCAAGTCAGTGGCCACAGAAGAACAAGCCATAGCTCTCACAAAAAACCTCAGGGATGTGTGCTCTCAGGGTGGGTTCAAATTGACCAAGTGGGTCGGCAACAGCCGTGCTGTGCTGACTTCTATCCCTGATGAACACAAAGCCAAGCAGATAAAAGAACTGGACCTGGACAGAGAAAAGCTGCCTGTTGAAAGGGCACTTGGAATCCGATGGAACATTGAAAGAGATGTGTTTACCTTCCGAGTCATTGTCAAGAACAGACCCCTTACAAGAAGAGGTATTCTCTCTACTGTCAGCTCTGTTTATGATCCATTAGGTTTCCTCGCACCATTCGTATTAAAGGCAAAGCAAATTCTTCAAGTGCTCTGCAAGCTAAAGTGTGGATGGGACGAAGTCATCCCCAAAGAACACTCTATTTCATGGAAGAGATGGCTCTCAGAGCTAGACCAGCTTTCTAGATTCCAGATAGACAGGTGTATGATGCCTGAGAACTTTGGTCAAGTCAAGACCGCACAGCTGCATCACTTCGGTGACGCAAGTGAGCAAGGTTATGGCACGGCAAGCTACCTTAGGTTCACAAACGGTATGGGAAAGGTCCACATTGCATTCATACTGGGGAAATCAAGGGTCACTCCACTCAAGCAGATGACGATCCCCAGGCTGGAACTTGCTGCAGCAACATTGGCAGTGAGAGTGGACAGGATGTTAAGGTTGGAGCTCCAGATTGAACTTGAGGAGTCAACTTTCTGGACAGACAGCCAGTCTGTGCTAAAATACATCCGCAACGATACCAAGAGATTCCATACCTTTGTGGCTAATAGGGTTGCTATGATCCGTGACCTATCGAAAGCAAAACAGTGGAGGTATTTGAACTCCAAACACAACCCAGCCGATGATGCTTCAAGAGGATTACATGTTGAAATTTTCCTGAACTCAAAGAGATGGCGCAAAGGACCAGAATTCCTGGAGAAAACAAACACAATGGCCAGAAGTCCCCGAGGAGCTTGGCTCCATCCCTTCAGATGATCCAGAGGTGAGAAAAGACGTCATCGTAAACAGTACATGTGTGGAAGAAAAGAGTCCGACCAGCAAACTGATCGAGTACTATTCAACATGGAACAGCTTGAAGAAAGCAGTTGCCTGGATGCTGAAACTGAAGAGACTTCTTATACAGTTAAGCCAGAAAAGGAAAGTTCTCACACAAACTGATCCAGGTTCAGATCAGAGTCTGACAAACTCACTGAAGGAACAAATTGACAAGTTCAAACTGACATTTGGAAAAGAAAGTCTGTCTGTGGATGACCTAGATGAAGCAGAAAAGGCCATCATTCGATTTGAGCAACTACAGCACTATAAACAAGAAATTGCACTAGTTGTGAAAGGAAAACAATGTGCCAAGAGAAATGGCTCAATCTGTAAGCTTGATCCAATTGTTGACAATGGCATTCTGAGATTGGGAGGAAGGTTAAGCAAAGCTGCTATGCCTACGGAACTAAAGAATCCTATGATCCTACCCAAAGACTCCTACATCTCCAGACTGATCTTACTCCACATCCATGAGCAGGTTGGCCACTCTGGGAGAGGGCACATGCTTTCTAGACTTCGCCAGCGATATTGGATACCCTGTGCCAACTCCTTAGCAAGGAAGATCCTTAAGAGCTGTGTCTTCTGCAGGCGGATGCAAGCTAGAGCTGGAGAACAGAAGATGGCCGACCTTCCACAAGATCGGGTGTCACCTGATTTGCCGCCTTTCACCCATGTGGGCATAGATTACTTCGGCCCCATAGAGGTGAAGCGAGGCCGCGTTCATGTGAAGCGGTATGGTGTGATCTTTACTTGCCTTGTGAGTCGAGCTGTCCATCTAGAAGTTGCTAGTTATCTGGATACTGATTCCTGCATCAATGCCCTGCGCAGGTTCATCTGTCGAAGGGGCCCAGTCACAAGTATCAGAACAGACAATGGCACCAACTTTGTTGGAACACACAGAGAGCTCGGAGAAGCTCTGAAAGAGCTGGATCACAACAAGATTCAAAATGAATTACTGAAGGAAGGAGTGACATGGTCATTCAATCCTCCCTCTGGAGCCCACCATGGCGGGGTATGGGAGAGGTTGATCAGACTAGTAAAAAAGATCCTCTATTCAGTCCTTAAAGAGCAAGTACTGGATGATGAGGCTTTGCAGACAGCCTTGTGTGAAGTTGAGGCAATCATGAACAACAGACCAATCACAACTGTAACAAATGACCCTAATGATCTAGAACCCCTGACTCCGAACCATCTGCTTCATCTGAAAGCAAAGCCAGTCCTGCCACCAGGACTATTCCAGAGAAGCGACCTATACTCACGAAGGAGATGGAAGCAAGTACAATATATTACTGACCTCTTCTGGAAGAGATGGATCAGGGAGTATCTTCCACTTATACAGGAACGGAACAAGTGGAACAAAACTAAGAGAAACTTTAGTCCTGGTGACCTTGTGGTCATCGTCGCCGACACCGCCCCTAGGAACTCTTGGCTAATGGGGCGTGTGGTGGAGGCTTTGCCAGGGGCCAAAGGTCTTGTCCGGAGCGTCTTGGTTAAGACCAAGACCAATATCTTACAGAGACCTATCAATAAACTCTGTCTGCTCCTGGAGGCAGCGTAGTGAGACACACACACACACACACACACAGTGCTCCATCTTTGAATCACGTGCACCTCTGATTCGTTGATGTTGTACTCTTACATTCTTTGATGTCGTAGTCATACATTTTTTGGACGTCATACTCTTGACATTTTTGGAAGTTGAACACCTGAACACTTCAACTCAGACTGAGATCTACGGACTATTTTCCTATATGGCACCTTGTATATTTGTATATAGCTATGAACTGTAATAGTGCTCTGGTATAGAATGTTTTGTGTATTGGCTCTACGTTTGAATATTAAGTAATTGTTGTCCATTCAGTGCAGTCAACAATTAGGGGCCGGTATGTTAGAGCCTATTTGGACATATTTGTATAAAAGACAGAACATTCAGAGCTCCATGTATATTTGTGTAAATATGAATGTATATGATGAAATATTAGGTACGTACCTTTATGATTTATATTTACCTGATTGAGATGTATTCATTTGTTGTTAGTGTAACTTAGTTTTGTCCCCCCCTCTTGCCCATTCATTGTACTGCAGTAAGTGTGTTAGGATAAAAGCAGGAAGTTGGGCCTTTGGGGGAGGAGTCCTTGCTAGACGCGGGAGCGGTATAGTTTTTTGACCATACAGACATACAGACAGGTCATATTGTGTATTTTCCATATCAAGTAACCTATGTTTTAAGTTGATTGGATATTCATTTTCCTGTTAGATATAAGAAGAATAAACATTTTTGTTGCACCATATCCCTGGATCACATTGAATGTTTGGCTTTTTGGAAACCTTGAGTGTGGACTGTATGCGTACCAAACAACCCCGCTTCAGGCTTGGGCAGTGGCTATGGTAAAGAGGAAAGGAAGCCACTACACACACACCATGTTTTTTTTTCTTCCAGGAAATGTTTTGGTGGAATCCTCTTTGTCAGGACCTTGCAGAGACATTTAGGGAACAGGTGTTCATGTCTAAAAACGGCACATATGTCCAGTTTTTGGTCGCCAATATCTAAAATAGATCAATCTTATTTGTTGGGGTATTTTCACTGGAGGAGGGTAGCACTTCTAGACCCCTATCTGTGCACGTGTCTTGTCATTGTAGTGGTTTTAACTAAAGTCGATGTCTGCGCATTACGCCAATCCAATTAGCATAATAAAACAATTCCCCATAAAAACCTGTCTGTTTAAGATAGAGAGAGCTGCTGTTGTTTTGATGCATGTGCAGCGTGTCAATCCACTGCATCGGCTGATGTCGACATTCCGTATCTGGTAGAGCTACAGCGGTGTGAGTCAGACCAGGAGACATCCCGAAAAATCGATGTCCTCTCACTAAAACATCTGTAGCATCTGAACGGTTTGGTATACAAATTATTACCTAACCCTTCTATGTGGAAAGATGAGACTCTCATAAATCAGTTGGGGGTAATGCATTTACAAAGTAACAGCTTAGAGTACTCAAAGTACTTTTTTGTGGCAGCAAGTAACTTAAAACGTAAATTTTTCAAATAAGCAAATATTTACTTTAAAATGTTTTTTTTTTATAATAATAAAATGCAAACTGGGCCTCGGTGGTAAGTGCATGTCAGATGCGAAGAACTCAACTTTAAATATCAAAGACGCACCTTCAGGTCAAGCACAGCTCCACAAGACTAGTGGAGAAAGACCCACGTCAGCCGCTGGGGCTGCGCCAAAACAGCAGAAGCTAGATTTATGTTCAGCCCTCTGTTCCCAGAGAGAACTAAATGAGCATGTATGAGTCTGATGATTGTAAGTCATTCCTTTGATTTCATGCCGTTTATTTCAATGAATTTTTTTTGGGGGGGGGGGGGTATAAAGTTTTTACATTCGTGGTCAGCAGTTTAATGCGCAGGGTATTATTTTGTTTTTGTCGATATTTGAAGTCGGGCTTGTTGTGACTTAATAGCCTGCTTTTAGTGGCTTTAGTATGTATATTTCCTTTCATAAAGCTGCCTAAATGTTGGTTTTGATTCACGGACAATGTTCCTTTGATGCGTTGGATTTATGAAGATAGAATGCATTCATCAGACATTGACATTCGCTCGATAGTTTAATACAGAATTTCGTTTGAACACTTTGGCTATTATTTATACATACTTCTTTATCATAACGTGTAAACATTTCTCCTCCATCACGGATTGTTTATGCAACAGTTAGGCTACATTTCAGTACAGACTGCTGAACAACAAAGGCCCCTTATTTTTGGCAATAAACAGTCTAAAGCCATGTCTAAGGATCATTTTGAAATTTGATTTTGAATTGTAAGACCCCTGGAAGTATCAAAAATATATACAGTGTGCAAAGCTGTCATCAAGGCAAAGGGTGTCTACTTTGAAGAATCTCAAAGATAAAATAGATTTTGATTTGTTAAACACATTTTTTTTGGTTACCACATGATTCCATATGTGTTATTTCATAGTTTTGATGTCTTCACTATTATACAATGTAGAAATTAGTAAAAAAATGTATTAAGAAAAACCCTGCAATGAGTAGATGTGACCAAACTTGACTGGTACTGTATATCACGGTAGTGTATGAACATATGGGTTATAGAGTTAACAATAAGTTGTAATATGGCTTTGTTGGCTATCCAAGTGATTTTACCCACGTACCGATAGTAAATATTGATCAATGAGGCCCCTGGGTTTCTGGGAGAAGTCTTTCTGGTCACAAGTCTGTTGTGACAAGGTGAAGAATCAGGGTGGAGACTCAGGAATTATATTCATGCCCTGGCAGGCCCCTGGGTTAATGTTTGAATGTTAATTGACGAGACAGGTGCATTGGTGCGACTAACCAGTCTTGTTCAGTACATTGCAATACATCCGGCATTTTGATGCACTATGAGAGAAAGAGGAGACGATTCGCAGAACATATGTGCTCTACAAATGTTTTCTTTTGGGGTTTGGTGACTTTTTTTTTAAAGCAGTCCAAACTTTATATAGTGGTTCTACTAGCTCTGTAAAATTACCTCACGGGACATCCCAAAGATTTGATATTGGCCGTGGCATTCGGCAGGGCTGCCCAGTTAGTCCATTTTTATTTGTTACTCAAATTATGGCTCTTCATATCAAGAAAGGGTATTTTCAAGGTGTTTCAGCACTTGGCAAAGAATTTAAACTATGTCAACTGGCTGATGATACCACCATATTTTTGAGAGACAGGAATGAGGTTTCTAAAGCAGTTTCCTGTATTGAACACTTTTCCTTAGTTTCAGGTTTGAAAATTAATATCAATAAGTCAGTCTTATTTCCACTCAAGGATTGTGTTTTACAGGAAGTATATGGAATCCCAATTAAAGATAAGGTTACTTATCTTGGAATTGTTATATGCAAGGATGAAAAACAAAGGTGTGAATTAAACTTTAACCCCATTATTGAGAAAACAAAGAAGAAATTGAACCTCTGGTTGCTGAGAGAGATTTTGTCATACGGTCGGGTTTTATTGTCCAAAGATGAAGGGTTTATCCAGATCAGTTTATGTCTCATTATCACTTGAATTATCCCCTAAAATTGTAAAGGACTTAGATAAGATTCTTTATAATTTTATTTGGAGGAACAAGCCTCACTATATACGGAAAGATATTCTCACTAATACCCAAGAACAAGGAGCTCTTGAGGTTTTAGATTTCAATACTCTAAATAATACTTTTTAAATTATTTGGATTCTGAAGTATGTTAAGAACCAGAACAGTATTTGGAATGTCTTCCCTAAGTATTTATTTCACTCTGATGGTGGTTTAGAATTTTTGCATCGATGTAATTTTGATGTTGATAAAACCCCAGTAAAATTGGCCAAATTCCATAGCTTGGATGTTAGCGTATAAACACAATGTTTTCCCCTCACAGATACTTTCTATGGAACAACAAAGATATATAATTTAAAAATAAGTTATTTTATTTTTTCTTAACTGGTTTGAGAATAACATTATTTTGGTTGGTCAGTTACTGAATGAGGATGGATATCTACTCTCATATGGGGAATTTCTTGATAAGTTTAAAATTCCAATTACCCCGAAATAATATGCAATTGTTTTTGATGTGATTCCAAGGGGGGTTGTATCTCTTTTAAATTCCTCTGTGGTTGATGTAAGTAACATAGATTTACATGAAAATATATTCATTGGCAATAGTAATATCAAAGATAAATGTAGTAATAAACAGATTAGGAATATTGTTTGTTATACTACAATTCCCTCAGCAAGATTATTTTGGTCAAATATCTATGGTGATATACAATGGGGCAAAACATGGAAAATTGCTAACAAATATTGTATCAGTAACAAGGTAAAGGAAGTTTCATTTAAAATGTTACATAGAATTTATCCTGTGAAATATGATTTGGAAAGAATCAAGCTGAATATTGACTATAAATGTGATTTCTGTGGAATGGAGGACGTGACCATATTGCATGTGTTTTTTACCTGTATTTATAGCAGAATGTTTTGGATTGACATACAGAATTTTGTTACAAAACAAATAGGACCGGTTGGACTATTTAATGGTTTAGATATAATGATTTATTTCAGAAATTCTGACGTAGATAAAGATGTAGTATATTTAATTCAACTGCTAATAACACTAGGTACATTTCATTTTCACAAATGCAAATGGTCTAATACAAAACCTAATTTTTTTTCCACTTTATAAATGAATTTAAACAATATGGCAATACTTTAACTAAAATGAAAAACAAAAAGGCAATTAAAAGTTGTTGTATTATTAATGAATATGATTTGTTTGTTTAGGATTCCTGGCAATGTAAATAGTTTGTTAGTATGCTTGTTTGCATGTGACTGTTCCTCTTTTTTGTTGATATGTGTTAATATTATTTTTTTTTTTAAAGACTGAGTACCAAAAAGTGCAGGGCTGCATTCCAAACGCTTAAAAGACATACCCTCTCCCCTCAGCCCTCAAATGAAGTGGACACTTCTGATTACGTATCATGACGTCTGACGAGTGTACACTTGCAGGGCGAGGGAAGAATGAATTCATTTCAAATGGAAATCTCTCTTGCCTGGAAATGTGTCACTCGTTCATCCCAAGGTTGTGTTTTCAGTCATCATGGAACTGCCCTAAACATGGTCAAAAGACCCCAGCCACCCCAGTCATAGACCCCAGCCACCCCAGTCATAGACCCCAGCCACCCCAGTCATAGACCCCAGCCACCCCAGTCATAGACCCCAGTCACCCCAGTCATAGACCCCAGCCACCCCAGTCAAAGACCCCAGCCACCCCAGCCATAGACCCCAGTCATAGACCCCAGCCACCCCAGTCATAGACCCCAGCCACCCCAGTCATAGACTGTTCTCTCTACTACCGCATGGCAAGCGGTACCTCAGTGCCAAGTCTAGGACAAAAAGGCTTCTCAACCGTTTTTACCCCCAAGCCATAAGACTCCTGAACAGCTAACCAAATGGTTACCCAGACTATTTGCATTGTGCCCCCCCCCCCCCAACCCCTCTTTTTACACTGCTGCTACTCTCTGTTTATCGTATGTGCATAGTCACTTTAGCTATACATTCATGTTCATATGTACATACTACCTCAATTGGGCCGACCAACACATTGGCTAACCGGGCTATCTGCATTGTGTCCCACCGACCACCTGCCAACCCCTCTTTTACGCTGCTGCTACTCTCTGTTTATCATATATGCATAGTCACTTTAACCATATCTACATACTACCTCAATCAGCCTGGCTCACCGTGTCTGTACGTAGCCTCGCTACTTTTATAGCCTGTCTTTTTACTGTTGTTTTATTTCTTTACCTACCTATTGTTCACCTAACACCTTTTTTGCACTATTGGTTAGAGCCTGTAAGTAAGCATTTCACTGTAAGGTCTACTACACCTGTTGTATTCAGCATTTCACTGTAAGGTCTACTACACCTGTTGTATTCAGCATTTCACTGTAAGGTCTACTACACCTGTTGTATTCAGCATTTCACTGTAAGGTCTACTACACCTGTTGTATTCAGCATTTCACTGTAAGGTCTACTACACCTGTTGTATTCAGCATTTCACTGTGAGGTCTACTACACCTGTTGTATTCAGCATTTCACTGTGAGGTCTACTACACCTGTTGTATTCAGCATTTCACTGTGAGGTCTACTACACCTGTTGTATTCAGCATTTCACTGTGAGGTCTACTACACTTGTTGTATTCAGCATTTCACTGTAAGGTCTACTACACCTGTTGTATTCAGCATTTCACTGTAAGGTCTACTACACCTGTTGTATTCAGCACACGTGACAAATAAACTTTGATTTGTTGTGTGTGTCTTATGCGCTACAGTCATTTATGATTACATTTCATATCTTGGCTAAAAGACAGCTCACTAAATAAGTTAATGTCATTATTGCTATATTAAATACATGCTTAATCATGTGAACAAGTAAAAAAAAAAATTGTCACAATAATAAAATCAAATAAAATAAAAAGGTCTGTTGCTATGGTCCTACATGCATGAAAGTATTTCTGTGGCTCTACAGGTTCCATGTTCTAATACGAAGGCAATGAGATAACGGTGGCTAAATGCCACAGGTGATGAGCCATTAAGAGGAGTTACTATGAGGATGACGTGAGGAGGACAAATGTATAAATCGTGTGCGCCAAGATGATAGAAGAATTTGTATGTTTAAAGTAATGACTAAGATATTTCACCCTGAAACTGTATAACTGTGTGAAATGTATTAGAATCATAAAACTATAATCTGATGCGTGTAGTTTTAGTCAGAATTAGAACCAGGACATTTTTTTGTTCCTGTTTAGCTATGGAAGCAGGGCGTAAGTGTGAAACAAAGGATAGGAGGAGCAATCGATAGACAAGCTGTGCTACTGTGAAACCAATAACATTGTTAGTGTCACGTCCTGACCAGTAATAGGGTTTATTTGTGATTGTGGTTTGGTCAGGACGTGGCAGGGGGGTATTTGTTTTATGTGGTTCGGGGTGGTGGTTTGTTTAGTAGGGTGTTTGATTTATTATTTCCGGGTTTTGGGTTATGTTCTATGTTTTTGTATTTCTATGTTCTTTCTAGTTTAGTATTTTCTATGTTAGGTAATTGGGTGTTGGACTTTCAATTGGAGGCAGGTGTTTGTAGTTGCCTTTGATTGAGAGTCCTATAATTAGGGATGTGTTTTGTTTGTTATTTGTGGGTAGTTGTCTGTAGCACTGCTGTTACGTGTATAGCCTGCTAAACTGGTTCCTGTCGTTGCGTGTCTTTCCCGTGTTCACAGTCTTTATTTAAAATAAATATAATGATGAGCACGCAACCCGCTGCGCCTTGGTCCTCTCTTCACGAAGACAGCCGTTACAGTTAGGCTTGCAGAAAATGATGAAACATGTTGCAGAATAGGATAAACAATGTATGTGTGTAGTGGAAAAGTAACTGTCTGAGCAAGGCGTAGTTTAAGATTTGAACTTGTGTGTGTGTGTGTGTATAAAAAATTCGCTCTGCACTTGAAGGGCAGGGCGCTCTCTGAATAAAGAATTGATCTATCGCAGGCTGAGACTCTATTTCTTTGAACTGGAACTTTACAACCTTCAGGAATTAGACAGCGATATAAAATAGTTCAGTTAGAACACTGAGAATACTAGAAGGCAGTTGTATTCATGAGCCAGCTCGGCTTTTGTTATGAAGTAATTAAAAGTCTAATTGAACTCACAGGCTCCGGTATTTCTGAAATATGATTGACCAAATATTTCCATGACAACACCTCTTCAAATGAGTGGATTCAGTTATTTCAGCCACACCCATTGCCAGTGGTGTAAAGTACTTCAGTAAAAATACTTTCAAGTACTACTTAAGTAGTTTTTTGGGGGTATCTGTACTTTACTTTGCTATTTATATTTTTGCCAACTTTGAGTTTTGCGTCACTACATTACAAAAGAAAATAAATGTACTTTTTTACTCCATACATTTCCCCTGACACCCAAAAGTACTTGTTAAAATTTGACAGGAAAATGGTGCAATTCACACACTTATCAAGAGAACATCTCTGTTCATCTCTACTGCCTCTGCTCTGGCGGACTCACTAAACACAAATGCTTTGTTTGTAAATTATGTGTTGGAATGTGCTCCTGGCTATCCTTCAATAAAAAAAATCTGAAAGATTGTGCTGTCAGTTTTGCTTAATGTAAGGAATGTGAAATGGTTTTTACTTTTACTTTTGATACTTAAGTACATTTGAGCAATTCCATTTACTATTGATACTTAAGTAAATTTAAAACCATTTTTTTTTTACTTTTACTTAAGTAGTATTTTACTGGGTGATTTTCCCTTTTACTTGAGTCATTTTCTATTAAGGTATCTTAACTTTTACTCAAGTATAAAAATGGAGTATTTTTTCCACCACTGCCCGTTGCTGACAGGTCCCGCCAATATCCAGAAACTTTGCACAGCCATTGAAGAGGAGTGGGACAACATTCCTCAGGCCACAATCAACAGCCTGATCAACTCTATGCGAAGGAGATGTGTCGCGCTGCATGAGGCAAATGGTGGTCACACCAGATACTGACTGATTTTCTGATCCAAGCCCCCACCTTTAGGGCCTAATGAATTTATATGAACTGTAACTCAGTAAAATCTTTGACATTTTTGTATGTTGTTATTATATTTTTGTTCAATAAAACTTTGAGAGTGAAAAACAAACAAAAAATCTCAAACCAGGAAAAATAAAACTGAGAAAACATAAAATATTTTTTTGGGGAAAAAAAATGTAGTTGTTTATTAACCATTATTTTACCAGGTATATTGACAGAAACATAGTTCCCTACTTTCTCTTGTACACTAAGGACCAGGGGAAGAGTTGTAGAGGAGAGGTGAAGAATGCTCCTAAAAAGCATGCGACATGTTTCTGTCATGATTGCTATCCTCAAATTCCCTGTCATAAATCAGCCAAGGCGCAGCGTGCCGGTAGTTCCACATATTTTATTCGTGAACCCGAAGCGAAACAAGAAACAGGTGAAACTGAAACAAACGTGACGTTCTGGGGCTGCTCACACACAGCTGCCCAAAAACAAGATCCCACAAAAACACAAGGGAAAAACAGGCTGCCTAAGTATGGTTTCCAATCAGAGACAATGAATGACAGCTGCCTCTGATTGGAAACCATACCCAGCCAAAACGTAGATCACAAAACATAGAATACCCACCCACCTATCACACCCTGACCTAGCTAAACAGAGAAAACACAGCTCTCCTAGGTCTGAGCGGGACAGTTTCATTGTTTTAAAGTAGCTCTCATGCTAGAAAATGTTAAAGACCCCTGGTATAAGCCATAATCAAGGGGTATATAGCATTTGAATTAATTCATTTTTTTTAGCTGACAGTGGCTTGAACGAGTTACATAATAACACAGTCGTGTCCCTCCTCACCTAGGTCCTTACAAAAGTAAGTCTGTACGGCCCTCTCTGTGACTCATGTATAGGGCCCTGGTTCAAATCCTGGTCACGTGACATGAGAAACCAAAACACAGGGCCCTCTACATGAGTCACAGAGAGGGCAGTTCATACTTACTTTTGTAAGTATTAATGGAGAACCCAGATGAGGAGGGAAACAATATTGTTGGTCGTCAGGTCATGTAGCATCAGTGAGGCACAAAAGTATGTGGACACCCCTTCAAATTAGTGGATTCTATTTCAGCCACACCCGTTGCAGACAGGTATATAACATCGAGCACACAGCCATGCAATCTCCATAAACAAACATTGGCAGTAGAATGGCCCGTACTGAAGAGCTCAGTGACTTTCAACGTGGCACAGTCATAGGATATCACCTTTCCAACAAGTCAGTTCGTCAAATTTCTGCTCTGCTAGAGCTGCTCCGGTAAACTGTAAGTGCTGTTATTGGCCACACAAGCTCACAGAACCGGACCGCCTAGTGCTATAGCGCCTAAAAATAGTCTGTCATCGGTTGCAACACTCACTACCGAGATCCAAAATGCCTCTGGAAGCAACATCAGCACAAGAACTGTTCGTCGGGAGCTTCATGAAATGGATTTCCATGGCAGAGCAGCCGCACACAAGCCTAAGATCACCATGCGCCGCCATTGGATTCTGGAGCAGTGGAAACGCTTCACCATCTGGCAGTCTGACAGACAAATCAGCCTTCCCTGTAGCTCAGTTGGTAGAGCATGGTGTTTGCAACGCCAGGGGTTGTGGGTTTGATTCCCACGGGGGGCCAGCACAGGAAAATAATTATATGAAATGTATGCATTCACAACTGTAAGTTGCTCTGGATAAGAGCGTCTGCTAAATGACTAAAATGTAAATCTGGGTTTGGTGGATGCCAGGAGAACACTACCTGCCCCAATGCACAGTGCCGACTGTAAAGTTTGGTGGAGGAGGAATAATGGTTTGGGCCCCTTAGTTCCAGTGAAGGGAAAGCTTAACACTACAGCATACAATGACATTCTAGATGATTCTGTGCTTCCAACTTGGTGGCAATGGTTTGGTTAAGGCCCCTTCCTGTTTCAGCATGACAATTCCCCTGTGCACAAAGTGAGGTCCATACAGAAATGGTTTGTTGAGATCGGTGTGGGAGAACTTGACTGGCCAGCACAGAGCCCCGACCACAACCCCATCGAACACCTTTGGGATGAATTGGAACGCCAACTGTGAGCCAGGCCTAATCGCCCAACATCAGTGCCTGTCTTCACTAATGCTCTTGTGGCTGAATGGAAGCAAGTCCACCTCAGCAATGTTCCAACATCTAGTGGAAAGTCTTCCCAGAAGAGTGGAGGCAGTTATAACAGTAAAGAGGGGGACCAACTCCATATTAATCCCCATGATTTTGGAATGAGATGTTCAACGAGCATACTTTTGGTCATGTAGTGTATCATGCTACCTTTAAAAACTTTCTCACAACTATTAAGAACAAACCTTGCAGACCCCCTTTTCCATGCAAATGCATGATTTTTTTAAATTTTGTTTTTTAATTTATTTCACCTTTATTTAACTAGGTAGGCCAGTTGAGAACAAGTTCTTATTTACAACTGTGACGTGGCCAAGATAAAGCAAAGCAGTGTGACAAAAACAACAACACAGAGTTAAACATGGGATAAATAAACATACACTCAATAACACAATAGAAAAATCTGTATACAGTGTGTGCAAATGAAGTAAGGAGATAAGGCAATAAATAGGCCAATAGTAATTACAATTTAGCAATTAACACTGGAGTGATAGATGTGCAGATGAGGACGTGCAAGTAGAAATACTGGCTGCAAAACAGAAGAAAAACAAAATCAAATATGGGGATGAGGTAGTTGGATGAGCTATTTACAGATGGGCTGTGTACAGCTGCAGCGATCGGTAAGCTGCTCTGACAGCTGATGCTTAAAGTTAAATATGATTAAATATTAAAGATATCCCGGACAGAGTCGGGCGGCTCCATTTAGAACAAAAAGTGAACCAACAGTTTCCTCATATGACATTAAAGGTCTGATATATATCATCAAACAACTATATATTCTTGTGAAGTTTTCACTCCAAATAATGATATTTTGTTTCTATACACTCACATCCCATCTGATGTGAGGTGGGGACTCTGTGGAGGCATTTAATATCTATGTACAGTGAATATCTAGGCAGTTAATATCTATGTACAGTGAATATCTAGGCAGTTAATATCTATGTAGAGTGAATATCCAGGTACAGTTGTAGTGGGAAGTTTACACACTCTTAGGTTGGAGTCATTAAAACTCGTTTTTCAACCACTCCACAAATTCCTTGTTAAATAACTATAGTTTTGGCAAGTCGGTTAGGACATCTACTTTGTGCATGACTGTCACGTCCTGGCCATAGAGGGTTATATTCTCTATTTTGGTTAGGCCAGGGTGTGACTAGGGTGGGCATTCTATGTCCTTTTTTTCTATGTTTTGGCCTGGTATGGCTCTCAATCAGGGACAGCTGTACATCGTTGTCGCTGATTGGGAGCTATACTTAGGTAGCCCTGTTTTCCTTTGGGTTTTGTGGGTGGTTAATTTCTGTTTAGTATTACTTACCTGACAGAACTGTTTGGCTGTCGTTTCTTTGTTTCAGTGTTCAGATCAAATAAATACATGATGAGCACTAACCACGCTGCGCCTTGGTCTACTCCATTTCACAGCCGTTACAATGACACAAGTAATTTTTCCAACAATTGTTTAAAGACAGATTATTTCACTTATAATTCACTGTATCACAATTCCAGTCTGTCAGAAGTTTACATACACTAAGTTGACTGTGCCTTTAAACAGCTTGGAAAATTCCAGAAAATGATGTCATGGCTTTAGACGCTTCTGATAGGCTAATTGACATCATTTGAGTCAATTGGAGGTGTACCTGTGGATGTATTTCAAGGCCTACCTTCAAACTCAGTGCCTCTTTGCTTGACATCATGGGAAAATCAAAAGAAATGAGCCAAGACCTCAGAAAAAAAATGGTAGACCTCCACAAGTCTGGTTCATCCTTGGGAGCAATTTCCAAAAGCCTGAAGGAACCACATTCATCTGTACAAACAATAGTACGCAAGTACAAACACCATGGGACCGCGCAGCCATCATACCGCTCAGGAAGGAGACGCGTTCTGTCTCCTAGAGATGAACGTACTTTGGTGCGAAAAGTGCAGATCAATCCCAGAACAACAGCAAAGGACCTTATGAAGATGTTGGAGGTAACAGGTACAAAAGTATCTATATCCACAGTAAAACGAGTCCTATATCGACATAACCTGAAAGGCCACTCAGCAAGGAAGAAACCACTGCTCCAAAACCGCCATAAAAAAGCCAGACTACGGTTTGCAACTGCACATGGGGACAAAGATCGTACTTTTTGGAGAAATGTCCTCTGGTCTGATGAAACAAAAATAGAATTGTTTGACCATAATGACCATTGTTATGTTGGAAGAAAAAAGGGGGATGCTTGCAAGCTGAAGGACACCATCCCAACCGTGAAGCACAGGGGTGGCAGCATCATGTTGGGGGGGTGCTTTGCTGCAGGAGGGACTGGTGCACTTCACAAAATAGATGGCATTATGAGGAAGGGAAAATGATGTGGATATATTGAAGCAACATCTCAAGACATCAGTCAGGAAGTTAAAGATTGGTCGCAAATAGGTCTTCCAAATGGACAATGACCCCAAGCATACTTCCAAATGTCTTAAGGACAACAAAGTCAAGGTATTGGAGTGGCCATCACAAAGCCCTGACTTCAATCCTATAGAAAATTTGTGGGCAAAACTGAAAAAGCATGTGCGAGCAAGGAGGCCTACAAACCTGACTCAGTTACACCAGCTCTGTCTGGAGGAATGGGCCAAAATTCACCCAACTTATTGTGGGAAGCTTGTGGAAGGCTACCCGAAACGTTTGACCCAAGTTAAACAATTTAAAGGCAATGCTACCAAATACTAATTGAGTGTATGTAAACTTCTGACCCACTGGGAACGTGATGAAAGAAATAAAAGCTGAAATAAATCATTCTCTCTACTATTATTCTGACATTTCCCATTCTTAAAATAAAGTGGTGATCCTAACTGACCTAAAACAGGGAATTTGTACTAGGATTAAATGTCAGGAATTGTGAAAACTGAGTTTAAATGTATTTGGCTAAGGTGTATGTAAACTTCTGACTTAAACTGTAGCTAATATCTATGTAGTGAATATCTATGTAGTGAATATTTATGTAGAGTTAATATCCATGTAGTTAATATCTATCTAGTATTATCTATGTAGAGTTAATATCCATGTAGTTAATATCTATGTAGTTAATATCTATGTAGTTAATATCCATGTAGTTAATATCCATGTAGTTAATATCCATGTAGTTAATATCCATGTAGTTAATATCCATGTAGAGTTAATATCCATGTAGTTAATATCTATGTAGAGTTTATCTATGTAGTTAATATCTATGTAGTTAATATCCATGTAGAATTAATATCCATGTAGTTAATATCCATGTAGTTAATATCTATGTAGTTAATATCTATGTAGGTAATATCTATGTAGTTAATATCATGTAGTTAATATCTATGTAGTTAATATCTATGTAGAGTTAATATCCATGTAGTTAACATCTATTCAGTTAATATCTATGTAGTTAATATCTATGTAGTTAATATCTATGTAGAGTTAATATCTATGTAGAGTTAATATCTATGTAGTTAATATCTATGTAGTTAATATCCATGTAGTTAATATATATTCAGTTAATATCTATGTAGAGTTAATATCCATGTAGTTAATATCTATGTAGAGTTAATATCTATGTAGAGTTAATATCCATGTAGTTAATATCTATGTAGAGTTAATATCCATGTCGTTAATATCCATGTAGTTAATATCTATGTAGAGTTAATATCCATGTAGTTAATATCTATGTAGAGTTAATATCCATGTAGTTAATATCTATGTAGTTAATATCTATGTAGAGTTAATATTCATGTAGTTAATATCCATGTAGTTAATATCTATGTAGTTAATATCTATGTAGAGTTAATATCCATGTAGTTAATATCTATGTAGAGTTAATATCTATGTAGTTAATATCTACACTGAACAAAAATATGAACACAACATGCAAAGTCAGCTGAAATAAAAGATCCTACAAATGTTCCAGCTTATTACGTTATTTGTTTACATCCCTGTTAGTGAGCCAAGATAATCCATCCACCTGACAGGTGTGGCATATCAAGAAGCTGATTAAACAGCATGATCATGATCATTACACAGGTGCACCTTGTGCTGGGGACAATAAAAGGCCACTTTAAAATGTACAGTTTTGTCACACAACACAATGCCACAGTTGTCTCAAGTTTTAAAGCAGCGTGCAATTGACATGCTGACTGCAGGAATGTCCACCAGAGCTGTTGCCAGAGAATTTTATGTTAATTTCTCTACCATAAGCCGCCTCTAACGTTGTTTTAGAGAATTTGGCAGTAAGTCCAACCAGCCGCACAACCGCAGACCATGTTTATGGCATTGTGTGGGTGAGCGTTTTGCTGATGTCAAAGTTGTGAACAGAGTGCCAAATGGTGGCGATGGTGTTATTGTATGGGCAAGCATAAGCTATGTACAACAAACACAATTGCATTTTATTGATGGCAATTTGAACGCACAGAGATAGTGACGAGATCCTGAGGCCCAATGTCATGACATTTCAGCATGATAATGCACAACCTCATGTCGTAAGGATCTGTACACAATTCCTTGAAGCTGAAAATGTCCCTGTTCTTCCGTGGCCTGCATACTCACCAGACATGTCACCCATTGAGCATGTTTGGGATGCTCTGGATCTAAGTGTACGAGAGCATGTTCCAGTTCCTGCCAATATCCAGAAACTTCGCACAGCCATTGAAGAGGAGTGGGGCAATATTCCACAGGTCACAATCAACAGCCTGATCAGCTATACGTGAAGGAGATGTGTCAAATGGTGGTCACACCAGATACTGACTGGTTTTCTGATCCACGCCCCTACTTAGTTTTTTTAAAGGTATCTGTGATCCACAGATGCTCATCTGTGTTCCCAGTCATGTGAAATCCATAGATTAGGACCAAATGAATTTATTTTAATTTACTGATTTCCTTATATGAACTATAACTCAGTAAAATCTTGATAATTGTTGCATGTTGAGTTTATATTTTTGTTCAGTATATGTAGTTACAAGACCATGGTGCTTGCCTACGGAGCTGTGAGGGGAACGGCACCTCCGTACCTTCAGGCTCTGATCAGTCCCTACACCCAAAGAAGGGCACTGCATTCATCCACCTCTGGCCTGCTCGCCTCCCTACCTCTGAGGAAGCACAGTTCCCGCTCAGCCCAGTCAAAACTGTTCGCTGCTCTGGCACCCCAATGGTGGAACAAGCTCCATCACGACGCCAGGACAGCGGAGTCAATCACCACCTTCCGTAGACGCCTGAAACCCCACCTCTTTAAGGAATACCTGGGATAGGATAAAGTAATCCTTCTAACCCCCCCCCCCCCTTAAAAGATTTAGATGCACTATTGTAAAGTGGTTGTTCCACTGGATATCATAAGGTGAATGCACCAATTTGTAAGTCGCTCTGGATAAGAGCGTCTGCTAAATGACGTAAATGTAGTTATTTTCTATGTACAGTTAATATCTATGTAGTTAATATCTACGTACAGTTAATATCTATGTAGTTAATATCTATGTAGTTATTTTCTATGTACAGTATAATATCTATATATATATTTTCTATGTACAGTATAATATCTATGTAGTTATTTTCTATGTACAGTATAATATCTATGTAGTTATTTTCTATGTATAGTATAATATCTATGTAGTTATTTTCTATGTACAGTATAATATCTATGTAGTTATTTTCTATGTACAGTATAATATCTATGTAGTTATTTTCTATGTATAGTATAATATCTATGTAGTTATTTTCTATGTACAGTATAATATCTATGTAGTTATTTTCTATGTATAGTATAATATCTATGTAGTTATTTTCTATGTAGTTAATATCTATGTAGTTATTTTCTATGTATAGTATAATATCTATGTAGTTATTTTCTATGTACAGTATAATATCTATGTAGTTATTATCTATGTATAGTATAATATCTATGTAGTTATTTTCTATGTATAGTATAATATCTATGTAGTTATTTTCTATGTACAGTATAATATCTATGTAGTTATTTTCTATGTATAGTATAATATCTATGTAGTTATTTTCTATGTACAGTATAATATCTATGTAGTTATTTTCTATGTATAGTATAATATCTATGTAGTTATTTTCTATGTACAGTATAATATCTATGTAGTTATTTTCTATGTATAGTATAATATCTATGTAGTTATTTTCTATGTACAGTATAATATCTATGTAGTTATTTTCTATGTACAGTATAATATCTATGTAGTTATTTTCTATGTACAGTTAATATCTATTTAGTTATTTTCTATGTACAGTATAATATCTATGTAGTTATTTTCTATGTACAGTTAATATCTATTTAGTTATTTTCTATGTACAGTTAATATCTATGTAGTTATTTTCTATGTACAGTTAATATCTATGTAGTTATTTTCTATGTACAGTTAATATCTATGTAGTTATTTTCTATGTACAGTTAATATCTATTTAGTTATTTTCTATGTACAGTATAATATCTATGTAGTTATTTTCTATGTACAGTTAATATCTATTTAGTTATTTTCTATGTACAGTTAATATCTATTTAGTTATTTTCTATGTACAGTATAATATCTATGTAGTTATTTTCTATGTACAGTATAATATCTATGTAGTTATTTTCTATGTACAGTATAATATCTATGTAGTTATTTGCTATGTACAGTATAATATCTATGTAGTTATTTTCTATGTATAGTATAATATCTATGTAGTTATTTTCTATGTACAGTATAATATCTATGTAGTTATTTTCTATGTACAGTATAATATCTATGTAGTTATTTTCTATGTACAGTATAATATCTATGTAGTTATTTTCTATGTACAGTTAATATCTATTTAGTTAATAATATCCTCTTAAGGATCGGAGCCTTTTTTTCCAATTTGCCCCTAAAATGACAGACCCAAATCTAACTGCCTGTAGCTCAGGACCTGAAGCAAGGATATGCATATTCTTGATACCATTTGAAAGGAAACACTTTGAAGTTTGTGGAAATGTGAAATGAATGTAGGAGAATATAACACAATAGATCTGGTAAAAGATAATACAAAAAAAAAAAAACATGGAACAAAAACATTTCGAAAACACCATCTTTGAAATGCAAGAGAAAGGCCATAAAATCACGAGTTCAGGCGCAATTTAGATTTTGGCCAACAGCAGTGTGTGTGTGCAAAGTTTGACTGATTCAGTGAAGCATTACATTACTACAATATAGTTTGTATCATGTCTGCCAGGAGTATTCCCAAATGTGCAAAATTGGTACATTTTCATGTACATAACTATAGAGAAGGTACAAAAATGATATGGTAATATATGTTTTTAGTTTACACACTCCCAGGAAGGTCATACATGATGGATGATTAGCTTCCTTACAGAAAAAAAAACACAAACCTTCATACATCTAGATGGCCAGGTGGGGTAGTTGTGGGGCCAAAGACAGCAGGGCTTCAAACCGTAATACCCACTTCCTATATATGATTATAAAAATGTATTTTATAAAACTATACTACATTTTTATCTCTGGGACCCTCAGGATGACAAATCAGTACAAGATTACTAGGTAGCCTAGTGGTTAGAGCATTGGATTTGTAACCAAAAGGTTGCAAGATCAAATCCCTGAGCTGACAAGGTAAAAATCTGTCGTTCTGCCCCTGAACAAGGCAGTTAACCCACTGTTCCTAGGCCGTCATTGAAAATAAGAATTTGTTCTTAACTGACTAGCCTAGTTAAATAAAAGGTTAAAAATTCTAGTCACATTAGCAACAACCATCCCGATATAGGGACACTGATCCTTTAGGAGGTTTTAATATGTATGTAGTTAATTTCTATATATTTATTACCCATGTATTTTCTATGTACAGTTAATATCTACATACAGCAGCAATAGTTGTTCAGTATTACAAACTGTGATGGATAATGTCTAAAACACAAATGGGCAAATATATAGATTGGTTTTATTTACACATATGAAAACATGTGCCACAACAGTGCACTTAAAGCAGTTTACAATCCAGAAAACAGAATGTCAGTGCAGCTTACAAAAATAGAAACACATTAATAAAAACAATCAATGTAATGATCTACCCCATCTAGTGTCCACTGAACAGCCTAAGACTTCAGTTTGCTGAAACAGTATCCAGGGTCGTATGCATTAATGCACACAAGAGTTTCGGTCTATTTTCTTCTGTTTAGTGACTGTCCTGCGCTGGTTACCAGAGGTCTGTTGTGGTAGGGTGGAGACTCAGGGTGGAGCTTAATGTCCAAGTTGAATCGTTGTGAAGACACCGTGACAGGATCTGTGTGTAAAATGAATTCAAACATAAATCATATTGTAAAGTTACTATCACACACACACACACACACACACACACACACACACACACACACACACACACACACACACACACACACACACACACACACACACACACACACACACACACACACACACACACACACACACACACACACACACACACACACACACACACACACACACACACACACATTGCATTGGTTGAAACAAATGCAACATAATATGTAAATTCACAAATGCTTCGCAACATGTCACAGTCGGCGACCCCGTCCCTGGCCCTCTTCCCCCAGCAGCAGGGGAAAGGGTCTCCGCTGGGGACTGGTTACCAGGTGAAAGGCTGCATCTTCTGGATCAAAAGCTGTACTTTGACATCCCCATAGACTTGTACAGGATGTTATTCTGCTCTAAACCCCCGGAGACAATGCTTATCTCCTACACAAATCGACAGATAGCAGACATACATGTTTTGATACAAAATGTTAACAAAAAAGTTAATTAAGATAAAAAGTCACAATTTCCTAGTCCGTGAACCAATCTTTTTTTTAGCTATAATTCCACAACTTCACTCCTGTCATGCTCAAATTAATCACTAGATGGCATTTGTGATGTAGCTGAAATTAAATGTTATTTTGTCGCATACACATATTTAGCAGACACCCCCCCTCCTCCCAGACGGTAGCGCTGCAGGATATGGTCAAAACATCTAATAGCGTTTTAGTTTTTAACCAAATATTGCGATTTAGACCATAATTTGGGTGAAACCATGAATTTGATGAAGTATGCTTCTAGCCCGTTCAAAATCAGTACTGGGTTTGCACCAATAAGAAGCCTGAGAGAGATATATATTTATATGTTTTTTTTTAAAAGGCGGCAAAACATGTTGGTTTGAAATGGGTACTAATGGAAACACAGAACGAAAACATGGAACATTTCTGACCATTTAAAAAAATATATATATTGAAATATAATTCACTTTCATCATTAGGGACATAGTGAATAAATGAAACATGAAAAATGCTAGTAATTTTCTAAACAATTACGTTACCTGTTGACATGTATCCCCCATTGTTTTCTGTCTGTGCTGCATGGTCTGTGTATTCCTGGAAATAAATATCCAATTCCATGCTTCTGCGTGTCGTTCTCCTGTCCGAGTGAATGAGAGGCTCAGACCCAGACTTCATGTCGTTGAAAACGGACTCCAGCTACTGACCACCCCGCACTGTCCATCCAGCGGTGACGAGGAGGCGCGACAAGCACACTTTCTGGCGCAATTTCTACAGACTTCATGATTGGAAGAATGAGTCTGTCAAATCAAATTTGATTGGGTCACATACATGCTCTGACTCTGCAGTTTATATATCCCAGCTACACTTGAGTAGGAAGTGAATCCATATCAGAAACAAAAGGACAACTAGACTTCACTTTTTCTTCATTCACCACATATTTCATCTGATGGGCATCAGTCACTCCAGAAATATTTGTAATCTCTGAAACATCTTGACGTTTCGCCAGATCGAGGTATACGATAAAATCGCTATGCAGTTTTTACTTGGAAAAAGTTGCTGCATTCAAACCAAATACGAACTCGGAAGAATATGAGGTAAAATCTTGACGTCAGTCAACTTCAAATCGAAAAGTCGGAACTCTAGAAAGAACAAATAAGCCCGATTCCCGAGTTTGATGACTGTTGAAATCGATTTTCCCCCAGTCGGAGCTCTTTTTTTTCCCGAGTTCCCAGTTTTTTTTTTAACACACTGAAGTCGGAGATTTGAGTTCCCAGTTGTTTTGAACACAGCATTAATTTGAGGGGAAAAACTGACAGTGACGATTTTAAGACAGCGACCGATGACGCAATTCATCAGCGACATAAATAGACGTCGAGGCGTGACTTAACATGGGTGGGGTAATTAGCCTAACTTTGGTGGTATCCTAAGCAAAGTGACGCTTTTTTTTTGTCATTTCAATAAACGTTTTCAGCAGCCTCACGTTTCGTTATTAAAATTGCCAACTTGGCTGTTACAACAACAAGTGATTTACATGTGCCACTAATCTGTTACGCGACGTACTAACACTGACAGAGAAGCTGTCGCATACTTACGCCACCGTTTGTTTACCCCTAGTAATTATTTTTGTTGCCAATTAGCTGACGTTAGCTGGCTGGCTAACGAAATAAATTACTATCGATCTAATCATCTAGTTTTAGATATGTCAAGTAACTACGTCCATTCTGTGCCTGCCCTTGAACGGTCGAGGTATTTACAAAAGTTTATTCTTATCGGCTTGCCTGTATGTCCTTTCAACTTCCTGGAGACCACCTGGGGAGACAAACCTACCAAAATGCCCAAAGTAGTCTATGTTGACGTCAACACCAATTTGGTGGAATCTCCAGATTTGCATAAATTTCCAAATGCAGAATAATATTACAGCTGTAACTTGGTCGGATACAGCTCACTAGTCCTTACTACAAGCTAACTAGCAATATTTATGCAATACACATAGTTAGTTAGATACACAAGTGTGAGCGATTTACCGGTGATGAAGTACTAAGAACACAGAAATGTATCGAGTAACCGCAGCCCAAAGCTTTACATCATCATCGTCGTGGCTTAATAGCCTGAAACCATGAGGTTCGTCTAACCTGGTCCTTTGGCAGTATTATCCTACTGTTGTTCAAACAATAGTTTGCTTGATTATGTATGGAGCCATAGATTTCTAACATAATCATTAGAAAATGAATCATTCACCTGCTAAAGACCTAGTAACTGACATAAATCCCTTGATTTGTTGATCACCCAGTTAGATCTGGATTTTTAATGTAAGCAGGACTGAAGGCTGAAAATAATTTGATTAGCTTTCACATTGACTGTATTCTGTGAATCTGTACTGCCCTTTGCTTAATGTAAAACCCCTATCTAAACCATTTACAATTATCTGTCTCCACTCTCCAGGCTGCAATCCACTCCCAGTTAGATGGGGTTTGTCCAGGCCTCCATCAGCTACACAATGCCCTGGGGGACGGGAAGGACATCCAGGACTCCCTGGCAGAAGTCCGCAATGACTGGAGACACAGGATCAACACCATTGAGAATTCAAAGGACGTAAAATATGCTTGGATGCAACACAGTCAGCTTGCTTCAGCCGTGGAGAACCTGAATAATATATTTTCATGTACACTACATGACCAAATATATGTGAACACCCCTTCAAATTAGTGGTTTCTGGTTATTTCAGCCACACCCGTTGCTGACAGGTGTATAAAATCGAGCACACCGCCATGCAATCTCCATAGACAAACATTGGCAGTAGAATGGCCTTAGTGAAGAGCTCAGTGACTTTCAACGTGGCACTGTCATAGGATGCCACTTTTCCAACAAGTTAGTTTGTCGAATTTCTGCACTGATAGAGCTGCCCCGGTTGACTGTAAGTCTAGGAGCAACAATGGCTCAGCCACGAAGTGCTTGGCCAGGCTGTATCACAACCGGCCGTGATTGGGAGTCCCATAGGGCAGCGCACAACTGGCCCAGCATGGTCCGGGTTTGGCCGGTGTAGGCCGTCATTTTAAATAATAATTTGTTCTTAACTGACTTTCCTAGTTAAATAAAAAATAAAAACGACTAGTGTTGAAGCGCATAAAAAGTATCTGTCCTCTGTTGCATCACTCACTACCGAGTTCCAAACTGCCTCTGGAAGCAACGTCAACACAAGAACTGTTCATCGGGATCTTCATGAAATGAGTTTCCATGGCCGAGCAGCCGCACACAAGCCAAAGATCACCAAACGCAATGCCAAGAGTTCTCTGGGGTGATGGATCACGCTTCACCATCTGCCAGTCCGTTTGGCGGATGCCAGGAGAACACTACCTGCTCCAATGCACAGTGCCAACTGTAAAGTTTGGCGGAGGAGGAATAATAATCGGAGGCTTTTTTTCAAGGTTCGGGCTAAGCCCCTTAGCTCCAGTAAAGGGAAAATTTAACAGCATACAATACTTTTGTATATATACGGTAGTGCCTCACTGATGCTACATGACCTGACGACCAACAATATTGTTTCCCTCCTCATCTGGGTTCTCAATTAATACTTACAAAAGTAAGTATGAACTGCCCTCTCTGTGACTCATGTAGAGGGCCCTGTGTTTTGGTTTCTCATGTCACGTGAACAGGATTTGAACCAGGGCCCTATACATGAGTCACAGAGAGGGCCGTACAGACTTACTTTTGTAAGGACCTAGGTGAGGAGGGACACGACTGTGTTATTATGTAACTCGTTCAAGCCACTGTCAGCTAAAAAATAAATCAATTCAAATGCTATATACCCCTTGATTATGGCTTATACCAGGTGTCTTTAACATTTTAACCAGCTTTCAAATACCAACATTCTTCTCTTCCTCTGCTCCTTAATGTACAAGAAAAAGTAGTGCACTATCTTGTCAACTCTTCCCCTGGTCCTTAGTGTACAATAGAAAGTAGTGCACAATGTTGTCAACTCTTCCCCTGGTCCTTAGTGTACAATAGAAAGTAGGGAACTATGTTTCTGTCAATATACCTGGTAAAATAATGGTTAATAAACAACTCTAAAGGGGCCGTATAACATCTCTTTTCCCAAAATAGTTTTATATTTTCCTAAATAGATTTCTCAGTTTAATTTTTCCTGGTTACAGTTCATATAAATTCATTCGGCCCTAATCTATGGATTGCACATGACAGGGAATGCAGACATGCATCTATTGGTCACATATACCTTTAAAAAATGTAGGGGCCTGGATCAGAAAACCAATCAGTATCTGGTGTGACCACCATTTGCTTCATGCAGCGCGACACATCTCCTTCACATAGAGCTGATCAGGCTGTTGATTGTGGCCTGTGGAATGTTGTCCCACTCCTCTTCAATGGCTGCGCAAAGTTGCTGGATATTGCCGGGACCTGTCAGCAACGGGCAGTGGTGGAAAAAGTACTCAATTTTTATACTTGAGGAAAAGTAAAGATACCTTAATAGAAAATGGCTCCAGTAAAAATGAAAATCACCCAGTAAAATACTAATTGAGTAATAGTCTAAAAGTAAATTGAATTGCTCAAATGTGCTTAAGTATCAAAAGGAAAAGTAAAAACCATTTCAAATTCCTTATATTAAGCAAACCAGACAGCACCATTTTTTTAAAATTATTTTTTAATTTACGGATAGCCAGGGGCACACTCCAACACTCGGACATCATTTACAAACAAAGCATTTGTGTTTAGTGAGTCCTCCAGATCAAAGGCAGTAGGGATGACCAGGGATGTTCTCTTGATAAGTGTGTAAATTGGACCATTTTCCTGTCAACATGTAACGAGTACTTTTGGGTGTCAGGGAAAATGTATGGAGTAAAAAGTACATTTATTTTCTTTTGGAATGTAGTGAAGTAAAAGTAGGCAAAAAATGTGAATAGTGAAGTACAGATACCCCAATAAAACTACTTAAGTAGTACTTTAAAGTATTTTTACTGAAGTACTTTACACCATTGACTGCAAGTATTGTGTGACCTGCAGAGTCAAGAGGATGGGCAGATGTCCGGCCCCCCAGTAACCTTCCTATCAACCTATCAGGTCACAGAGAGTTTGAGAGGCAGGTTTATGGTACCTCCCTAGAGACTCTCAGGCTCTGATAAGTCACCGGCATGGAATTAGTAACAGTCAATGTCTTTAAACTCTGATTACTTAAAGGGCTGTGAAAAAGATGAACACAATATTGGGATTCAAACCAGGGGCGTATTCATTACACTGATTGTGTTGTAAAACGTTTATTAAACAGAAGCAAACTGTCACGCCCTGACCTGAGAGAGACGCTTTTCTCTGTTTGGTTAGGTCAGGGTGTGACATGGGGTGGGCATTCTATGGGTTATATTTCTATGTTGTGTTTTTTCCTTTGATTGGCCGAGTATGGTTTCCAATCAGAGGCAGCTGTCTATCATTGTCTCTGATTGGGAATCATACTTAGGCAGCCTTCCCTCCCACCTGTGTTTGTGGGTAATTATTATTTCTGTGAGTGTTTTGTGTGTGTGCGCCACAGTGGGGTCACGGTTCTTTCTGTTTTTGTTTGGTTGTCTTCAATGAAGTATGTGGAATTACCGGCACACTGCCCCATGGCTGATCTATGACAGGGAGTTTGAGGACAGTGAACGTGACACAAACGGAACAAAATGGGGAGAAACCAACCTGAATTTGTCCAAGAGAAACTCTATTTGCTTCTTAAATGATTTCCTGGTGCATGTTGGATCTTCTGGGCCTTTTCCAGTCATAGAGGACACAACTTGCAGCTGTGCACCTCACCGAAGACCTCTACTGAATTGTGGCTAGGATATGGTTGTAGTACTTCAGGGGGAGTTGGTGGTGCGGAGGGCCTAGTAGATCAGAATGAAGCCCTTATTGGTTGTCACTGGCAAAGACTGTCCTACACCCTGATTGTAGGAAGGTGGTGAAACATTACGGTACTAAAACCCAGAGACAAATTGCTTGTAACAGAGTAATTACACATTATTGGGGTTAGTGTTGATTTCATGTTAGGCTCACCAATACCCGTCTTCCCCAAAGATTGTAAATCAACCCCTTTTTAAACGTATACGTAGCACAGGAGGTTGGTGGCACTGTAATTTGGCAGAATGGGCTTGTGGTAATGACTGGCGCGACATCAGTGGAATTGGTATGAAACACATGGTTTCCAGGTGTTGGATGCCATTCCATTTGCTCCGTTCCAGACATTATGAGCCCTCCTCCTGTGATGCCTATATTATAATGACAGGCAAATGGGTCAACATGGCCCAGTTCTCATTGTATACAACAGGCTGCCCCACTTCAAGAAACTTTTGGAATGAACTTGATTTGTCTTGTCCTGACCAGTAAAAGGGGTTATTGTAGTTTGGTCAGGACGTGGCAGGGGTTTGTTTTGTTTAGTGCGTTTCAGGGTTTTTGGTTTATCTTTTCTATTTCTATGTGGGTTTTCTAGTTTGTCTATTTCTATGTTAGTTTTGGGAACGACCTCCAATTAGAAGCAGCTGGTTGTCGTTGCTTCTAATTGGAGGCCATATTTAAGTGGGTTTATTTTCTCTTGTGTTTGTGGGTGGTTGTTCCATGTATAGTCATTGTACTGTTCAGGACTGGTTTTCGTTGTGCTTTTGGTCAGTGTTCATGTCTTTAATAAATCAAGAAGATGATTCACATCCCCGCTGCAGTTTGGTCCGATCATTACGACGTTTATGACATGATTGTACTGAAATATTTGATTATCAACCGATAGTGAAGGTTTTTCCAGCTATCTGAATGTCTCAGTCACACTACATGAGAGATGGCAGGAGGGCTATAGGATAAATGTGGGGAGAAGGAGGAATGCAACTAGAAATACAGAGTTTGTTAGTTTGAACTCTGCTTACATTTGTTACCTGCAGTCTTGACAGAAATATGGATTTGACAGTGATGAGCAATACATTGGTAGCTCTAAAAGATATGCAATAATTCAGTCTTTTTAGGATAAAATCTTTTTCACAATAACAGTGAGGAATTCATAGCAGATTATTATAATATACTTGACGAAAGCATACACTGTTAACATTCATGTGTTCGTTGTTGGGTAATTGCGACCAACATTGGCAGCAGGGTGGTGATTTCTATGCTACCTTCCCTCCATTCAATGCGTTACATTTTTGACAAGTTCGTTTAAGTCTGATTTTGAACACCACGGCTACGGCAGTGAAGGAGTCACGCAGCTGATCAGTCCACTCAGCCTGGAGGAGGACGGAGAAGGGACAAACTGTAACAGCAATATACATTACACACCAATAACAGTCTCAGTGAAAATAACAGTGAAAAGGTGGCTTAATTTCATCAAAAATCTTACATTTTTGGCTGAAATTGACAATAGTTCAAATTTTATTTGTCACATGCTTCGGAAACAGGTGTGGAGTAACTCAAATGCTTACTGGCCCTTTCCAACAATACAGAGAAAGAAAATGGAAAAATAACAGAACTTAAACATCTAATCATAATAGATAAACAATGTAGTTAGAGCAACTACAATGTAGTTGCCTAGTTGTTAGAGCGTTGGGCCTGTAACCGAAAGGTTGCTGGATTGAATCCCCCGAGCCAACAAGGTAAAAATCTGTCATTCTACCCCTGGGCAAGGTGGTTAACCCCCCAACAACTCCTCCCCGGGCGCCAATGACGTGGATGTTGATAAAGGCAGAAAAGAACAGCTTTCTATGGTCAGGACGTGACACGGAGTCCCATAGGGCGGTGGACAATTGGTCCGGGGTAGGCCGTCATTGTAAATATGAATTTGCTCGTAACTGACTTGCCTTGTTAAATAAATGAAATTATTTGAGCTGTTCTTGTCATAGCATGATTTGGTAAGTCCATATTATCTTCTGTATATCACCCCTACCTCGTCACAACACAACTGATTAGCTCAAACGCATTAAAAAGGGAAAAGAAATCCACAAATTAACTTTTAGTAAGGCACACCTGTTAATTGAAATGCATTCCAGGTGACTAGCTCATGAAGCTGGTTGAGAGAATGCCAAGCGTGTGCAAAGCTGTCATCAAGGCAAAGGGTGGCTACTTTGAAGAATCTCAAATAAAAAAGATATATTCTTGGATACTACATGATTCCATATGTGATATTTCGTAGTTTTGATGTCTTCACAATTATTCTACAATGTACAAATAAAGAAAAACCTTTTGAAAGAGTAGGTTTGTCCAAACGTTTGACTGGTACTTCTATATAGGATTTTCTTTGTGTCAGAAATTACATTTTCGTTTTATTTTTTCACATTTTAGTCATTTAGCAGACACTCTCGTCCAGAGCAACTTACAGTAGTGAATGCAATCCATTTCATGCATTTTTTTTTTGTACTGCCCCCCCGTGGGAATTGAACCCACAACCCTGGCGTTGCACACACCATGCTCTACCAACTGAGCCACAGGGAAGGCCTAATCATGCAATAACCATCAAATTGAATTAAACTTGGAGTCACGCTATATGACTCAGGGGAAACCATGCAGTTTATTAGTCTACAGATGAAATAAATGATGATGAACTTCACAGGGTGGTGAACGTACCAGACGATCAAGTTGATGCTTCTTTCCAATAAATGATTGATGCTTGACTGCCATTTGACAAATACAAATATTCTCACTCTTTAGTTGTATCCTTAATAATCTCATGTAGACTAGCCTAGCCACACTGTATCTGCCAGTTGTTGGCTAGAGTGTACGTGCCAAGACCAGAGTAGGCATATTTGCCATTTAACGCAACAGTTTGTTTTTACAAAACTATTGGTACAGTTGAAAATGCAATGGAAACACATTGAACCTTTTTATGAAAAAAAAAAATGTTTTATTCAGTCTAGTGTGACTCCTGAGATGTCTGAACAATAGAACAATTTGTTAATTTCACTATAGTCCCAGTCGTTTGGTCCTTGTCCTCTTCTTGAAGTCATGAATGAAATCGTGCAACTGGTGATAGAATTCCTCCCAGAGTTTTGGCGATAGTTTATGTATGAAATCAGCTACAGATGCCGGGGCGGAGGGGGTTAGAGGAGTGTCTGTGGAGAGCAGTATGCATGGTGAGGAGGAAGAGGAAGAGGGGGGGATTAGAGGAGAGTCTGTGGAGAGAAGTATGTGAGGAGGGAAGAGGGGGAATGGGATCAGAGTAAATTAGGAGAGTTTCAAATGTTTTACCTCTGGGACAAGCTGCTGGCTCAGTGCATGACGTTCTCCAGATTTTTGAGATCTGTCTTCAATCGTTTGCAATGTCTTTGCCAGTGATGTGTCAAGGGCTGAGTCTGCAGCTCTTTCCTCCCTTTCTCACACCCCTGCTACTACTGCTGCTGCTCTGTGGCATCACTGAGGAGCAAGCAAGTGGAGTAGGTCTTGGAGATGGGCCCAGGATAGGGCTTCCCAGGGCCTGCATGGAGATGGTTTTCCATTCTGTACTGCAGCTCAGTGTAGGAGATGGATGATGACCAGTAAGTGCTGTGGGTTGGTGAACAGGCAGTGCTGGGTGACAGAAAAAAAAAACTGGTGTCTCCATTCGATGGTGTTTGTGTTTTGTAAAATAAAGAAAAGTAGAGGGCTATTTAGTACACATATCCAAACCAAACACAACGATCAAAGAAAAACATATCTAATATCATTAACCGAGACTACCATAGACTAGCTAGCTATAATGCTGCAAGTGTTCGAGCAGAGTTGAGAAGGTCTGGCATAGCTACTCAACTCTGCTCAAACGATTCACTCATTTTAGCTTGCTGGCCCTTCCTACCGAACTTTGACTTCAGTGTTACCAATTTCGGAAGCTCATGATTTTCTTTCTCTGACAAAATGATGTTTGATCAAGAAGTTGTAAAGACTGTGGCAATGAACGCAACAAAAACCACCTCCATTTCTTTACTAGCATCATTTGTTTTCTCAATTATTTTGATCACCCCGTATAGGAGATTTGATTGACTGCTCTAACTTTTGCCAACTCAATTTCCTTCACCCTTACAGGGCACTCCAGGAACTCAGGATCATGATCCCCACCATAATTACAACACTGTCGTCCTTCTACACACTGTTCTTCAGTGTACTCTGTTCATTGGGCTCCCAAGTGGCACAGCGGTCTAAGGCACTGCATCTCAGTTCAAGAGGTGTCCACTACAGTCTCTGGTTTGAATCCAGGCTGTGTCACATCCGGTTGTGATTGGGAGTCCCATAGGGCGGTGGGTTTGGCATCCTGATTTGGCTGGGAAAGGCCGTCATTGTAAATAAGAATTTGTTCTTAACTGACTTGCCTACTTAAATAAAGGTTACATTTAAATAAAAAAATCTGCACACACTTGAAACATGGGCAAATCCTTTACAATTCTTACACTGCAGTGGTTTGGGGACAAAGCTTTTATGGCATATCTTACATAACCAAGACCAACGGACTTTCTTAATTTCCTCCATTCACCCAGCGGATCAGAGGCCAGGCACCAACCACACAAGGAATTCTCTTCAGGGATTCAACCTGAACATCCTTCGTCACCCTGAGATGACTCCTTTGACAGGTGCTCTACTCCGAAGTTCAAAACACAAAACTTCTATCGTCCGGATTCTTTTGAGACCAACTGCAATATTCCTCTGTTCTTCAGAAATACAATTAATGAAAATAAGACCACTCCTGGTCACTCTGACAGACTCTACTTTTCCAAGCCCAGACGTCACCATTTTCTACACCATAAACGTTTTTCCCACATGCGCATCCTTACTCAACAAACGCATCCCAACAAGAAACGATTCATTGTCATTTACACACGTGTCCTCCACTCCAATTTTAGACAATTTTGTTTTTGTTCCAGTTTTTGATATTACTGTTGTCCATTCAAAACATTCGTCTTCAACAAATTTACTCGAGGCTCTACACTGAGTTTAGGGCTGAATGGAGTCCAGTTGCGGGGTAATGGGAGAGGATGGAACGAGGTGAAACTGGGCCGACATTCTACAAATTTTCTCATCGATTTAAACATCTGGGCCCAGATTCACACAAAAACTTAAGAATCTTTTTAAGAAAGAAAGAAAAAACAAGAAATTCGTAAGATAGTAAGTGCAATTCCTCAACAATATCTTTAAGATTTTATGATTTTCATGGAAACTTCACAAATATCTTCTTATGAATCTTCTTAAGATGTTTGTTGCTAAGGCAACCAATTTAGCTAGCTATCTGGCTAGCAATGATGATCATGTTAGATTATTTCCTTCTGAGATGACTGTTCTAAAACATGTTTTTGGGTTTAAAAGTCATCAATATCGAAACTTTCAGATGAAGTTTGTGAGTGAATTAAACATGTCCTATTGCTTTCATTGAGCTTATTTTCTCACCGCTCAGAGTTTATCTTGGATTTAAGAACATTTACAATAACTTTATTTTTAAGAATCTAATATCTTCTTAACTTTTTGCTTATTAAGGAGAAACATGAGAAATAGCGCAATACATTTTCCAATAACCTTTTTGAGGAATAGCAACTTTGCTTAATTTCATTCTTAAGTCTATAGTTAAGGAAAAAATGCCATGTTAAGAAGACTTCTTCTTAATAAGGTTTTGTGAATCTGGGCCCAGAATTCCCTATATTTTTCTGTTCCCAAAACTACGAACACAATGCATTGAATTTTATAGAATTTACGTTTTTCCAAAGTTGTAAAAAATTGCGATGTTTAGAAGGAGTGCAAGGTCAAATAGAGTTTGTGCACAAGCTTACTATACAGAAGAGGCGTTCCCTAACGAAAATATGCAAATATATGATACAACGCGCCAATAGAATCTCGCGCTTGGCTTTGCCCACCTCCTTACTTGTTCTGCCCACTATGCTTCATAAACTACCGCTTTAAACGACACATATGAACGATCTTGGATTAGTTATAAATCTCTTTGTTAGCGTCAGTCCTACAATTTAACCAATCACCGACGAAGGGGCGTTGACTATGGCTATAGAAACTTCGGCTTGCCTCCAGAAGAAGAAGAAAAATGTCGTCTGCACGAACATCCGACAAAACCGTTGCCGAAGACCAAAACCGTCACAAAATGTCGTCATAATATATGCCGTTATTTTAGACGGGAGAGTGACACACATATATTGTTACCTGAACTGAGGGACTCGAATTAGCTATTGTGCTAAACCGAGTCGTTGCTAACTAGCTAGCCCGGTTATCGTGTGTTTTAGTCAGACATTTAGCTAGCGTTAGCTAAGGTTACAGAAGTACCTACCACCTGAATACCCTTTCTCAGGTTGCAAACACGTCCTAGTTAGTTAGCTATGTTGACTTGTAGCGAACATTAACTACACCGATTTAAGTCAACGTTCGCTAGCTAAAATGCAGTCACACAGGCTACAAGTTATCTGCTAACGCGTTAGCTAGCTAAGGTTATTTCGGTTCGGGCACGGTAGGCAGGGGTCTGTCCTGTTTGCCCTCCGATTTGGGATTTTCACAAATTTGCTTTTCATCTGTCAAACGGAGGATTCACAAACCCGGTAAGTAAACAACGTTAGCTAACATTGGTATAATGTGTAACGTTAGCGTAGTTGTAAAACTAGTTGGCGAGCATTGCCAAAAACGCTTTTTAGCTACCTATATAGTCAAATATGTTTATTTAGCTGAGCTAAAGTCTTTATTGGATTAAGCATACCTAACTTACATATTCTTGTGGGCTAACTGGCAAGCTAACGTTATACTCCTCGTACAATGTAATCAGCAAACGTTACAATCTGGATTTTTGCCAGTGTTGGTTGTTGATACGGCAATGACTGATATAAACATGAATGTTATAATGTTTGCTGTAGCTATCCATCCTGTGATAGAACCTTTTTGAAAAACATAAACAATTTTTTGTGTGTGTTATGGCAGTAAATAACTGCTCAGACTCAAATCCTCCATCGTGCAATGAAAACATGTTAGGTCGGCATTCAGCTGTGAAAACCTATGGTCAATGTAACACTCACATGGTGACTTTATCTGCCTCATGTATTTAAATATCAAGGATTGTATTGTCAAAATAACGCTCAGTGTGTACGTACTCGTAGATATTTATTACATATAGGCCTATCATATATTCATTAATGTGCTTATCTTTCCCATTTTCTACCCATGTATTTAGTGTCTCTGAGGATGTGGTAAAGGGATATTAGTTATCGAAAACCCTACTCTGTTATGTGGTGTTTTCAGCGGTTACATTCGTCCCACATTTGGCTCCATGTCAACTACAATTCCGACGCTGTGTTTTTAACGTTTTTAGAGCAGTTTTACACATATCCACAAGCTGTATGTGCCTCCAGTTGACAAACTACATGAACTCCTCAGTTGGGTTTACACACAGGTGTTCGGAGCACGCTAGATAGCTATGAAAAGCCAACTGACATTTACTCCTGAGGTGCTGACCTGTTGCATCCCTCTATAACCACTGTGATTATTATTATCTGACCCTGCTGGTCATCTATGAACATTTGAACATCTTGGCCATGTTCTGTTATAATCTCCACCCGGTACAGCCAGAAGAGGACTGGCCACCCCTCATAGCCCGGTTCCTCTCTAGGTTTCTTCCTAGGTTCTGGTCTTTCTAGGGAGTTTTTCCTAGCCACCGTGCTTCTACACCTGCATTGCTTGCTGTTTTGGGGGGTTTTAGGCTGGGTTTCTGTACAGCACTTTGAGATATCGGCTGATGTAAAAAGGGCTTTATAAATAAATTTGATTGTTTTATAATTAGCACAGGTGGCTGCATATGTCTTCTGTCTGTCTTTTCTGACATGGAGATAAACTGTGTCTGAACACTAATAAAGGTGTGTAGTAATTTAACTTTTTTGTTTTTGTAAAGATACGTTCCTTATGTTTCTAAAAATGTACCACAAGCGATGCATGTTAATGATTAGAGTAAGTGTCCGGGCTCTTAACAAAACTCCCCCCGGTCAGAAGACACCATCATCAGTAGGCGCTAAAGCAGTTAGCATCTATGAATGTGGTAGGGGGGTATCAGTTGAATGATTTATGTGATCACATATTAGGATCAAATCCAGCTGTGAGTTTTGAAAAGCCAGTTGGTCCTGGCATGTCCACAGTGTATCTGTACTAATATCATCAGTGTGTCATTCTGTGGCCTGTCCCACCGGGACATCCTAGAGTTGCTGCCTGCCCCACTGTCGGGCTGTGCCCCATCAATTAGCATGTGTCACCTGTTGAATGTGTCTCTGTGCCAAATGTTATTTTTCCACATGCAGCGTCCCTATACATTCCCCTCTGGAGGTCACCCACCTAGCCCGTCTCTCTGGCTCCTGTGTGCTGGCTGACCTCCCTGGAGTGCTGAAGTTGATGGGGGGGATGTTTGAGTGGCATTCCGTAGCCATGTTATTAGACATAGCTGTTGTTGAAGGATATCGCTGAAGGCTAGGGGGCCTAACCCATTATGGTTGGTGTCTTGGGGAGGGAAAAGGCCTCAGTATTGTGCTGTTTTAACTGTTTGGTGTCTGTCACTCTGCACAGCTCTCTTTCTTCAAAAGCATAATCCCATATAGAGAAATCACACGCCACTGACGAAACTACATTTTATGCTGGTAGAAAGACAACAATTGCGTAATAAACATTCGGTCAGCAAAAGCAATATACTTTTGCAGACTTGCATGTTGTAAGTTATGACATGTCTGTGAATGTGAGAAGGTGTTGATTAAGCATTTCTTTTTATAAAGCTGTTTTAACAAGCGTCTTCAGGAGTTAATCTACATGCCCATTCAATAGGCCTACCTCCACCCAGCTATTACACATGTTCATTCAAAACCTCCACCTCTAGCCTAAATATGTATGTATGTGTGTGTGTGTGTGTGTGTGTGTGTGTGTGTGTGTGTGTGTTTTTTCTTAAAGGTTTATTTTTTTATTTTATAAAACATTTTTTTTTTTACCCTTTTTTCTCCCCAATTTCGTGGTAGTAGTTACAGTCTTGTCTCTTCGCTGCAACTCCCGTACTGACTCGAGAGAAGCGGGGGAACAAAATAAGATTCAGACACAAGTTCCATTTCATTGAGACTTCTCTCACACCAAGCCATAGTTGTTGTCCATGAGAAAGTCTACTCATGCAACACAGCCCCTCAGGGCCACTCCACATCACCAAGTCCAAATATAGAATGTACATATAGTTGCCTCCATTTAAGTCTGAATATGCAAGATGTCTACAATGAAAAGCATAAAGACAAAGAGAGCACAGCACACAAGTTAAAAAGTATAAAACAAAAAAAGTAAGACATGCAGTGAGTCTCAGGAATGCAGTGTCATAGATCAAAGGTCTTTGTTCTCAATTTTCCAATATTTTTCTCTCCATTTTTTTATTTTTTTTATTTTTTTATACAGTAACTATTAACAGGTGAACAGATGGATTGTATTACAGTACCAGATTTTTCCACTTTGACCATTAAACAAAATCAGATGTTATATACTCAATCCATTTTGACAGTCACTATGAATACATTTTTTTTCCTGTAGTCTCAGAGAAAAGGTCAGCCTCTCCATCACAGATCACATGTTATCCAGTCATCTACCACGGACGCCTTTGATTCTAACTGTGATTAGGGCTTTGTTACTTGCTATTAGGAGTATTCCCAATCAAGCGTGGTCCCTGAGTCCAAAATATAAAAAAAATGTAACCTTTTATTTAACTAGGCAAGTCAGTTAAGAACAAATTCTTATTTACAATGACAGGCTACCGGGGAACAGTGGGTTAACTGCCTTGTTCAGGGGGCAGAACGACAGATTCTTTTTTTTTTTTTACCTTGTCAGCTCCGGGATTCGATCCAGCAACCTTTCAGTTACTGGCCCAACGCTCTAACCTGTAGGCCCCTGAATACAGAACCTCCCCTCTGCATGGGACATCAACCTTAAATATGTCTTCCATGCGTCTTTGCACGTCCTGCCAATATGGAACAAGCTTAGTGCATTCACAAAATATGTGGTAATGGTTTGCCTCATTGGACCCACATGATGTCCAACACCCCATTCCACTACTCTGATGTCTTTCTGCAGAGGAGTGATAAAGAAGCACATCATATTTTTCTATCCAAATTCCCTCCAAGTCAATGATCTTGTTAATTTCCGTAGTGATTGGAATAAGGGTTCCCGAGTGGCGCAACGGTCTAAGGCACTGCATCTCAGTGCAAGAGGTGTCACTACAGTCCCTGGTTTCGAATCCAGGCTGCATCACATCCGGCCGTGATTGGGAGTCCAATAGGGCGGCGCGCAATTGACCCAGCGTCGTTCAGGTTTGGCTGGGGTAGGCCGTCATTGTAAATAAGAATTTGTTATTAGCTGACTTGCCTACTTAAATGAAACAAAGGTTTCCTACACAGAAATGACCATTTTCTCTTTTACATACAGTAACTTCACACCCCTTGACTTTTTCCACATTTTGTTGCTTGAATTTCAAATTGATAAAATACATAATTTTTTTGGTCACAGGCCTACTACACACAATAGCCCATAATGTTGAAGTGGAATTATGTATTTAGACATTTTTACCAATGAATACAGAATGAAAAGCTGAAATGTCTTTTAGTCAATATGTATTCAACCTCTTTTGTTATGGCAAACCTAAATTAAGTTCAGGAGTAAACATTTGCTTAACAAGTCACATAATAAGTTGCGTGGACTCACTCTTTGTGCAATAATGTTTAACAGGATTTTTGAATGACTACCTTATCTTTGTATACCACACATACAATTGACCTTTAAGGTCCCTGAGTCGGCAGTGAATTTCAAACACAGATTCAACCACAAAGACCGGGGAGGTTTTCCAATGTCTCGCAAAGAATTATTACTATTGGCAGATTTTTTTTTTTTTTTTTTTTACACAACAACAGAAAAACATTGAATATCCCTTTGAGCATGGTGAAGATATTAATTACACTTTGGATGATGTGTCAATACACCAAGTCACTACAAAGATACAGGCGTCCTTCCTAACTCAGTTGCCGGAGAGGAAGGAAACTGCTCAGGAATTTCACCATGAAGCCCATGATGACTTTAATTAAAACAGTTACAGAGTTTGATGGCTGTGATAGGAGAAAACTGAGGATGGATCAGCAACATCATCCTATTAGTCACATGCGCCGAATACAACAGGTGTAGACCTTACAGTGAAATGCTGAATACAACAGGTGTAGACCTTACAGTGAAATGCTGAATACAACAGGTGTAGTAGACCTCACAGTGAAATGCTGAATACAACAGGTGTAGACCTTACAGTGAAATGCTGAATACAACAGGTGTAGACCTTACAGTGAAATGCTTGCTTACAAGCCCTTAACCAACAATGCTTGAAGAAAAGTGTTGAGTAAAAAATAGGAAATAAAAGTAACAGTTTAACAGCAGCAGTAAAATAACAATAGCGAGGATATATACAGGGGGTACCAGTACAGAGTCAATGTGGGGGGGCACCGGTTAGTTGAGGTAATATGTACATGTAGGTCGAGTTAAAGTGATTATGCGTAGATTATAAACAGAGAGTAGCAGCAGTGTAAATGAGGGGTCTGGGTAGCTATTTGATTAGCTGTACAGAAGTCTTACTGCTTGGAGGTAGAAGCTGCTAAGAAGCCTTTTGGACCTAGACTTGGTGCTCCGGTACCGCTTACCGTGTGGTAGCAGAGAGAACAGTCTATGACTAGGGTGGCTGGAGTCTTTGACAATTTTTAGGGCTTTCCTCTGACACCACCTGGTATAGAGGTCCTGGATGGCAGGAAGCTTAGCCCATACGCACTACACTCTGTAGTGCCTTGTGGTCGGAAGCTGAACAGTTGCCATACCAGGCAGTGATGCAAACAGTCAGGATGTTCTCGATGGTGCAGCTGTAGAACCTTTTGAGGATCTGAGGACACATGCCAAGTCTTTTCAGTCTCCTGAGGGGGAATAGGTTTTGTCGTGCCCTCTTCATGACTGTCTTGGTGTGCGTGGACCATGTTGGTGATGTGGACACCAAGGAACTTGAAGCTCTCAACCTGCTCCACTACAGCCCCGTCGATGAGAATGGGGGCCATGCTCGGTCCTCCTTTTCCTGTAGTCCACTATCATCTGCTTTTGTCTTGATCACTTTGAGGGATGAGGTTGTTGACCTGGCACCGCACGGCCAGGTCTCTGACCTCCCTATAGGCTGTCTCATCGTTGTCGGTGATCAGGCCTACCACTGTTGTCATCGGCAAACCTTGATGGTGTTGGAGTCGTGCCTGGCCATGCAGTCATGAGTGAACAGGGAGTACAGGAGGGGACTGAGCATGCACCCCTGAGGGTAGGGCTGGGCGGTATACCGTATTTTACGATTTTATTAAATGTGATACGTCGTGTGTAACGTCCATTTTTATAGTTTACTTCGCTACGTGAGTCATCTCTCGCTCTCTCGTTCTCTCTCCATGCCGCTTTCAGTCTGCATGGTCAATGCAGCACATGCAACAATGTTGATGGCAACAATGTTGATGGCAACAATGCTGTTTTCAATTTGCTTCTGCATATAAATCCAGTAGTGTTCTATAATGTCACTATTTGTTTGTGTTGCTTACATCTGCAAACAGCTAGTTTTGTCTTTTTCTTAGCAAGTTGGTGCCTAAATCTTGTTAGCTGCTAATGCTAATCGCTAGGTAGCTAGCTAATGTACTGAGTCAGGGCAAACATAATTAGTTATACAGCCTGATTAATACCAGTGATGGTATAGACCAAAATCAGCTTGTTGTTTGTCCAATAGTACCTTCTAAATCAAGGAGGAATACCAGAAGCATTAATATGTTAGCTACATGAAGTAGCTAAGAGAAAACAGACAATGTAGCCAAAGATTATAGGGTCGCCTAGGAAACAATTATCAACACTTTGGTTCCTACCCTAAGTGTTGGGTTCCTAAAAAAAATCACTAACTCCACCCTGGCATTTTTTAATTCGTTTTCATGTCAAACAACACTATTCAAAGTGCCTACTATCATATTCTAACTATAGAATTAGAATAATCATTTTATTTCCATGATTCCAACATTTCACCTTTCACCTAAGTGTTTTGCTCTAAATCATAAGTCAAATCGCTATCGTTTGGTTCAAAATAAGGTTTATTCCTAACAGCCCAACATGGCAGTGTGACAATTATCTCAAATTGAGTGCAGCAAATGCAGAAAATGTATGGAAATACCGGTTGAATTGAGCAGTATAAAACAATCAGAATGGAGAAAGATCCATTTGAAATGACTGAATGTATGTGTTGCCACCCTGAGGTCATGCACTATTTATAAAGTAAATTTAGAAATGTTATAATTTAAAAACATAAATTACCTTCATACCGTGATTTAAAAAAAAAAAAATTGAATACCATGAGATGTTTTGGCCATATCGCCCAGCCCAACCTGAAAGGCCCTCGTATTGAGGATCAGTGTGGCGGATGTGTTGTTACCTACTCTTACCACCTGGGGGCGGCCCGTCAGGAAGTCCAGGATCCAGTTGCAGAGGGAGATGTTTAGTCCCAGGGTCCTTAGCTTAGTGATGAGCTTTGTGGGCACTACAGTGTTGAATGCTGAGCTGTAGTCAACGAATAGCACTCTCACATAGGTGTTCCTTTTGTCCAGGTGGGAAAGGGCAGTGTGGAGTGCAATATAGATTGCATCATCTGGATCTGTTGGGGCGGTATACAAATTGGAGTGGGTCTAGGGTTTCTGGGATAATGGTGTTGATGTGACCCATGACCAGCCTTTTAAAGCACGTCCTTCATGGCTGCAGATGTGAGTGCTACGGGTCGGTAGTCATTTAGGCAGGTTACCTTAATGTTCTTGGGCACAGGCACTATGGTGGTCTGCTTGAAACAACATGATGGTATTACAGACTGAGTCAGGGACAGGTTGACATGTCAGTGAAGACACTAGCCAGTTTGTTAGGTCCAGGTCCAACATTGTAGTTACTCCACAATATGAACAGAAGGAATCCTGTCCTGGACCTGTTCTATCACCACACTAAAGAGGCTTATTAGGGTCACCTCTTGCTCTCTCTCTCTCTCTCTCTCTCTCCTGCGCCTCCTGTCTCTCGCTCGCTCTCTCTCTCAGCTGTCGCCCTTCTGTTCTGTTGGGTCCTGAAACGTGGCTTCAATTTTAGAGGGGACTGTCGCTTGTTTTGAACTGATTTGGAGTGGGGCTTGAACCAGAGGGCGAAGTATGACTGTACTTCAATGATTCCCTGGAAGAAAAAAAAATATAAAAGTGACAAAAACCCCCCGAAAATGAACAGGAAGAAAGTTTATGCCAAACACTTAAGGCTTTAATCCCTCCCTCTTTGAGCCCTACGCGTCGGTCGGTCTGTTGAGCTGAGTGCCAGCCAGTCAGTCTCTCTTATAGGACTAGCACAGCACAACATGGCTAGCGAGCTCTGACTGAGACAACAGGAAGAGAAGGAAAACACTAAGGCTGGATACTACTGTACTTCTCTCATCACAAGGAAGATGTCAGAATGAGCAGGTAAAGGGTAGACTTATGTAGCTACTTTTCTTCAGTTGTATCTTTTCAATGCTAGTTGATAGTCCCTTCATTCCTAGTTTGAGCCACAGTGGTGTCAGTCTTCTCTTTAAACAGGATATTTTGAAGCTCTGTTATAATTCCATGTTTGGGATAGACGGAGGTCGTAGTTTGGAATCCTATTCATTGTAGGCTACGGTATGTTTCATCTCCGTTGCACTGACACCGACCGTCGGAGGAGAATGCTTTTTTTAAAAACATTTTTTTTTAATTTTTTTTTAATGGTAATGTGATCAAGCAAAGCAGTGTCAGATTATCGTGGTTGTCATGGGGAAATAATGTGACGTAGTAAAGATTCATCTATATATGAAGAAAGTGTGTTGTTGTTGTGTGAATGGTTGGCTGATTTTCTTGCGACTAGAGACAAAGTGCTGTCTCCTTTTAACAGGGATTTTCTGCAGTTGTAATCCTTGGGCTGGCCGCCTAAGCGTTTTCTTGGAAAAACCCAAGTGTGTGAAAAAAAAAATAAATAAAAAAATAATTACAACAAACCAGATGTAGAAAAGATAATGGACCTAATATATTTTTTCAATTATAGTATCTTTGAGAACATAACCACCAAAAGAGAACAACAGTCACCAAAATGAATAAAAACTAGACAGGGAGAATTGAAATTTCCCAAAACAATTAATTTAGCAGTACTGATTTTGTTATTGTTTGAGCAAAATAAAATCCAATTAGCCTTGGCCAAATGCATAGAATCGCAGGAAATGAACTGCAACATTTTCTCTCAGCTGCATGGTAAAATGTGTGTAATTGCAGGAAATATGCTTACTTTTTTTTTTTATGGAGGCCTCAAACCATCACATTTTATTTATTAAGCCCTTTTTACATCAGCAGTTGTCACAAAGTACTTATATAGAAACCCAGCCTAAAACACCAGAGAGCAAGCAATGCAGATGTAGAAGCACAGTGGCTAGGAGAGAAAAAAAACTTCCTTGAAAAGCCTGGAATCTAGAAAGAAACCTAGAGAGGAACCAGGTTCTGTGTGTTGGGTGGAGATTATAAGAGTACGTGGCCGTTAAGGCCAGATCGTTTTTTTCAAATGTTCATAGAAGACCAGCAGGGTGAAGTAATAATCACAGTGGTTGTAGAGGGTGCAACAGGGTAGAGTAAATGTCAGTTGGCTTTTCATAGCCGAGCATTCAGAGGTCGAGACAGCAGGTGCCGGGTGGGGGGGGGGGGGGGTGTGAGTCGTAAAAGCAGGTCTGGGACAAGGTGGTCAGGATTCCATAGCTGCAGCCTAACAACAGAAACTGGATCAGCAGCACGACCGGGTGGACTGGGGATGGTGACAGCCAAGTCAGTGGACAGGAATGAAGATCACGCCAGTGACTCAATCCATTTAGGTTGAGTGTAGGAAACAAGAAAAAGCCTGGTACGACGTGATGCACCCCTCCCAGGGGATGGCGTTGGAGAGCGTGAGCATTCTAGTGACTCAGCCCCCTTTATAATAGGGTCAGAATCCCAGTGGAGATAAGGGAACCGGCCAGGCGGAGACCGCAAGGGTGGTTGGTCACTCCAGTGCCTTGTCGTTCACCTTCGGTCCCCTGGGTAGGACCACGCTCAATCATAGGACCTACTGAAGAGATGAGTCTTCAGCAAAGACTTAAAGGTTGAAACTGAGTCTGCGTCTCTCACATTGATAGGTAGACCATTCCATAAAAATGTATTTCTATAGGAGAAAGCCCTGCCTCCAGCTGTTTGCTCAGAAATTCTAGGAACAATAAGGAGGCCTGCGTCTTGTGACCATAGCGTACGTGTAGGTATGTACGGCAGGACCAAATCGGAAAGATAGCTAGGAGCAAGCCCATGTAATGCTTTGTAGGTTAGCAGTAAAACCTTGAAATCAGTCCTGGCCTTAACAGGAAGCCAGTGTAGAGAGACTAGCACTGGAGTAATATGATCAAATGTTTTGGTTCTAGTCAAGATTCTAGCAGCCGTGTTTAGCACTAACTGAAGATTATTTCGTGTTTTATCCGGGTAGCCGGAGAGTAAAGCATTACAGTAGTCTAATCTAGTTACAAACGCATGGATTAGATTTTCTGCCAAAAAGTGTCAGATTTTTTTTGCAATGTTACAAAGCTGGAAAAATGCTGCTCTTTAAATATTTTTGATATGTTTGTCAAAAGAGAGATCGGGGTCCAGAGTAATGCAGAAGTCCTTCAGTTTATATTTGAGCTGACTGTACAACTATCATTGTCAAACAGCAGATCTCTTTGTTTCTTGAGACCTAGAGTTAGCATCTCTGTTTTCTCCAAGTTTCAACTTAAAAACATTTGCCACCATCCACTTCCTTATGTCTGAAACGCAGGCTTCCAGGGTAGGCAATTTAGGTGCTTGACTATGTTTAATTGAAATGTACAGCTGTGTGTCGTCTGCATGGCAGTGAAAGTTGACATTGTATTTCCGAATGACCACTAAGAGGTAGCATATATAGTGAAAACAATAGGGGTCCTAGAATGGAACCTTGAGGAACACTTAAACTTACCATTGATTTGTCAGAGGACAAACCATCCACAGAGATGAACTGACATCTTTTTGACCGATAAGATCTAAACCAGGCAAGAACATGTCCATGTAGACCAATTTGGGTTTCCAATCTCTCCAAAAGAATCTGGTGATCGATGGTGTAGAAAGCGGTAGGTCAATTAGCAGGAGGACAAACACAAAGGCTTGGTCTGACGTCATTAAAAGGTAATTTACCACCTTCACGAGTGCGATCTCAGTGCTATGAGGACTGGAGCGTTTAGTAGACATTATCTGTCTTCAGAAAGGCAGTGAGTTGCCTAGCAACAACTTTTTCTTACATTTTTGAGAGGAATGAGAAATTCGATAGGCCGTACATTTAAAAAAAAAAAAAATTAAATTATTTTTTTTATTAACAAAATACTATTTCAGTAGAGGCTTTGTTGCTGACGCTTTTAGTACGTTTGGTACACATCTGGTAGATAGGGAGACATTTATTATGTTATACATACGAGGGCCCATCTCTTTCAGTAGTTTAGTTGGAATAGGGTTCAGTAGGCAGCTGGAAGGTTTAGAGGCTATTTACTATTTGTGAATGTTTCAAAAGATACACGATAAAAAAAAAAAAAACTTGAGTGTCTCCATTGATCCTCGGTCCTCTAAAATGTAATGTAAATGTAATCTAAAATGTAATGTAAATGTAATCTCTGTCACGCCGCCTGCTACGCCCACCACCTACGCCCATAAAAGAAAATACCTGTGTGAGTGCAGTCTTTTTTTTTTTTGTTCAGTGTGATCAGTTCATAGTGAAGGGCATTGGGGATTAACAGCTGTCTAGTTCTGCCTTGCGCCTTCTCTTCTTCTTCTCCACCCACCTCGGGGTTATTTTCACTGGTAAGTTGCATCACCCTTGTCCCCTTGTCGACGCGTTTGACATACTACCATCTACTATTCATGTCATGGAGTATTCTGTTAATTATATCAACAATTTGACTACAGACAGTATTCACACCCTTTGACTTTTCCCGTATTTTTGTTCTTACAGCCTGAATTTAAATGGACTATGTTGAGATTTTCTTTTGCCACTGGCCTACTACACACAATTTCCCATAATGTCAAAGTGGAATTATGTTTTCTGTACGTTTTTTACAACTTTAATAAAAAAAAATAAAAGCTGAAATGTCTTAAGTCAATAAGTATTCAACCCCTTTGTTATGGCAAGCCTAAATAATTTAAAGAGTAAAAATGTGCTTAAGAAGTTACATACTCACTCTGTATTCAATAATAGTATTTAACATGGTTTTTGAATGACTACCTCATCTCTGTACCCCACACATACAATTATCTGTAAGGTCCCTCAGTCGAGCAGTGAATTTCAAACACAAACTTCTTGCTGCCCTCGTGTAACAGGTAGTCAGCCTGCCATGCAGGCTCCTCGTGGAGTGCAATGTAAGGCAGGTGGTTGGAGCATTGGACTAGTAACCGGAAGGTTGCAAAAATGAATCCCCGAGCTGACAAGGTAAAAATCTGTCGTTCTGCCCCTGAACAAGGCAGTTAACCCACCGTTCCTAGGCCATCATTGAAAATAAGAATGTGTTATTAACTGACTTGCCTAGTTAAATAAAGGTGTATAAAAAATATATATATATATATATATATATATATGCAAATCGGTGTCCAAAAATACCGATTGTTATGAAAACTTGAAATCGGCCCTAATTAATCGGCCATTCCGATTAATCTGTCGACCTCTAGTAGATAGGTGAAAAAAAGCAACAATTGAATATCCCTTTGAGCACGGTGAAGTTATTAATTGCACGGTTGCCGTGCGTTCAGATGCCGTGCGTGCGGATGCCGTGCGTTCAGATGCCGTGCGTGCGTGCGGATGCCGTGCGTGCGCGCTTCAGGTTGCCGTGCGTGCGCTTGCCGTGCGCGGTTGCCTAGTGTGTGGTGTGTCGTTGCCTAATTGTGTGTGTTTGTAGTTGCCGCGTGCGTCTGTAGTTGCCGCGTGTTTGTAGTTGCCGTGTGTGCGTGTGTTTGTAGTTGCCGCGTGTTTGTAGTTGCCGCGTGTTTTTAGTTGCCGTGTGTGCGTGTGTTTGTAGTTGCCGCGTGTTTGTAGTTGCCGCGTGTTTGTAGTTGCCGCGTGTTTGTAGTTGCCGTGTGTGCGTGCGTCTGTAGTTGCCGCGTGTTTGTAGTTGCCGCGTGTTTGTAGTTGCCGCGTGTTTGTAGTTGCCGCGTGCGTGTGTTTGTAGTTGCCGCGTGCGTGTGTTTGTAGTTGCCGCGTGCGTGTGTTTGTACTTGCCGCGTGCGTGTGTTTGTAGTTGCCGCGTGCGTGTGTTTGTAGTTGCCGCGTGCGTGTGTTTGTAGTTGCCGCGTGCGTGTGTTTGTAGTTGCCGCGTGCGTCTGTAGTTGCCGCGTGCGTGTGTTTGTAGTTGCCGCGTGCGTGTGTTTGTAGTTGCCGCGTGCGTGTGTTTGTAGTTGCCGCGTGCGTGTGTTTGTAGTTGCCGCGTGCGTGTGTTTGTAGTTGCCGCGTGCGTGTGTTTGTAGTTGCCTGTGTGTTTGTTACTGTGTAATCTTGACATTTTAACTTCTTTCTCTTTTGTAGTCTTTGATTAGAGAAGACAAGTTCAGTCTCTGAGGTTGTGTGTCTTTATAAGTCTCTTTATATATAACACAGTCTTTGGTATTGTGGTATTTTATTAGGGATCCCCATTAGCTGTTACTAAAGCAGCAGATACTCTTCCTGGGCTCCACACAAAACATTAAAACATGACAATACAGAACATCAATAGACAAGAATAGCTCAAGGACAGAACTATATCAATTTAAAAAAGGCACACGTAGCCTACATATCAATACACACAAACTATCTAGGTCAAATAGGGGAGAGGTGAAGTGTTGCTTCATCTGGTTTTCTTAATTGTATTTTTTTAAACCAGGTTTGCTGTTCACTTGAGCAACATGAGATGGAACCGAGTTCCGTCCAATAATGTCTCTATATAATACTTGTACGCTTTCTTGATTTTTATTCTGGATTTGTGGATTCTGTTGCTGATAGAGGCTGTATAGAATACTAATGTACTTGAAAGGGTAAGTATTTGTTTTGGTGATTTAAAACTGGCTGAGGGTATAGTTATGGGCTTGTATTCATTGTCTGAGTAGGAGTTCTGATCTAGGATCAGTTCAGACTTATTTTTGTTGTTGTTGTTGGTATAGATCCTGAACCTAGATCAGCATTCCTACTCTATGGTTGGTACGTATTGGGTCCTGCTCTTTTTGGTGGGACATGCTATGATGATTTGCTTGCAGTTAGAAAGATGTCATTTAAACCATGTTTTACAATGTTATTTACAATTTATATGTATTTGTCTGTATTTAGTATTTAATCTTTGCACTTTGCAACTCCCACCCACTCACCCCAGTTCCCAGCTGAGGTTAGTGCTCATGTCTTTTTGGCTTTGAGTCATTGGGTCTGTCCCAAGTGACAACCTATTCCCTATACAGTGGACTACTTTTAACCAGGCCCCATAGGGAATAGGGTGCACTACTTTAGACCAGGGCCTATAGGGAATTGGGTGCCATTTGGGGAATCAAGCAAACTAAGTCATTTTCAATATCAGTGTGTCATAGTGTAGCTGTAGGCTAGACCTGTGTTAATGACATACTCCTTGATATAATCACGTTGGTAGACCTTGTTACTATGAAGCCTAAACAGCCTGGAAAAGTAGATTTTAAACTCTTTAAACCAGGGTTCCCCAGCTGGTGGCCACTTTTAATCAGTGTATATGAAAGGGAGGAGACAGGTTAAAGAAGGCTTTTTTTTAAGCCATGAGACAGTTGAGACATGGATTGTGTATGTGTGCCATTCAGAGGGTGAATGGGCAAGACAAAAGATTTAATTGCCTTTGAACAGGGTAGTAGGTGCCAGGCATACCGGGTTTGAACCTGTCAAGAACTGTACCGCTGCTGGGATTTTCACGCTCAAAGCTTTCCCATGTGTATCAAGAATGATCCACCACCCAAAGGACATTCAGCTAACTTGACACAACTGTGGGATGCATTGGAGTCAACATGGGCCAGCATCCCTGTGGAACGGCTTTCGACAGCTTGTAGAGTCCATGCCCGGACATGTTGAGGCTGTTCTGATGACAAAAGAGGGGGGGGGGGGCACTCAATATTAGGACGGTTGTTCCTAATGTTTTGGACACTCAGTGTGTATGTATATATATATGTGTGTGTGTGTATATATGTATGTGTGTGTATATATGTATGTCTTTGTAAAGTATTCATACTCCTTGACTTATTCCACGTTTAGTTAGTCTGAATTCAAAATGGATTAAATGTTTTTTTTCTTTCGCCCATCTACACACACACACTACCCTACCCGTAATGACAATAGTAAAAACATGTTTCTAGAGATTTTTGCAAATGTACTGAAAAATGAAATGGAGAAATATCTCTGCTACAATACATAACAGCTACTCAGAGCTTCACACATTCGAATAGATCTACATTCGTTTTATCTCCCATGCCTGTAGCTTGAATCGAGGGTTTAGGTTAGCCAATATCTCTCACAGGGGAAATGTTGGATTTCTGCCTAGATATCTGTTGTGATGACCAGTAGGAGAGGTAGCCTCCGCCGTGGCCAGTAGGGGAGGTAGCCTCCGCCGTGGCCAGTAGGGGAGGTAGCCTCCGCCGTGGCCAGTAGGGGAGGTAGCCTCCGCCGTGGCCAGTAGGGGAGATGTCCTCCGCCGTGGCCAGTAGGGGAGATGTCCTCCGCCGTGGCCAGTAGGGGAGATGTCCTCCGCCGTGGCCAGTAGGGGAGATGTCCTCCGCCGTGGCCAGTAGGGGAGATGTCCTCCGCCGTGGCCAGTAGGGGAGGTAGCCTCCGCCGTGGCCAGTAGGGGAGGTAGCCTCCGCCGTGGCCAGTAGGGGAGGTAGCCTCCGCCGTGGCCAGTAGGGGAGGTAGCCTCCGCCGTGGCCAGTAGGGGAGGTAGCCTCCGCCGTGGCCAGTAGGGGAGGTGGCCTCCGCCGTGGCCAGTAGGGGAGGTAGCCTCCGCCGTGGCCAGTAGGGGAGGTGGCCTCCGCCGTGGCCAGTAGGGGAGGTAGCCTCCGCCGTGGCCAGTAGGGGAGGTGGCCTCCGCCGTGGCCAGTAGGGGAGGTGGCCTCCGCCGTGGCCAGTAGGGGAGGTAGCCTCCGCCGTGGCCAGTAGGGGAGGTAGCCTCCGCCGTGGCCAGTAGGGGAGGTAGCCTCCGCCGTGGCCAGTAGGGGAGATAATTAAGATAATCCCTTATATTCCATTTCTATGGTGGAAAGGCTGCGAACTGTTACGTGGTAGAATCAATCATTGACGTATCGTCGTCTGTGCTATACCCTATGTGATGTCTATCTATGGTTAGAATACTGAGGCATTTGGAGTAGGGTTGCAAAATTACAGGAAATCCCAAGGTACAACCTTACCTTGCAGACATGGTTTTCCTGGAAGTCCTTGGCTGTTCTGAGGTTCACTGTGGCCTTTTTTTGCATGGCTTGCCTGCGTCTCTAACGGACTACTGATAGAAATAGCTGATAATCTTGACCTGGATGTTACTGTAGTCCATAGAGTTGGATAGAGGGCACACTTGGACCAAAGCCTGTTTTTGTTTTGCCGCTGAGTACTTTAAACCATTTTTGAAGTAGTTAATTCGGTGGGACTATTTATGAAGACCAAAGAAAAAAAAAAAAGTATGATTTATAGTGGGGTAATACTTGATATGCATATTATTTATAACTCACATGCTACCCATAATGCGATTAACAGTAAACAAAGTCTATCAAAATGTTTCTGACTCCATAAAGCAGATTTGTCAATATGCCAGAGACTATAGTTGAGTTACAGGAATTGGCTATCGATAAAGGTCTGAAAATTGAATTGTAAAGGCATTTATATTTCATGGATTCACATACGGCATAAATATTAAGTTACAAGACAATACTGACATTAACAAAACATTAAAGGCCCTCACCAGAGAGCAATATCACTCCTATTTCGAGGTAATTGTTGTTATTATTATAATTTTTTATTTAACCTTTTATTTAACTAGGCAAGTCAGTTAAGAACAAGTTCTTACTTACAATGACGGCCTACCCCGGGTATACCCGGACGGTGCTGGGCCAATTGTGCGCTGCCCTAAGGGACTCCCAATCACGGCCGGATGTGATACAGCCTGGATTCGAACCAGGGACTGTAACTGCGCCCCTCGGGAGCCTCAATTCCTGTTCGAAAGGGGAAATTGTTTAGTTTCCACCTCCGAAGAATGACGCAGGCTGCCAGAGACTGAAGGAGAAGCGCGACACCCCAATCACTTTTTTTTTTCTTTTTTCTGGTTCAATGACCGTCCATTAACAAAGTAGATCAGATCCAGCTGCTAATGCATTGGAGTCTATGGGAGACACACCCCCTTAAGTAGACCGGAATGGATTTTATTTTCAATGGTGAACGTCCTGATTACACCATCTTCATTTATACACCATCTTTGCTGTAGCCAAAGATGACCTATTATACTGTTTAGCTGTGACTTGTGAACTTGGCAGGTGTTTCTGATTAATAAACAATGCCATTCTGTTGGGTGTACCACCCATTTTAAATGAAACCCAGCCCTGAAACCCAGCCCTGAAACCCAGCCCTAGTCTCAAAATATCAGTGGCAGGTAATTTAATAGGAAATGACACATCATTGAGTTTGCACAAAGCTGGTGCTTCGGGTTTGTCACTTTAAGACCAAATATATCATACTTTAACTAAAACAATGACTTATTGACTTAAATCGTTGTGCAACATCACGGGGTCAGCATTCTACTGGTGTGGGCTTTTTTTAAGTGAAGTATCTAGACATGATCAGAGCAGGAGAGAGATGGTCCATAGCTCTTTGGGGAGACGGGGAGAATGACAGTCTCTCTCACCACAGCATCTGACTTAATGGATTCAGAATATGAGTTGTTCACTCAACAGCTACGCTATTGGTCAACTTCCAATCAGATACCAGACCTTCAGGATGTTAGCACAATGTGACAAAATTCCTGAGTAGACAATAAGAGTCGCCTAGGGGGCTGCGTTGCCCTACAAAAAAAATGGACTATTTTAAATGTGGAGCTCAATTGCACGCTGCCCATGCTGACAAAGAAGATGCTATTGCAAGGTTAGGAGGTATCTTTTCATCTCTATGTTGCAGTCTAATGACATGGAGCCTCCCTCATCCGTCCTGACCCGTGATGATGTAAGTGCTTAGATGGAGCTTAGCAGCCACACGAGGATCCAACCACATCGGACGGAAAATCTTAAGAGGCACACATGAATGCTTTTTGTTGTTGTTGTTGTTGTTGTTGTGTGTGAACGAACGAAACCTTTGCTCTTCTCCCTTTTCATGTTGTTGTTGTTGATGATGGGGTGGCAGCGTAGCCTAGTGGTTAGAGCGTTGGACTAGTAACCGAAAGGTTGCAAGATCGAATCCCCGAGCTGACAAGGTAAAAATCTGTCGTTCTGCCCCCTGAACAAGGCAGTTAACCCACAAATATTTCTGTAGAAATGTCAACGAATGATAAAGGCTTGCTCTCCTTTTTGTATTTATTTATTTTTTGTGTTGCCCTGTTGGAGGTAGGTACACTTGATTCAGAAGCCCTGTACCCAGGGTAAGCAAAGTGTTCCCTGAAAAGTTCTGGGAGATCTGTGGTTACATCGAGTGAGTCTATTGCGCCGGCCACCGTGCCTACGGAGATTTCACAACCCCGGCCTCAGCAAAGTTTTTGATACTTTGATACTCGCAAAACATAAAACGCCTTCTCTCTACTCCCACTCGCGCTGCAGCTGCAATGAATGAGTAGCTAAGTGTATCGATAGGCCTGCGTTTTTATTATTATTATTATTAGCAGCTCGTCGTGTCTATTTTAATATTGAGGAATATTTCACTTTCTCTGGTCATAGGAACAACAGATTTGTTTTGCATGAGGCAGATGCGGTGCGACTCGCGATTCGCCATCAGGTAGAAGATGGTGTCCGCTCTCTGGTTAGTCTCACTGGAGGAAAGGAACGAGAGAGCAGGTACCGTGAGAAGTGGCATCTCTGCTGTTCTCTCCCTCCCTCCCTCCGCTGAGACTAATGCCATGTTCAAAACCACTGGGAACTCGAAAAATCTCCGACTTCAGTGCATTTATGACAACTGGGAACTCTGGGGGGGGGGGGGGGGGGGGAATGATCTGACTGGGAAAAATCATTGTGAACGGTTATCTAACTCGGGATTCCAAGTCTCTCTGGCATCTTTCTAGACCTCTGACTTGAAGATCACTGACGTCATGATTTGAACTAGTTTTTTTTTCTCCCCCTGAGTTACCATCAGTCCAGTAAAATATAAAAGCTAATTATTTGAAAATTATTTCAATTTATGCTCAGCTGTGCCTTGCAAATTCTACATCTGATCTGTTTTGTAATATAACATGTTCTGAGAAGAATAATATTATCAGGCCAGGCATATAGACAATATGCTGTGATAATGTATTAGGCCAGGCATATAGACAATATGCTGTGATAATGTATTAGGCCAGGCATATAGACAATATGCTGTGATAATGTATTAGACCAGGCATATAGACAATATGCTGTGATAATGTATTAGGCCAGGCATATAGACAATATGCTGTGATAATGTATTAGACCAGGCATATAGACAATATGCTGTGATAATGTATTAGGCCAGGCATATAGACAATATGCTGTGATAATGTATTAGACCAGGCTATTAGACAACTGGTTTTGAGCAAATATTTGTCTCTTGATAAAGTGATTCCTTCCAGAGTCAGATGTGGCCACAGCCACACACACACACACACACGTCTATTTTACTCTTTAAACACCCCTGAGAACACAGTTTACTGACCAACACCCCTGAGACGTGTGTGTGTGTGTGTGTGTGTGTGTGTGTGTGTGTGTGTGTGTGTGTGTGTGTGTGTGTGTGTGTGTGTGTGTGTACTGTGTTGACCTCTGAGACGTGTGTGTGTGTGTGTGTGTGTACTGTGTTGACCTCTGAGACGTGTGTGTGTGTACTGTGTTGACCCCTGAGACGTGTGTGTGTGTGTGTACTGTGTTGACCCCTGAGACGTGTGTGTGTGTACTGTGTTGACCCCTGAGACGTGTGTGTGTGTGTGTGTGTGTGGTGTGTGTGTGTGTGTGTATACTGTGTTGACACCTGAGACGTGTGTGTACTGTGTTGACAACACTCTTGAGACTAGCATTGTTTACTCTGTGGACTGTGGGAGAGAAGTGTATATTTTTATTTATTTAACTCGTCAAGTCAGTTAAGAACTAATTCTTATTTTACAATGACGACCTACGCCGGCCAAACCATCCCTTTAACTGGACGACACTGGGTCAATTGTGCGCCTCCCTATGGGACACCCGATCACGGCCGGTTGTGATACAGCCCGGATTCAAACCAGGGACTGTAGTGACGCCTCTTGCACTGAGATGCAGTGCCTTAGACCTCTGCACCACTCGGGAACCCCTATGTGGTCCCTGTCTGATCAAGTTCATGGATCTATTTCAATGACTCATTCCTCAATTCCTCAGGTCCTCTCTTCTCGACATCTCCTTCTTTAAAACGTTATTGGAGGAGAGGGAACTTCTCCTTGAAGAGGAGGTGATGAGGAGAGCAGATGTGAGGAATCAAGGAAAGATTTGTTGAGAGAGCGAGCGAGAGAGCCCAATCAACCCATGGTACTGTCGTGGACAGACTGGGTGATGTCTTTTCCTGAATCTTCAGTCGTTTAGCTTCTCTCACTACTAACCCAGCTGCTAGCGACCTAATGCAGGAACACATTGTCCACATTCCGGTGTCAACCACTCATCCAGACAAGATATCTCACACACACACACACACACACACACACACACACACACACACACACACACACACACACACCAAGGGTTAGGCTACACGCAGCTGTTATCAATCTCGGTCATCTTTTAGTTACCCAACAAGCCTTCATTGTCATTTTTGTGTTTTCCATTAAAAACCAATATCATTGCTCAAGCGCTTAAATGTTATGATCTGTACACTACAGGCTGTAATGAAGTGTACACTACAGGCTGTAATGAAGTGTACACTACAGGCTGTAATGAAGTGTACACTACAGGCTGTAATGAAGTGTACACTACAGGCTGTAATGAAGTGTACACTACAGGCTGTATTAAATGTTATGATCTGTACACTACAGGCTGTAATGAAGTGTACACTACAGGCTGTATTAAATGTTATGAAGTGTACACTACAGGCTGTATTAAATGTTATGATCTGTACACTACAGGCTGTATTAAATGTTATGAAGTGTACACTACAGGCTGTATTAAATGTAATGAAGTGTACACTATAGGCTGTAATGAAGTGTACACTACAGTCTGTAATGAAGTGTACACTACAGGCTGTATTAAATGTAATGAAATGTACACTACAGGCTGTATGTAAATGCTCCGTTCCATTGTGTGCGAAAGGAATATCCATTTATTTCCTATCTCAGACACGACGATTGGTTGCTGACAACACCGCAGTCCTCCTGTCAATGAAATAAGTAGAAGCAGAGTCGTATGTTCAGAGTTCAGCCAGGTTTTACAACGGTATTATCGCTTTCATTCTCCAAATGATGAGGATGTAACAATACTAGAGTGCCTCCGACAGTTCTCTATGAAATGACCTGCTGTAAACAAGCAAAACGGAGCAGAGAATTTAACATCTCTGACAATTTTCTGTGAAATGACCTGCTGTAAACAAGCAAATCGGAGCAGAGAATTTATCATCTCTGACAATTCTCTATGAAATGACCTGCTGTAAACAAGCAAAACGGAGCAGAGAATTTAACATCTCTGACAATTTTCTGTGAAATGACCTGCTGTAAACAAGCAAAACAGAGCAGAGAATTTAACATCTCTGACAATTTTCTGTGAAATGACCTGCTGTAAACAAGCAAATCGGAGCAGAGAATTTATCATCTCTGACAATTCTCTATGAAATGACCTGCTGTAAACAAGCAAAACAGAGCAGAGAATTTAAGACCTTTTTTTTATTGATTTGCGTTTAGGACAATGTGTATCCACATCTTTTTGGTGTCAATTAATTGCATATCTGCCTTCACTGGACATATTTATGTTTTTAAAATCAGAAATAACAGCACAACGCAGAATGGTTAATTAGCACTTATCAACGGCTATGGAACGTTCACTGTCATCATGGTAAGTAACTCCAGTGTAGATTTTGACCTTGTGTTTTAGGATATTGTCCTGCTGAAAGGTGAATTCATCTCCCCATGTCTGGTGGAAAGCAGACTGAACTAGGTTTTCCTCTAGGATTTTGCCTGTGCTTAATTCTATTACGTTTCTTTTTATAAAAAAATAAAAAAAACTCCCTAGTCCTTGCCGATGACAAGCATACCCATAACATGATGCAGCCACTAAAATGCTTGAAAATATGAAGTGGTACTCAGTTATGTGTTGTGTTGGATTTGCCCCAAATATAACGCTTTGTATTCAGGACAATTTTTTTATTTCTTTGCCATTTATTTTTGTACTTTTAGTTTAGTGCATTATTGTAAACAGGATGCATGTTTTAGAGTATTTGTATTCTGTACAGGGCTCTTTCTTTTCACTCTGTCATTGTATATTGAACATAAATATCAACGCAACATGTGAAGTGTTGGTCCCGTCTTTCATGAGCTGAAATACAATTTCCCAGAAATGTCCCATACAAAAAAAAAAACTTATTTCTCAGAAATTTTGTGCACACATTTGTTTACATCCCTGTTGGTGAGCATTTCTCCTTTGGCAAGATAATCCATCCACCTGACCGATTTAGCATATCAAGAAGCTGATTAAACAGCATGGTCATTCCCAGGTGCATCTTGTGCTGGGGACAATAAAAGGCCACTCTAAAATGTGCAGTTTTGTCACACAACACAATGCCACAGATGTCTCAAGTTTTGAATGAGCGTGCAATGCTGACTGCAGAATTCTCTACCATAAGCCGCCTCCAACATCGTTTTAGATCATTTGGCAGTACGTCCAACAGCCCTCACAACCGCAGACCACGTGTATGGTGTTGTGTGGGTGAGCGTTTTGCTGATGTCAACATTGTGAAAAGAGTGCCCCATGGTGGCGGTGGGGTTATGATATGAGCAGGCATAAGCTACGGACAATGAACACAATTGCATTTTATCGATGGCAATTTGAATGCACAGAGATACCGTGACGAGATCCTGAGGCCCATTGTCGTGCCATTTCAGCATGATAATGCACAACCTCATGTCGCAAGGATCTGTACACAATTCTTTGAAGCTGAAAATGTCCCAGTTCTTCCATGGCCTGCACACTCACCAGACCTGTCACCCATTGAGCATGTTTGGGATGCTCTGGATCGACATGTACGATGGTGTGTTCTAGTTCCCGCCAATATCTAGCAAGTCCGCACAGCCATTGAGGACGAGTGGGACAACATTCCACAGGCTACAATCAACAGCCTGATCAACTCTATCTGAAGGAGATGTCGCGCTGCATGAGGCAAATGGTGGTCACCAGATAGACTTGTTTTCTGATCCACGCCCCTACCTTTTTTTAAAGGTTTCTGTGACCAATAGATGCATATCTGTATTCCCAGTTATGTGAAACCCATAGGTTAGGGCCTAATGAATTGATTTAAATTGACTGAGTTCTTTATATGAACTGTAACTTAATAAAATCTTTGAAATTGTTGCATGTTTCATTTATATTTTGGTTCAGTGTAGGTTAGTATTGTGGAGTAACTACACTGTTGTTGATCCATCTTAAGTTTCCTTCCTCCCCGGGAACTGAGTTTGGAAGGACTTCTGTATGTTTGTAGTGAATGAGTGTATTGATAAACTATCCAAAGTGTAATTAAGAACTTCACCATACTCAGAGATATTCGATGTCTGCTTTTTATTTTATTTTGACCCATCTGCCAATAGGTGCCTTTCTTTGCGAGGCATTGGAAAACCTCCCTGGTCTTTGTGGTTGAATCTGTGTTTGAAATTCACTGCTCGACTGAAGGACCTTACAGTTATCTGTATGTGTTGGGTACAGAGGAGCTAGTCGTTAAACACTTGCACATACTGAGTCCATGACATGCAACTTAAATTACTTGTTAAGCACATGTTTACTCCTGAACTTATTTACGCTTGTCATAACAGAAGGTGTTGAATACTTATTGACTAAAGACATTTCAGCTTTATATTTAGTTTTTATTCACTAGTAAAAAATTGTTAACATCATTTCGTTTTGACATTGAGTATTGTGTTTAGGCCAGTGACCCCCCCCCCCCCCCCCCCCCCCAAAAAAATATATATTTTATACATTTTCAATTTGGACTGTAACACAACACTGTAGTTGACTTTGAGGAGAAGTAATACTTTTTGGGAGGGGACAGAACAGTACTAGCTGATGGTCACCGGAAATGCATTCAACGTTACGGACACAAGCAATATTCACGTTACCTAATCTCTCTTACGAAGCTCAGCACTGTTCACCAGAGCTGCGTGGACGTAGGACTCAATTCAAAACGCTAGCTAATCATATAGGCTGGAAAAAGGGGCTATTTCCAATCAGAAGTAGCTTATGATGTCTCAACTGCATTGCAATACAGTGTACAGTGGGTACACTCTACTCTTATTCTTCTCTCATCCCTCTCTCCGTGTTCTTCTGCTCGACTGTCTGTCTGATGACTCATCTCTGCTCTCTCTGAGAGCCCTGTGGTAATCCTGCTAGAGCAGTCCTCCCATTCCCTTCTCCTAATGTAAACCAGTATTTCTCTGCTTCTCTATTCCTCTTCTCCTAACATAAACAGACTCATTCCTTCTCTCTCGCTTTCTCTTTCTCTCTTATTCCTCCTCCTTTCTCCTCCTTCTCATAACGTTAGTCTCTCACTCATTCCCCTCTGCTCTCTCTCTCTTCCCTCCTCATCCTCTCCTCATAGTGTATTTCCCTTTCTGTGGTTTCTTTGGTTCCCTCCTCAGAGCAGTGTGTTAGGATTGCCACACTGCAACAACAGTACCATGATCAGTAAACCGTATTGACCGCAGCTCTAACTAACTAATGAGCTTCCTCTATAAACCTTTTTTAAGTGGCCAATTCTCTGGATACGTGCCAAATAGCACCCTATTCCCTATATAGTGCACTCATTTCGACAAGGACCCATGGGGAATAGGGTGCCATTTTGGACACACACACTCTGTCTGTGTCTACCCTGTGACCCTGGCTACAACCTTTACAGTCTACAGGTGAAGACATCTCTGGGGGAAAACAATACTGACCAGAGGAGGAGAAGACATCTCTGGGGAGGGAAACAATACTGACCAGAGGAGGAGAAGACATCTCTGGGGGGAAAACAATACTGACCAGAGGAGGAGAAGACATCTCTGGGGAGGGAAACAATACTGACCAGAGGAGGAGAAGACATCTCTGGGGAGGGAAACAATACTGACCAGAGGAGGAGAAGACATCTCTGGGGGGGAGGGAAACCATACTGACCAGAGGAGGAGAAGACATCTCTGGGGGGGAGGGAAACCATACTGACCAGAGGAGGAGAAGACATCTCTGGGGGGGAGGGAAACCATACTGACCAGAGGAGGAGAAGACATCTCTGGGGAGGGAAACAATACTGACCAGAGGAGGAGAAGACATCTCTGGGGAGGGAAACAATACTGACCAGAGGAGAAGACATCTCTGGGGAGGGAAACAATACTGACCAGAGGAGGAGAAGACATCTCTGGGGGGGAGGGAAACCATACTGACCAGAGGAGGAGAAGACATCTCTGGGGAGGGAAACAATACTGACCAGAGGAGAAGACATCTCTGGGGGGAAAACAATACTGACCAGAGGAGGAGAAGACATCTCTGGGGGGAAAACAATACTGACCAGAGGAGGAGAAGACATCTCTGGGGGGAAAACAATACTGACCAGAGGAGGAGAAGACATCTCTGGGGAGGGAAACAATACTGACCAGAGGAGGAGAAGACATCTCTGGGGAGGGAAACAATACTGACCAGAGGAGGAGAAGACATCTCTGGGGGGAAAACAATACTGACCAGAGGAGGAGAAGACATCTCTGGGGGGAAAACAATACTGACCAGAGGAGGAGAAGACATCTCTGGGGAGGGAAACAATACTGACCAGAGGAGGAGAAGACATCTCTGGGGGGAAAACAATACTGACCAGAGGAGGAGAAGACATCTCTGGGGAGGGAAACAATACTGACCAGAGGAGGAGAAGACATCTCTGGGGGGGAGGGAAACCATACTGACCAGAGGAGGAGAAGACATCTCTGGGGAGGGAAACAATACTGACCAGAGGAGGAGAAGACATCTCTGGGGAGGGAAACAATACTGACCAGAGGAGGAGAAGACATCTCTGGGGAGGGAAACAATACTGACCAGAGGAGGAGAAGACATCTCTGGGGAGGGAAACAATACTGACCAGAGGAGGAGAAGACATCTCTGGGGGGGAGGGAAACCATACTGACCAGAGGAGGAGAAGACATCTCTGGGGGGGAGGGAAACCATACTGACCAGAGGAGGAGAAGACATCTCTGGGGGGGAGGGAAACCATACTGACCAGAGGAGGAGAAGACATCTCTGGGGGGGAGGGAAACCATACTGACCAGAGGAGGAGAAGACATCTCTGGGGGGGAGGGAAACCATACTGACCAGAGGAGGAGAAGACATCTCTGGGGGGGAGGGAAACCATACTGACCAGAGGAGGAGAAGACATCTCTGGGGGGGAGGGAAACCATACTGACCAGAGGAGGAGAAGACATCTCTGGGGAGGGAAACAATACTGACCAGAGGAGAAGACATCTCTGGGGAGGGAAACAATACTGACCAGAGGAGGAGAAGACATCTCTGGGGAGGGAAACAATACTGACCAGAGGAGGAGAAGACATCTCTGGGGGGGAGGGAAACAATACTGACCAGAGGAGGAGAAGACATCTCTGGGGGGGAGGGAAACCATACTGACCAGAGGAGGAGAAGACATCTCTGGGGGGGAGGGAAACCATACTGACCAGAGGAGGAGAAGACATCTCTGGGGAGGGAAACAATACTGACCAGAGGAGGAGAAGACATCTCTGGGGGGGAGGGAAACCATACTGACCAGAGGAGGAGAAGACATCTCTGGGGGGGAGGGAAAGCATACTGACCAGAGGAGGAGAAGACATCTCTGGGGGGGAGGGAAACCATACTGACCAGAGGAGGAGAAGACATCTCTGGGGGGGAGGGAAAGCATACTGACCAGAGGAGAGATCTTTAAAAGAGAAAATGTCTGTTCAATCCAATAGCCTGAACTTTATTCATCCCAGAGTGGCAACTCTTGGAAGACAAGTGTTTAAACAATATTATACGTGCTATTAAAGTCCACTTCTCCGGTATTGTCTTTCGAGAGTTGCTGTCTGAGCATTTTTATTTTTACAAGAGGAGATCTCCTGGCTGGGCTGTATGTGGAGTGGTCATATTCTCTATGCATCCCAAATATAGGGAATAGGGTGCTATAAGACACATAGGGATCAAGTCAAACGTAGTGCTCTATGTACTAGGGAATAGGGTGCCATTTGGCACATAGACAAAGCCTTTCCTTCAGTCTCGAGAGCTCTATCACAACACTCTGAATGCCTCCGTCGCTAGGCTACACTCTGAATGCCTCCGTCGCTAGGCTACACTCTGAATGCCTCCGTCGCTAGGCTACGCTCTGAAAGCCTCCGTCGCTAGGCTACGCTCTGAAAGCCTCCGTCGCTAGGCTACGCTCTGAAAGCCTCCGTCGCTAGGCTACGCTCTGAAAGCCTCCGTCGCTAGGCTACGCTCTGAAAGCCTCCGTCGCTAGGCTACGCTCTGAAAGCCTCCGTCGCTAGGCTACGCTCTGAAAGCCTCCGTCGCTAGGCTACACTCTGAAAGCCTCCGTCGCTAGGCTACACTCTGAAAGCCTCCGTTGCTAATGAGCAGAGAAACGCAAGTGGTTTCCAAACAAGACATTTGGAGGGATTTCATCCTGTCACTGTTTTTTTCAGGATCTTAGCTAGGGGTGTATATGTTTAAACGTTTTAACCAAGTTGGGATCCTTAACCCAAAAACGTTTTTTTTCCCCCCGCCACATAATTCAAATCACAGTGCAGGTATCGCCAAACATATTATTTTCTGTGTATAGCCTAACTAGACTACAGTGTATTCGGAAATTATTCAGACCCTTTGACTTTTTCCAATATTTTGTTACGTTACAGCCTTATTCTAAAATGGACTAAATATGTATTTTTTTCCCCATCAATCTACACACAATACCCCATAATGACAAAGCGATAACAGGTTTAGACATTTTTGCAGATGTATTAAAAATAAAGTGGCATCCATCATTCTTAAATGGAACTCTTGCTAAGATGGCCGCCCAGCCAAACTGAGTAATTGGGGGAGAAAGGCCTTGGTCAGGGAGGTGACCAAGAACTTGATGGTCACTCTGACAGAGCTCCAGAGTTTCTCTGTGGAGATGGGAGAACGTTCCAGAAGGACAACCATCTCTGCAGCGCTCCACCAATCAGGCCTTTATCTTAGTGGCCAGACCAAAGCCACTCCTCAGTTAAAGATTCTCTGGTCTGATGAAACCAAGATTGAACTCTTTGGCCTGAATGCCAGGCATCACATCTGGAGGAAACCTGGCACCATCCCTACGGTGAAGCATGGTGGTGGCAGCATCATGCTGTAGGGATGTTTTTTAGAGGCAGGGACTGGGAGACTAGTCAGGATTGAGGCAAAGATGAACGGAGCAAAGTACAGAAAGATCCTTGATGAAAACTTGCTCCAGAGTGACCCTAAGCACACAGCCAAAATAACACAGGAGTGGCTTCAGGACAAGTCTCTAAATGTCCTTGAGTGGCCCAGCCAGAGCCCGGACTTGAACCCGATCGAACATCTCTGGAGAGACCTGAAAATGGCTGTTCAGCGATGCTCCCCATCCAACCTGACAGAGCTTGAGGATCTGCAGAGAAGAACGGGAGAAACTCCCCAAATGCAGGTGTGCCAAGCTTGTAGTGTGATACCCAAGAAGACTCGAGGCTGTAATTGCTGCCAAAGGTGCTTCATACATATGTAAATGTAATATTTTAGTTTTATGTTTAATACATTTGCTAAAAATAAAAATGAACTGTTTTTGCTTTGTCATTATGGGGGTAGTGTGTTTAGATTTCATTTAATCCATTTTAGAATAAGGCTGGAATGTGACACAATGTGGAAATGTCAAGGGGTCTGAATACTTTCCAAATGCACTGTATATGACTATAAAGGTCTGGAGAAATTTGTGTAATTTAAATAAAGCCAGAGAAGAAGAGGCTACTGTGGTGAATTTGCGAGGCATGCAAGACAAGACATTGCGAGATACAGATTACTTAGACAAATGTGCATAGTTCTGCCTGCCCCTCTCTCTTCCTGGTGCTGGCCTTTCTGCTCTTTCTCTTTGCTAATGATGCAGGTGTGTGTTCAGTCTGTTTGCCTGTAGAATATCCTAGTTTATTCATGTCGCCGGGACACAGAGGTATCTCCAGGCCAGTCTTGCTTCGCACGAGCTACTCTTTGTTGCTGAGTGGGTGGGGTGGTTTTTTTGTCTCATAATATGACATTACAGCAGGGCTACCTGTACCGATGACACCTTTCGAGAGTTATGATGGGATGTGGACCCTTTGAAAGCACCTCGGCTACTGCATGTTTGTCTGTCTGTTAGGGTAGGCTACGCCAGGGCATTCTCTGGAGATATATGAACAACATTTCACTTGTCTGTAAAGTATCGCAGCTCGGGAAACAGGATTAACTTCCATCACTAGGCGACCAGAGCTGTCAAAGAATCTCGAGTGGCTGTGAGCAGGCTGCTTGCTGCAAGACATTTATAAAGAAAGAAAGCACATCTAGCTACCATACCATAAAAATTAACATTATAAATTACACCGCAGCACACCAATCAGCAAGGTGTATTGTTGTCAGGGAAACAACAGAACATTCTATGCTGGAGGAGAATTCTATTTTCTGTAAAGGTACAAATTGCTTTTTGATGCTGTAATTGTTTTAATTTGAAAAGTGATCAATAGTTGCTATTAAACATGTTGCTGTAGCTGCGTTTTTTTTGTCTGTGAAGGTTTGTGGTAGATATAACTTCATATTCCGGTCCTAGCTGTCCTACATTATTCTACTTTGGGAATCGATGAGGAATTTTTATGATATAAAAATAAATAAATGGCAGTTTAAACTTTTAAGCAGAATTGTTCGTTTGTCTCATCACTTATCTTAGCCATTGGTTTCTGTAGTGGTCATGGTCACTGGCTGTTATCTCTGTCACAGTGGCTGTGTTGACGAGTTTGAAGTGTGTGTGCACGCATTTTGAGTGTGTGTTTTTCGTGCGCGACCTAGGGATCGGCACTGTTCATTGAATATCTGAATGGATGTTAGTATTTCCATTACTTTAGTGAGTGCGTTCATTTTTTTGAGAAAATGTAATGATTATTTTCTACCTAATAATAAACAACAAACTTTAAGAGATTTAGTTTTTATTACTGTGCTTTGAGCATTCAGCTCTCCGGTCTGCCCTGACATCGGTATCCCACCACACTTCAAATAGCAATGGCAGGTGCTGACCTAACAGAGCTTCCACAATACCTGACACCGATAAATGCACTTACCAGGAAACCTTATTGTAACAGAATTTAGTTCTATCATGGCAAAAATCAGACTTGTCTTTTGCTGCTAGCCAAACTACCAGAGAAGAGCCCGCTGTTTTACCTCCTGCCATGTGCATTTGCGTTATTCTGATTTGTCGTGAGTCGATAACAATTCTTTAAAAAAAATTTTTTTATCCGGATATTCGAAAGAATGTCATGATATTATTTGAATAGTAAAATAGAATTTCAAATGGCCATCGTGTGTGTGTGTGTGTGTGTGTGTGTGTGTGTGTGTGTGTGTGTCCAGCGCAGTATTAGTTGTTCCCTCTGCCTCCCAGACATAAGAACTGTTTTCTTTTCTATCTGGTGTTGTGGTCCAAGTCCAGCTGAGTTGGAATGTGAGATACTTTATCTCACAGCGCTCTACTTTTAGGTCACAACCCTTGACAGTGGGACTCTGGGGAGGGGTTAGACTGGAAGAGATTTGGGGGGGGGGGGGAGACCAATAGGGTGTCTTGTGTCTAGGAGGGAGAAAGGGAAGGTAATAGGGTAGGGTGTCTCTTGTGTGGGGGGGGGGTGAGGCGAGGGACTGGGGGTTGTTATGTGGTGTTATTAGTGTAATCAGGTCATCTCATTAAAGACGACAACTCAAGTCTCTCTACTCCCCTACTAATGAACCTTATGTGCATCTCAACACATTGCCGATTCCTGTCAAAACCATTTTTTTTTTTTGAATATTTTTTAAGCAAAAATATATAATTAAACACATGTAAATCGGTGAGTTGAGGTGTTACGGATTACATTTTGATAAGCTCTATTTCCTGTTGATATTAACACTGAGTGCTCTTGGCAACAAATTACTACTCTTTTTGGTTGCGTCCCATAATGGTTCCCTATTCCCTTTTTTTTTTAATAGTGTACTACTTTTGACCAGGGCTCTGTTTCGGGAATAGGGCTCTGGTCCAAAGGGGGGAAAAAGGGTGCCATTTGGGATACATGGTTAGCAGTGTGTAGGGAGAGAGTGGTTTGCGGTGGGAAGACTGGCACTGGGGCCAAGCTGCTCTCGTGTTGAGTTGACAATCTGTTGTCTCACATGGAAACCTGGTGCAAAGACGTCAGCGACACACTGCTGGATGGACGGCATCACCATGATATCTCTGGAATCTCCATTTGCTGATATCACTTTATGGGTGAATTTTTTTATGATGCCACTGTCAGCTGAAGAAGATTCAGCGCTGCAGTGGATAGCAACTGTTTTACCAGCTCCTGACCAATCACCCCCCCCCCAAAATAATGTTATTTCCTATGACCGAAAACCGCTTCTGGACATTAGAACAACAATCACTAACCTCGAATTTGGATCAACGTTTCTACTTCAACGAGTCGGCAGATCTGGACGTTCTGCGGACCAGGCCGTAATCCCCGGGAATCGGAAGAGGACGCGGCGGTAAAAAAGGCCCGGTGAGACGGCATCCTGACGAGACTGTCGGCGAACAAATAGACCGCCATTGCCCTTTTTTTTTTGTTCTATTGGTAAACGTGTATTCAGAACAACCTGGATGAGCCCCAATCTAGAGTATTCTATCAACGGGACCTGAAAAACTGTAATATCCTATGTTTCTCAGAGCCGTGGCTGAATGACGACATTGATGATAATATATACAGTAAATCTCGCTGGGTTTTCTATGCGTCGTTAAGACCGGACGGCAGACTCGGGTAAGACAAAGGGAGAAGGGGTGAGCAGTCTGTCATTAAGGAAGTCTGACATTTTTGCACGCCTGAGTTAGAATACCTCATGATAAGCTGTAGACCAGTGGTTCCCAAAGTTTTTATAGTCCCGTACCCCTTCAAATATTCAAACTCCAGCTGCGTACACCCTCTAGCACCAGGGTCAGCACACTCTCAAATGTGTTTTTTTGCCATCATTGAAAGCCTGCCACACACACACACTATACACTACATTTATTAAACATAAGAATGGGTGAGTTTTTGTCACAACCCGGCATGTGGGAAGTGACAGAGCTCTTATAGGACCAGGGCACAAATAATAGTCAATTTTGCTCTTTTATTTAACCATCTTGCATATAAAACCTTATTTGTTAATCGAAAAATTGTGAATAACTCACCACAGGTTAATGAGAAGGGTGTGCTTGAAAGGATGCACATAACTGCAATGTTGTATTGGAGAGAGTCTCAGTCTTAAATCATTTTACACACACTGTCTGTTCCTGTATTTAGTTTTCATGCTAGTGAGTGCCGATAATCCACTCTCACATAGGTATGTGGTTGCAAAGTGCATCTGTGTCTTAACAGCGTGATTTGCCAAGGCAGGATACTCTGAGCACAGCCCAATCCAGAAATCTGGCAGTAGCTTCTGATTTTTAAATTTTCACAGAACCTCTTGTTGCAATTTCAATGAGGCTCTCTTGTTTCAATATCGGTAAGTGGACAGGGCATGAAAGGGATAACGAATCCAGTTTGTGTCGTCCGTTTCAGGAAAGTACCTGTGTAATTGCGCACCATGCTCACTCATGTGCTTCGCTATATCACGTTTGATATTGTCCGTAAGCTTGAGTTAATTTGCACACAAAAAAATCATACAATGGTGGAAAGACCTGTGTGTTTTCCTTGTTAATGCAGACAGAAAAGAGCTCCAACTTCTTAATCAAAGCCTCACTTTTGTCCCGCACATTGAATATGGTTGCGGAGAGTCCCTGTAATCCTAGATTCAGATCATTCAGGCGAGAAAAAACATCACCCAGATAGGCCAGTCGTGTGAGAAACTCGTCGTCAGACAAGTGTAAATTATGGTTAGTAAAGAAAACGTTACTTGTCTCTCTCCAAAAAAATGTGTTAATACTTTGCTCCTTGATAACCAGCGCACTTCTGTATGTTGTAAAAGCGTTACATGGTCGCTGCCCATATCATTGCATAATGCAGAAAATACACGAGTTCAGGGGCCTTGCTTTAACCAACTTAACCATTTTCACTGTAGTGTCCAAAACGTATTTCAAGCTGTCAGGCATTCCCTTGGCAGCAAGAGCCTCTCGGTGGATGCTGCAGTGGACCCAAGTGGCGTCGGGAGCAACTGCTTGCTTGCGCGTTACCACTCCACTATGTCGCCCTGTCTTGACTTGCGCCATCAGTACAGATACCAACACATCTTTACCACCAAAGTCCATTTGATGTCACAAAGCTGTCCAGTACTTAGACAAATATCCTCTCATGTTGTCCTGGTTTGCAGAAGAGGATGTCTTCCTTATTTGACCCCCCATAAACGTAACGGACATATACCAGGAGCTGTGCCAGGCCCGCCACCTCTGTCGACTCATCCAGCTGTAACACATATAATTCACTGGCTTGTATGCGAAGCAGTAATTGTTTCAAAACATCTCCTGCCAGGTCAATGATGTGTCGTGAAATAGTGTTGTTTGATGAAGGCATTGTCTGTAATGTTTTTTTGCCTTTCCCCCCCCAGCGTTGTCCCAGCCATATCTGCGGCAGCTGGAAGAATTAAGTCCTCCACAATAGTATGGGGCTTGCCTGTCCTGGCCACTCAGTAGCTCACCATATAAGACTCTTCTAGCCCCTTCATATTAATGGTATCTGTTGCTTTTATACATGTCTTACTACTCGAAAGTCATCTTTATTCTCTCTCAAAAAAACTCCTTTAGCTTATTTTTCAAATTGTCATGTTTCGTTTCTAAATGTCTGCGCAAGAGTGACGGTTTCCCGCAAGAGAGTAACTGTGATTGGTTGTTAATTATTTGACTAATCTACCTGTATTTGACATTGTGTTATTTCGCTAAACACTAGATGGTTTCATTTTATATTTGGCAGTGAAACAAGGCTACTCAGGTGAGAGGGGGGGGGAAAAAACTCACAAATGTATAACCCCGTTGGAAAATATAAATGTTCTGTTTGGAAATGTGAATACGTAAAAAAAAAAAAAAAAAATGTGAATCACATTTGTTTTGGCGTACTCCCGACGGCGTTGTGCGTCCCCGAGATTTGGGAATACCTGATCTAGTTGGAGGCCCTACTACATTAACTGATGTAACTGAGTCAGGTTTGTAGGCCTCCTTGCTCGCATACGCTGTTTCAGTTCTGCCCACAAATTTTCTGTAGGATTGACTTTAGGGCTTTGTGATGGCCACTCCAATACCTTGACATTTGTTGTCCTTAAGCCATCTTGCCACAACTTTGGAAGTATGCTTGGGGTCATTGTCCATTTGGAAGACCCATTTGCGACCAATCTTTAACTTCCTGACTGATGTCTTGAGATGTTGCTTCAATATATCCACATAATTTTCCAACCTCATGATGCTATCTGTTTTGTGAAGTGCACCAGTCCCTCCTGCATCAAAGCACCCCCACAACATGATGCTGCCACCCCCGTGCTTCACGGTTACGATGGTGTTCTTCAGCTTGCAAGCCTCCCCCTTTTTCCTCCAAACATAACAATGGTCATTAAGGCCAAACAGTTCTATTTTTGTTTCATCAGACCAGAGGACATTTCTCCAAAAAGTACGATCTTTGCTCCCATGTGCAGTTGCAAACTGTAGTCTGGCTTTTTTATGGCGGTTTTGGAGAAGTGGCTTCTTCCTTGCTGAGCGGCCTTTCAGGTTATGTCGATATAGTACTCATTTTACTGTGGATATATATACTTTTGTACCTGTTTCCTCCAGCATCTTCACAAGGTCCTGCAGATGAATGTGGTTCCTTCAGGCGTTTGGAAATTGCTCCCATGGACGAACAGACTTGTGGAGGTCTACAGTTTTTTCTGAGGTTTTAGCTGATTTCTGTTGATTTCCCCATGATGTCAAGCAAAGAGGCACTGAGTTTGAAGGTAGGCCTTGAAATACATCCACAGGTACACCTCCAATTGACTCAAATGAAGTCAATTAGCCTATCAGAAGCTTCTAAAGCCATGACATCATTTTCTGGAATTTTCCAAGCTGTTTAAAGGCACAGTCAACTTAGTGTATGTAAACTTCTGACCCACTGGAATTGTGATACAGTGAATTATATGTGATATAATCTGTCTGTAAACAATTACTGGAAAAATTTGTTGTGTCATGCACAAAGTAGATGTCCTAACCGACTTGCCAAAAGTATAGTTTGTTAACAAGAAATTTGTGGAGTGGTTGAAAAACGAGATTTAATGACTCCAACCTAAGCTTATGTAAACTTCCGACTTCAACTGAACTATGTCTGTAGGGTCCCTACTGCCTGAACTTGTCCAATAAGAACAGTCATTTAAAAATATGTCTTCTGCTTTCATGCCTGGTGAGCATTCGGGACCTACTTTCCAACCAAGGGTGTAATGGAATCACTGTGATGTGTAGTCTCTGTTAACCCTTCTGAAGCAGACAGCCAGTGCTTGTTATCTCCTTCCTCAGCTGTTTGTGGCTCTGTCACAAATGGCATTCTGTTCCCTATATAGTTCACTACTTTTAACCAGACTACCCTGTTCAAAAGTAGTGCACAAAAAAAAAGGGAATAGGGTGCCATTTGGGATGTACCCAGTGGTCTACAACAAGACTGTCACGTGGTCACTTTCCACTTTCCTTTAGTATGTCTAGATTACCTGTCATAATCTCTGATCTACCAGGGTGGCCCTAGCTGTCATAATCTCTGATCTACCAGGGTGGCCCTAGCTGTCATAATCTCTGCTCTACCAGGGTGGCCCTAGCTGTCATAATCTCTGATCTACCAGGGTGGCCCTAGCTGTCATAATCTCTGATCTACCAGGGTGGCCCTAGCTGTCATAATCTCAGATCTTTTACGTATACATGTAGCTATGGCGATGGTTGTTTATAAGTACAGTGTGAATTGACTGTCAGGTGTCCTACATGGAGAAATGCATAGTGCTTTACTTATGGACCCTGGACCATGTAGCCTTGTACAGTTCTGTAAGTACTAAACTGGGTGGATCTATGTAAACTGACAGACGCTGTCAAGATCCATTTTTGGAATCCGTTTTTTGTCTGCATGCATGGAGAATAAGAATTTGTTCTTAACTGACTCACCTAGTTAAATAAAGGTTAAATAAAATATATATATATGTAGGCAGGATCCAGTTCTATAAGTAGAATGTATATCTCTGTAGTAGTATAATGTAAACTGACAGAAGCTGTCGGTGTCTATTTGTGGGCCGTGTTAAATCCTTCGCACTCTGACATTAGTCCTTTTAAATGTTGTAAATTTAGTTCAGACTTTCCCGCATTGCTGTCGCCGCTGCCGCTCGCCAAGGCTCACATGCCTTCAAGGTGATGCAAATTAAGCCGAAAGGGCCGAGGTCAAATCGGACAAAATGATGTCACTTGTTGTTGACCAGCCAGAGCCATAGATGGATAGACTGTAGGTTGGTAGACTTTAGAAAAGCAAAGCAATAACTAAATGTACTGAATACTGCTGAAAAGCATTTTATTTTTTATTTTTTAGAACCACTAGTCAGGAGGATACAGACAGCTCAGGAGGTATGCTTAGATAAGCAGAAAAATATATAAATATATATATATATAGAAACTGCATGCAGAGACATAAAAATAGTATCCACAAATTAATCTGACTCAGGGGAAGTAAAGGACCTCACTGCCAAAATCACGAAGTATCCATTTAAACCTTTTTGTACCCTTTATGTCTTAACTCTCAAAAGGTATAACAGAGCAGACCGTACTAAGACGGGAGTATCAATGAACATTATTGTGGAAAATGTATGTTCAGTTTGTCGCACCCGCGACCTTGCGATAACGCGTTCTGCCAGCATCATTTTAGCCACAGATTGATGTGCTAGCTGTCTAGTCTGTGTTTTTATAGATGTGCAAGGAACATAAAACTATGCATTTGTTTAAGGAATTGGCAACTCGTTCTCATTCGGAGAAATAAGCATCTTCTTTTTCAGGTAGGCCACTTGATTTCAACGTCTGTTGCCAGGTAGAATAGTTGAATACACAAGGTGCAATTTCTAAATGTGGTTGTTTGTCAGCAATTTTTCCTCTTTATGTCAGTCACTGACTGTCACTAAATTAACCCTGTTTTTAGGTTGGTTAAGTTAGTCTAGCGGCCAGCTACCCACCACACACACTGTACCCACCCACCCACCCATACACACTGTACCCACCACCCACCCGCACTGTACATACCCACCCATACTGTACCCCGCCACCCACCCACCCACCCACCCACCCACACTGTACCCTGCCACCCACCCACACTGTACCCCGCCCCCCACCCACCCACCTAATGTAGTTACATTAACATTAGAGGGTTATGCCTACTTTTCAAATATATTAGCTCACAACTCTTAGAACTGATAGTGGCAACAAAAAAAGTGCATCATAATGTCTTAACTATTTGCAATCCGTTGTCTTTTGGATGGTCTGTCAGCCTGTAGTAAAACATGGCTACATGCTCTTGTCTTGTTCTGTTAGACCAGCACTTTGTCATTCTGTCACTGCTATGGGCCAGTAGTTATCATCTCACTGCTATGGGCCAGTAGTTATCATCTCACTGCTATGGGCCAGTAGTTATCATCTCACTGCTATGGGCCAGTAGTTATCATCTCACTGCTATGGGCCAGTAGTTATTACCTCACTGCTATGGGCCAGTAGTCATTCTCTCACTGCTATAGGCCAGTAGTTATTACCTCACTGCTATGGGCCAGTAGTTATTACCTCACTGCTATGGGCCAGTCGTCATTCTCTCACTGCTATGGGCCAGTCGTCATTCTCTCACTGCTATGGGCCAGTCGTCATTCTCTCACTGCTATGGGCCAGTCGTCATTATCTCACTGCTATGGGCCAGTCGTCATTATCTCACTGCTATGGGCCAGTCGTCATTATCTCACTGCTATGGGCCAGTAGTCATTCTGTCACTGCTATGGGCCAGTAGTCATTCTGTCACTGCTATGGGCCAGTAGTCATTCTGTCACTGCTATGGGCCAGTAGTCATTCTGTCACTGCTATGGGCCAGTAGTCATTCTGTCACTGCTATGGGCCAGTAGTCATTCTGTCACTGCTGCTATGGGCCAGTAGTCATTCTGTCACTGCTGCTATGGGCCAGTAGTCATTCTGTCACTGCTGCTATGGGCCAGTAGTCATTCTGTCACTGCTGCTATGGGCCAGTAGTCATTCTGTCACTGCTGCTATGGGCCAGTAGTCATTCTGTCACTGCTGCTATGGGCCAGTAGTCATTCTGTCACTGCTGCTATGGGCCAGTAGTCATTCTGTCACTGCTGCTATGGGCCAGTAGTCATTCTGTCACTGCTGCTATGGGCCAGTAGTCATTCTGTCACTGCTGCTATGGGCCAGTAGTCATTCTGTCACTGCTGCTATGGGCCAGTAGTCATTCTGTCACTGCTGCTATGGGCCATTAGTCATTATGTCACTGCTGCTATGGGCCAGTAGTCATTCTGTCACTGCTGCTATGGGCCAGTAGTCATTATCTCACTGCTGCTATGGGCCAGTAGTCATTATCTCACTGCTGCTATGGGCCAGTAGACATTATCTCACTGCTGCTATGGGCCAGTAGACATTATCTCACTGCTGCTATGGGCCAGTAGACATTATCTCACTGCTGATATGGGCCAGTTGTCGTTATCGCACTGCTGATATGGGCCAGTTGTCGTTATCGCACTGCTGATATGGGCCAGTTGTCGTTATCTCACTGCTGATATGGGCCAGTTGTCGTTATCTCACTGTTATGGGCCAGTTTTCCCAGACTACGCCTCCTCGCCTACTCCTGTATCAAATTGTATTATTAACATACTTTGTAAACAACAAGGTGTAGACTAACAGTGATATTCTTACTTACAGGTTCTTCCCAACAATGCAGAGAGACAGAAAAGATAAATAATAAAAAGATAAAACGCATCATAATAAACAATAAGAGCAGCATTATGTGATGAGTCAAAAAAAAGTTTTCGCAGCAAGGGTCAATGCCAATATTCCGGGTAGCTATTGGCTAACTGTTTGGCTAACTGTTTGGCTAACTGTTTGGCTAACTGTTTGGCTAACTGTTTGGCTAACTGTTTGGCTAACTGTTTGGCTAACTGTTTGGCTAACTGTTTGGCTAACTGTTTGGCTAACTGTTTGGCTAACTGTTTGGCTAACTGTTTGGCTAACTGTTTGGCTAACTGTTTGGCTAACTGTTTGGCTAACTGTTTGGCTAACCGTTTGGCTAACCGTTTGGCAGTCTTAAGGCTTGTTCAGGGTCCTGTTGGTTCCAGACTTGGTGCACTGGTACTGCTTGCTGTGCAGTAGCAGAGAAAACACTATATGACTTGGGTGGCTAGTGTCTTTGAAATGTTTTGGGACTTCCTCTGACACCGCCTGGTATTAGAGGTGCTGGGTGGCAGGAAGCTCTGCCCCAGTGATGTACTGGGCCGTATGCACTACCCTCTGTAGCGCCTTGTGGTCAGATGCCGAGCAGTTGTCATACCAGGCGGTGATGCAGCCAGTCAAGATGCTCTCTGGAAATCAGACCCTATGTCGTTTTAACAATTGATTAGCCTATATTTGGAAAGCTTCTACTGTGGAATGGAAAAGGCATCACCTGTCTGTCAGATTAATAATCCAGTAGGTCGGTGAGTCAGGTGAGCTATCTGTTTGTTCTGTTACGTGGATAAGGAGTCTGATTGGCTTTCTGCAGATTAACCTACAGATCCATACATTTGTTTTCCGCTGGAAGACTTCGGTGTGTGTCTCTCTCTCTTAGCTTGGCCTATACTGAGACACTGCAGACTCCTTTGTCCTAACGTCGTTGTTTATCACGTCGATGTGATCTGACCCTGAATTCTACAACACTCCTGCTACTAAAGATCTGAGGAAAAGTATATCTGGAACGCGACTAACCCCCTACTTACAGAGGCTAGCTAAGCCTAGACCTACACTGAGACGTACATAATAATATGGGGCCAGTAACCGAAAGGTCGTGGGTTTGAATCCCGGTGCCGACAAGCTGAAAAAAAATCTGTCGCTGTGCCCTTGAGCAAGGAACTTAACCCTAATTGGGGGCACGGGACATTGGTGACCCTGGCCGTGACCCCACTCCCTACGCTTTTCTCAGGGAGAGTTGGGATACGCAAGAAAGACATTTCCATTAAAACACGTGTACAAGTGTGTAACAGGACAAATGTAAGCACCCCAGCATTATTATAGTTATATTTTACTAGGTAGTTGGACTTTATGAGGAAATATATTTTCCAGGACATGTGGCCTTGACGTGTGTGCTGTGCTTGTTGTTGTTGTTGGGGGGGAGATGTATGGCTGCGTTCCCAAATGGCCCCCTATTCCCTATATAGTGTCTTATGGGCTCTTGTCAAAGTAGTGCACTATATAGTGAATCAGTTAGGATGCATGCTGTCTGAGCCCTGGGATGGGAAATGCTGTTCTGCGTACGGCTACTTCACTCACTCAATTAACCCTTTCGCTCTCTATCTCTCTCCCGCTCTCTCTCTCTCCCTCTCCCGCTCTCTCCTCTCTCTCTCTCTCTCCCGCTCTCTCTCTCTCTCTCCCGCTCTCTCTCTCTCTCTCCCGCTCTCTCTCTCTCCTCTCTCTCTCTCTCTCTCTCTCTCTCTCTCCGCTCTCTCTCTCTCTCTCTCCCGCTCTCTCTCTCTCTCTCCCGCTCTCTCTCTCTCTCTCCCGCTCTCTCTCTCTCTCCCGCTCTCTCTCTCTCCCGCTCTCTCTCTCTCCCGCTCTCTCTCTCTCCCGCTCCCGCTCTCTCTCTCTCCCGCTCTCTCGCTCTCTCTCTCTCTCTCCCGCTCTCTCGCTCTCTCTCTCTCTCTCTCTCCCGCTCTCTCTCTCTCTCTCTCCCGCTCTCTCGCTCTCTCTCTCCCGCTCTCTCGCTCTCTCTCTCCCGCTCTCTCGCTCTCTCTCTCCCGCTCTCTCTCTCTCCGCTCTCTCGCTCTCTCTCTCCCGCTCTCTCGCTCTCTCTCTCCCGCTCTCTCGCTCTCTCTCTCCCGCTCTCTCGCTCTCTCTCTCCCGCTCTCTCGCTCTCTCTCTCCCGCTCTCTCGCTCTCTCCCCGCTCTCTCGCTCTCTCCCGCTCTCTCTCGCTCTCTCCCGCTCTCTCTCTCTCTCTCCCGCTCTCTCTCTCTCTCTCCCGCTCTCTCTCTCTCTCTCCCGCTCTCTCTCTCTCTCTCCCGCTCTCTCTCTCTCTCTCCCGCTCTCTCTCTCTCTCTCCCGCTCTCTCTCTCTCTCTCCCGCTCTCTCTCTCTCTCTCCCGCTCTCTCTCTCTCTCTCCCGCTCTCTCTCTCTCTCCCGCTCCCTCTCTCTCTCTCTCTCTCCCGCTCTCTCTCTCTCTCCCCGCTCTCTCTCTCTCTCCCGCTCTCCTCTCTCTCTCCCGCTCTCTCTCTCTCTCCCGCTCTCTCTCTCGCTCCCGCTCTCTCTCCCGCTCTCTCTCCCTCTCTCTCTCTCTCTCTCTCTCCCGCTCTCTCTCTCTCTCTCTCTCTCCCGCTCTCTCTCTCTCTCTCTCTCTCCCGCTCTCTCTCTCTCTCTCTCTCCCGCTCTCTCTCTCTCGCTCGCTCGCTCGCTCTCTCGCGCTCTCTCGTGAGTGATAAATGTTAACGATCCCAAATGTGTTTAAACGTCACACCCCTAATAAGGCCTGAATAATGAACAATTCTGACTGACGTTGTTCTCTTTCATTCTTTCCCCACCCTGACTCCCATCTCTCAGGTGGCTGTCGAAGGTGTGACTTCATCGCCCGGTGCTCTTCATCGAGGAGCCGGGATCTGATTGGTCCCTTTGGGTTGCGGCTGGCGGGCTGGCTCCTCCCCCTCCCGGAGGCAGCGTGCGTTCCCAGCTGCCTCCCTGCACCCCGCGCTCGCCCGGCCTGCTCGCCCATGCCCCCGCCACCCCCGCCAGGCCCTCCAACGCCATGTGCCTTCCCCACACCATGGAAGCAGCAACGGGGAAGCACGGAGCGAGCCAGGCAGGGTTAGGCCTAGGGGGGCTGGGCCAGGGGGGACGGGGGTGTGGGGGGGTACCACTAGAGCCCTTCGTACACCAGGTGGGCGGGCACACCAGTATGATGCGTTACGACGACCACACTGTGTGTAAACCCCTCATCAGCCGGGAGCAACGCTTCTACGAGTCGCTGCCTCCTGAGATGAAGGAGTTTACACCAGAATATAAAGGTAAGAGGAGGAACACACACACACACACACACACACACACACACACACACCTCAGAACCAAGCACTGGTAGTGTAATGTTACCTGACATGCTCTTAGTTAAACACACGCCGTTCATCCATCCATCCATCCATCTGTTCATCCATCCATTCATCCATCCATCCATCTGTTCATCCATCCATCTGTTCATCCATCTGTTCATCCATCCATCTGTTCATCCATCCATCTGTTCATCCATCCATCTGTTCATCCATCCATCTGTTCATCCATTCATCTGTTCATCCATCTGTTCATCCATTCATCTGTTCATCCATCTGTTCATCCGTTCATCTGTTCATCTGTTCATCCATTCATCTGTTCATCCATTCATCTGTTCATCCATTCATCTGTTCATCCATCCATCTGTTCATCCATCCATCTGTTCATCCATCTGATCATCCATCTGATCATCCATTCGTCCATCCATTCATCCGTCCGTCCATTCATTCATCCATCCATTCGTTCATCCATCTATCCATCTGTTCATCCATCCGTTCATCCGTTCATTCATCCATCCATCCATCTGTTAATCCATCCATCTGTTCATCCATCCATCTGTTCATCCATCCATCTGTTTATCTGTTCATCCATCCATCTGTTCATCCATCCATCTGTTCATCCATTCATTCATTCTGACCCAGTACAAAAGGTGGGAGGAATGTTCCAATGTCAAATGAATGTCCCACTGTTTGGATGATGAAAGTGACTTGAGAGAGAGAGAACCGGAGCGTCCCTGCGTAGTGCCATGAAAAGCACTGTGCTTCATCACACGCTGACAGAGGTGCAACAGTTCAGGGAGTGCTCACGTGTTGTGCCACGCAAAACGGCCAAAATCACACTGGCATAGGTATTACAGTCAGATGGCATCACTCCTGCCCCTCCTAGGGTCCCTCCCGCTCCTGCCCCTCCTAGGGTCCCTCCCACTCCTGCCCCTCCTAGGGTCCCTCCGCTCCTGCCCCTCCTAGGGTCCCTCCGCTCCTGCCCCTCCTAGGGTCCCTCCGCTCCTGCCCCTCCTAGGGTCCCTCCGCTCCTGCCCTTCCATTCCTACCCTTCCTAGGGTCCCTCCACTCCTACCCCTCCACTCCTACCCTTCAATTCCTACCCTTCCTAGGGTCCCTCCATTCCTACCCTTCCTAGGGTCCCTCCATTCCTACCCTTCCTAGGGTCCCTCCATTCCTACCCTTCCTAGGGTCCCTACATTCCTACCCTTCCATTTCTACCCTTCCTAGGGTCCCTCCATTTCTACCCTTCCTAGGGTCCCTCCATTCCTACCCTTCCTAGGGTCCCTCCATTCCTACTCCTCCTAGGGTCCCTCTACTCCTACTCCTCCTAGGGTCCCTCTACTCCTAGGGTCCCTCCGCTCCTACCCCTCCTAGGGTCCCTCCGCTCCTACCCCTCCTAGGGTCCCTCCGCTCCTACCCCTCCTAGGGTCCCTCCGCTCCTACCCCTCCTAGGGTCCCTCCGCTCCTACCCCTCCTAGGGTCCCTCCATTCCTACCCTTCCTAGGGTCCCTCCACTCCTACCCTTCCATTCCTGCCCCTCCTAGGGTCCCTCCACTCCTACCCCTAGGGTCCCTCCACTACTACTCCTAGGGTCCCTCCACTCCTACTCCTAGGGTCCCTCCACTCCTAGGGTCCCTCTACTCCTAGGGTCCCTCTACTCCTAGGGTCCCTCTACTCCTAGGGTCCCTCTACTCCTAGGGTCCCTCCACTCCTACTCCTCCTAGGGTCCCTCACACCCTCAGTGCAGGCGGAAACGTTGCGGACAGAAGACAATGAGGTCTGATTCTTAACCAACATTGTCCCTGAGGGTGTTCTCTTGGAAGTGTCACACAGACAGCCTAGTTTCCTGTCCTCGTCACCCACTCAGAGGCTTTCCCCTGCAGCCTTCAGAGAGAGAGAGACCCTGTGGACCTTGACGCATACTGTCACTAAGTCTCCTGGGAAAAACACTGTTTGTCACACCCTGCCAAAAGTAGGACAGACCAGGAGTTCTCATAGGCTTTGATCTGATTCTCCTGTTGTCACTGTGTGGGTGTGGCCTTTTCTTGGCATGTCTGACAGTACACAGAGTTCTCTATCTGAGAGAGGAAACAGGATGTTATAACTAGAATATCAGACATTAACATTAGCCAGGCTGTCTATATATCTACCAGAAGACGGCTAACTAGAACAAAACAGGACCATGTGATTCTTTGGGATATTCACAAAATGAATCCATAGACTTGGAGCAGGGATTGTTGTTGAGATAGATAGATAGATAGATAGATAGATAGATAGATAGATATAGATACTACATTTTGTATGTTGAAGCATAATTGATGAAAGGTTGCATATTACATTTTGGGCTTACCCAGGCTTCCTTTAAGACTCCATAATGTTTAATCTGTAGGTGCTACAAAGCAGACGTTTGTGTCATAAGAAGCTTTACCGTTTTGCTCTGTAATAATGAGTAGTATTGTGATTTTGAATATTGAAAATATACCATCTTTGATTTGGCTAATCTTTCAGTATATTGTTGAACGTAATATACTGTACGTGCATGTGGGACTAACTTATGAGGATATTTTTCTTCATGTTTCTAAATCCTGAGTAAATCCCAGTGTTATAACGCATGTAGAGCAGCATGCCTGTCTCCCCAGCCATCTGTGTTTGGGATGTTGGGATGGCATCATTAGGTCTAATCAATCATATTGAGTTAGACAGCTAATAAAAGCACTGCAGTGGAAAGATGTGGCGCTGGCTGTGGCGCTGGCTGTGGCGCTGGCTGTGGCGCTGGATGTGGCGCTGGCTGTGGTCTGGCTGTGGTGCTGGATGTGGTCTGGCTCTGGTCTGGATGTGGTCTGTGGTGCTGGCTCTGGTCTGGCTGTGGTCTGTGGTGCTGGCTGTGGTGCTGGCTGTGGTGCTGGCTGTGGTGCTGGCTGTGGTGCTGGCTGTGGTGCTGGCTGTGGTGCTGGCTGTGGTCTGTGGTGCTGGCTGTGGTGCTGGCTGTGGTGCTGGCTCTGGTCTGACTCTGGTCTGACTGTGGTCTGTCTCTGGTGCTGGCTCTGGTCTGTCTCTGGTCTGTGGTGCTGGCTCTGGTCTGGCTGTGGTCTGTGGTGCTGGCTCTTGTCTGGCTGTGGTCTGTGGTGCTGGCTCTGGTCTGGCTGTTGGCTGTGGTCTGTGGTGCTGGCTGTGGTGCTGGCTGTGGTGCTGGCTGTGGTGCTGGCTCTGGTCTGGCTGTGGTGCTGGCTCTGGTCTGGCTGTGGTGCTGGCTCTGGTCTGGCTGTGGTCTGTGGTGCTGGCTGTGGTGCTGGCTGTGGTGCTGGCTGTGGTGCTGGCTGTGGTGCTGGCTCTGGTCTGACTCTGGTCTGACTGTGGTCTGTCTCTGGTGCTGGCTCTGGTCTGTCTCTGGTCTGTGGTGCTGGCTCTGGTCTGGCTGTGGTCTGTGGTGCTGGCTCTTGTCTGGCTGTGGTCTGTGGTGCTGGCTCTGGTCTGTCTGTTGGCTGTGGTCTGTGGTGCTGGCTGTGGTCTGTGGTGCTGGCTCTGGTCTGGCTGTGGTCTGTGGTGCTAGCTGTGGTCTGTGGTGCTGGCTGTGGTCTGTGGTGCTGGCTGTGGTCTGGCTGTGGTGCTGGCTGTGGTGCTGGCTGTGGTGCTGGCTGTGGTCTGGCTGTGGTGCTGGCTCTGGTCTGGCTGTGGTGCTGGCTCTGGTCTGGCTGTGGTCTGTGGTGCTGGCTGTGGTGCTGGCTGTGGTGCTGGCTGTGGTGCTGGCTGTGGTGCTGGCTCTGGTCTGGCTGTGGTGCTGGCTCTGGTCTGGCTGTGGTGCTGGCTCTGGTCTGGCTGTGGTGCTGGCTCTGGTCTGGCTGTGGTCTGTGGTGCTGGCTGTGGTGCTGGCTGTGGTGCTGGCTGTGGTCTGGCTGTGGTGCTGGCTGTGGTGCTGGCTGTGGTGCTCTGGTCTGGCTGTGGTGCTGGCTCTGGTCTGGCTGTGGTGCTGGCTCTGGTCTGGCTGTGGTGCTGGCTCTGGTCTGGCTGTGGTGCTGGCTCTGGTCTGGCTGTGGTCTGTGGTGCTGGCTGTGGTCTGTGGTGCTGGCTCTGGTCTGGCTGTGGTCTGTGGTGCTGGCTGTGGTCTGTGGTGCTGGCTGTGGTCTGGCTGTGGTGCTGGCTGTGGTGCTGGCTGTGGTGCTGGCTCTGGTGCTGGCTCTGGTCTGGCTGTGGTGCTGGCTCTGGTCTGGCTGTGGTCTGTGGTGCTGGCTGTGGTGCTGGCTGTGGTGCTGGCTGTGGTGCTGGCTGTGGTGCTGGCTCTGGTCTGGCTGTGGTGCTGGCTCTGGTCTGGCTGTGGTGCTGGCTGTGGTCTGTGGTGCTGGCTGTGGTGCTGGCTGTGGTCTGGCTGTGGTGCTGGCTGTGGTGCTGGCTGTGGTGCTCTGGTCTGGCTGTGGTGCTGGCTCTGGTCTGGCTGTGGTGCTGGCTCTGGTCTGCCTGTGGTGCTGGCTCTGGTCTGGCTCTGGTGTGGTGCTGGCTCTGGTCTGGCTCTGGTCTGGATGTGGTCTGTGGTGCTGGCTGTGGTCTGTGGTGCTGGCTCTGGTCTGGCTCTGGTCTGGTGTTGGCTCTGGGGGGGAAGGCAGGGGTACCGTGTGTGTGGTCATGCACTGACTGACTGACGAGACGAGTCACTCACTCTAACTCTCATCACTGTCTGGCAGGGCCCTGAAATCCTAGGAAAGGAAACCTAAAAAATCCTTTGGTTAACTTGTCCCAATGCGAAACCATTGACCACATTGCATGATTTATGAATGGGAAAGGGATATAGGAGATTGACTTTATTCAGCCAGTTTAGACACCTTTTATAAACTAGTCAACACCTGCTGTTCAGTTGTCGTGAAACACAAGAAAAATAAAATAAATGAATGTGCCAGAAAACAATAATTAGTTTAAGTGGATTTCAACTCATTGTTATTACATTACATGGGATGTGCAAATTCACCAGCATCATGCTCTCTCTCTCCGTGTAAAGAAATTAGACTGCAACCAAACACAGCGCACACAATTTGTACCTGGAGGCAGGACAGCAGACTGCGTTTATCTGTCATCGCTCACTTTGTGACTGACAGACACCTATCCTATCAATAATATGCATATCAGGGCTTGACATTCACATTTTTTTGCCACTTCTCCTTTGGACAAGTAGGACAGATTTTTTATTTATTTTTTTACTTGTCCGAAAGCTCAAGTCACTTGTCCCCTAAAAAATAAAGGTCTGTTAACACCATGGGCCAAAAAGGTGACTGAAAATTGTGTTGTATGACGCAAGAAACCACATCACAAAATAACCTATATTATGATCACTGTTATTGACATTAGAAGTCTGCTGGTCTCTGATCCCATGTATTATACACCATCTCCTGCCGTTGAAGCCTTCAGCAAGGCACTTAACACCCACAGAGTAAAATACTGCGTAAGACGTGGTCCATCAACCCTCCTACATCTGCTGACACCATAAGCTGACAGAGACTCAGCTTATTAAGGTCCTATTGAACAGCTGTTTTTTTTACAATGTGGAGGTGTTAGAGCAGGACTGGAGTAAAAGCTATCCAGGAGGATGGTTGGTTATCCTGCCCACCCAGTATCTCTCCAGGAGGATGGTTGGCCATCCTGCCCACCCAGTATTTCTCCAGGAGGATGGTTGGCCATCCTGCCCACCCAGTATCTCTCCAGGAGGATGGTTGGCCATCCTGCCCACCCAGTATCTCTCCAGGAGGATGGTTGGCCATCCTGCCCACCCAGTATCTCTCCAGGAGGATGGTTGGCCATCCTGCTCACCCAGTATCTCTCCAGGAGGATGGTTGGCCATCCTGCCCACCCAGTATCTCTCCAGGAGGATGGTTGGCCGTCCTGCCCACCCAGTATCTCTCCAGGAGGATGGTTGGCCGTCCTGCCCACCCAGTATCTCTCAAAGGAGGATGGTTGGCCATCCTGCCCACCCAGTATCTCTCCAGGAGGATGGTTGGCCATCCTGCCCACCCAGTATCTCTCCAGGAGGATGGTTGGCCATCCTGCCCACCCAGTATCTCTCCAGGAGGATGGTTGGCCATCCTGCCCACCCAGTATCTCTCCAGGAGGATGGTTGGCCGTCCTGCCCACCCAGTATTTCTCCAGGAGGATGGTTGGCCGTCCTGCCCACCCAGTATCTCTCCAGGAGGATGGTTGGCCGTCCTGCCCACCCAGTATCTCTCCAGGAGGATGGTTGGCCGTCCTGCCCACCCAGTATCTCTCCAAGAGGATGGTTGGCCGTCCTGCAACAATGCAATTAAAAGCAAATAGTTTTTGTCTTTAATAAAATAATTCCCCCCATTCAATGAACCATGGATCAAATGACTAAGGTGGGCGAGGTAGCGAACTAAGATATTTATCTATTTGTAAGGTAAAAAATATTCCCTGTTCAGGGGAGATCTTGACCGTATAGGAGTTACTTATTAATTAGGCTTTGTCAGAATGACCATGGCCAGTTTGGAATAGAGAAGAATCCTAGCCAATTATGAGCGCTTGAGAACTGGTTGTACGACTGGAGAATGCACCATTGGTTTCATTAACTGTGCACCTGTACCTGGCCATTTACACTTATTCACATGTTATTTTAGGACATGGCACATGACATTGACCTTTAATACACACTAAATAGTTAACTAGCGAGAAACAGCCAAACTACACAATATGTTTGGAATTGGCTTTCTAGTTAGTCTGTTGTGTTTTTCATTATTTTACCTGCTGTGTAATATCTCTCTCCTCTGGCTATGGGCCACAGGCACACACAGGTGATGCACACAACATCACTTTCCCAGGATTTTCATTGCTGACCAAAAATGAGCCATAACTGGACAAATAACTCACTAACTAGCAATGAATTTCAACAAATATGCTTTCTTTGATTTCCCCCCCCCCCCCACCCCCCCCCAAAAAAATGGCGTGATTTGAAAAACTGCTTGTGCCTATCAATGCAGGTCTACAATAATTCTACTCTGAGATTGGGAGGACAGTGTGTAAAACATTACATCTGGAGGACCCTGATCCAATTCTGATGGGACTGGCCTAATTGTTTTTTTTACTTTTTTTTTTACTTAACTTAAATCTATATTCGTCTTGTCTAACAATTTTTTTTCTACTTCCCCCGGGCAATCAGACTAGCGAATTTAAACTTTTAAATGAAAAGTAACCTAGTTAATATGAAGTGGAAAAGTAGCTGTCTGAAAATGAGTCTAACCGGCTGATGAGGTAACTGACGGTGCTAATGGAAAACACTGTCAACGTGGTCCTATTGAGTTAGGGCATCGTGGTCCTGTTGAGTTAGGTCCACGTGGTCCTCCTGCTGAGTTAGGGCATCGTGGTCCTCCTGTTGAGTTAGGTCCACGTGGTCCTCCTGTTGAGTTAGGTCCACGTGGTCCTCCTGTTGAGTTAGGTCCACGTGGTCCTCCTGTTGAGTTAGGGCATCGTGGTCCTCCTGTTGAGTTAGGGCATCGTGGTCCTCCTGTTGAGTTAGGTCCACGTGGTCCTCCTGCTGAGTTAGGGCATCGTGGTCCTCCTGCTGAGTTAGGGCATCGTGGTCCTCCTGCTGAGTTAGGGCATCGTGGTCCTCCTGTTGAGTTAGGGCATCGTGGTCCTCCTGTTGAGTTAGGTCCACGTGGTCCTGTTGAGTTAGGGCATCGTGGTCCTGTTGAGTTAGGGCATCGTGGTCCTCCTGTTGAGTTAGGTCCACGTGGTCCTCCTGTTGAGTTAGGGCATCGTGGTCCTCCTGTTGAGTTAGGGCATCGTGGTCCTCCTGTTGAGTTAGGGCATCGTGGTCCTCCTGTTGAGTTAGGTCCACGTGGTCCTCCTGCTGAGTTAGGGCATCGTGGTCCTCCTGTTGAGTTAGGTCCACGTGGTCCTGTTGAGTTAGGGCATCGTGGTCCTCCTGTTGAGTTAGGTCCACGTGGTCCTCCTGTTGAGTTAGGGCATCGTGGTCCTCCTGTTGAGTTAGGGCATCGTGGTCCTCCTGTTGAGTTAGGTCCACGTGGTCCTCCTGTTGAGTTAGGGCATCGTGGTCCTCCTGTTGAGTTAGGTCCACGTGGTCCTCCTGTTGAGTTAGGTCCACGTGGTCCTCCTGTTGAGTTAGGTCCACGTGGTCCTCCTGTTGAGTTAGGTCCACGTGGTCCTCCTGTTGAGTTAGGGCATCGTGGTCCTCCTGTTGAGTTAGGTCCACGTGGTCCTCCTGTTGAGTTAGGGCATCGTGGTCCTCCTGTTGAGTTAGGGCATCGTGGTCCTCCTGTTGAGTTAGGTCCACGTGGTCCTCCTGCTGAGTTAGGGCATCGTGGTCCTCCTGTTGAGTTAGGTCCACGTGGTCCTCCTGCTGAGTTAGGGCATCGTGGTCCTCCTGTTGAGTTAGGGCATCGTGGTCCTCCTGTTGAGTTAGGTCCACGTGGTCCTCCTGCTGAGTTAGGTCCACGTGGTCCTCCTGTTGAGTTAGGGCATCGTGGTCCTCCTGTTGAGTTAGGTCCACGTGGTCCTCCTGTTGAGTTAGGTCCACGTGGTCCTCCTGCTGAGTTAGGGCATCGTGGTCCTCCTGTTGAGTTAGGTCCACGTGGTCCTCCTGCTGAGTTAGGGCATCGTGGTCCTCCTGTTGAGTTAGGTCCACGTGGTCCTCCTGTTGAGTTAGGTCCACGTGGTCCTCCTGCTGAGTTAGGGCATCGTGGTCCTCCTGCTGAGTTAGGTCCACGTGGTCCTCCTGTTGAGTTAGGTCCACGTGGTCCTCCTGTTGAGTTAGGTCCGCGTGGTCCTCCTGTTGAGTTAGGGCATCGTGGTCCTGTTGAGTTAGGGCATCGTGGTCCTCCTGTTGAGTTAGGTCCACGTGGTCCTCCTGTTGAGTTAGGTCCACGTGGTCCTCCTGTTGAGTTAGGTCCACGTGGTCCTCCTGTTGAGTTAGGTCTACGTGGTCCTCCTGTTGAGTTAGGGCATCGTGGTCCTCCTGTTGAGTTAGGGCATCGTGGTCCTCCTGTTGAGTTAGGGCATCGTGGTCCTCCTGTTGAGTTAGGTCCGCGTGGTCCTCCTGTTGAGTTAGGGCATCGTGGTCCTCCTGTTGAGTTAGGGCATCGTGGTCCTCCTGTTGAGTTAGGGCATCGTGGTCCTCCTGTTGAGTTAGGTCCACGTGGTCCTCCTGTTGAGTTAGGTCCACGTGGTCCTCCTGTTGAGTTAGGTCCACGTGGTCCTCCTGTTGAGTTAGGTCCACGTGGTCCTCCTGTTGAGTTAGGGCATCGTGGTCCTCCTGTTGAGTTAGGTCCACGTGGTCCTCCTGTTGAGTTAGGGCATCGTGGTCCTCCTGCTGAGTTAGGTCCACGTGGTCCTCCTGTTGAGTTAGGTCCACGTGGTCCTCCTGTTGAGTTAGGTCCACGTGGTCCTCCTGTTGAGTTAGGGCATCGTGGTCCTCCTGTTGAGTTAGGGCATCGTGGTCCTCCTGCTGAGTTAGGGCATCGTGGTCCTCCTGCTGAGTTAGGTCCACGTGGTCCTCCTGTTGAGTTAGGGCATCGTGGTCCTCCTGCTGAGTTAGGTCCACGTGGACCTCCTGTTGAGTTAGGGCATCGTGGTCCTCCTGTTGAGTTAGGGCATCGTGGTCCTCCTGCTGAGTTAGGGCATCGTGGTCCTCCTGCTGAGTTAGGTCCACGTGGTCCTCCTGTTGAGTTAGGTCCACGTGGTCCTGTTGAGTGCTCTTGTCTGCATTAAAACCAAATATCCATCCAGGTTGGATTTGAGAGCAGAGATGAGGTGTGCGCTATCGACCACACCCCCTGACATGCGTCAAGCACACCCATCTCATTAGTGGAGGTGAGATAAGATGCATTGTCAGACTCATTTTCAATTGACTGTCACAGCCCAACATTTTAAAGTATGTGATGGTGAGTTGAGAAGACAATCAGAAATACTGTTAGAATGTTTTACAATTGACTGCCATAGCCCCAAATACAAAGTAAACAATGGCCGTTAACTACAGTGCATTTGGAAACGTTACAGCCTCAATCTACACATGATACCCCATAATGATGACGCAAAACCAGGTTTTTAGAATTTTTTGCATATTTATAAAAATAAAAACGACTGAAATCTCACATTTACGTAAGTATTCAGACCCTTTACTCAGTACTTTGTTGAAGCATCTTTGGCAGCGATTACAGTCTGGAGTCTTCTTGACTATGACGCCACAAGCTTGGCACATTTGTATTTGGGGAGTTTCTCCCATTCTTCTCTGCAGATTCTCTCAAGCTCTGTCAGGTTGGATGGGGAGCATCGCTGCACAGCTATTTTCAGGTCTCTCCAGAGATGTTTGATCGGGTTCAAGTCCGGGCTCTGATTGGGCAACAAGGACATTCAGAGACTTGTCCCGAAGCCACTCCTGCGTTTTCTTGGCTGCGTGATTAGGGCCGTTGTCCTTTTGGAAGGTGAACCTTCGCCCCAGTCTGAGATCCTGAGTGCTCTGGAGCAGATTTTCATCAAGGATCTCTCAGTACTTTGCTCCATTCATCTTTCCCTCGATCCTGATTAGTCTCCCAGTCAATGCCACTGAAAACATCCCTACAGCATGATGCTGCCACCTCCATGCTTTACCGTAGGGATGTTGCAAGGTTTCCTCCAGACGTGATGCTTAGCATTCAGGCCAAAGAATTCAATCTTAGTTTCATCAGACCATAGAATCTTCTTTTTCATGGTCTGAGAGTCTTCAGGTGCCTTTTGGCAAACTACAAGCTGGCTGTCATGTGCCTTTCACTGAGAAGTGGCTTCCGTTTGGCCACTCTACCATAAAGGCCTGATTGGTGGAGTGCTGCAGAGATGGTTGTCCTTCTGGAAGGTTCTCCCATGTCCACAGAGGAACTCTGGTGCTTTGAGTGACCATCGGGTTCTTGGACACCTCCCTGACCAAGGCCCTTCTCCCCCGATTGCTCAGTTTGGCCGGGCGGCCAGCTCTAGGAAGAGTCTTGGTTGCTCCAAACTTCCATTTAAGAATGATGGAGGCCACTGTGTTCTTGGGGACCTTCAATGCTGCAGACATTTTTTGGTACCCTTCCCCAGATCTGTGCCTCGACACAATCCTGTCTCGGAGCTCTACGGACAATTCCTTCAACCTCATGGCTTGGCTTTTGCTCTAACATGCACTGTCAACTGTGGGACATTAAATAGACAGGTGTGTGCCTTTCCAAATCATGTCCAATCAATTGAGTTTACTACAGGTACACTGCAATCAAGTTCTAGAAACATCTCAAAGGTGACCAATGAAAACAGAATGCATCTGAGCTCAATTTCGAGTCTCACAGCAAAGGGTCTGAATACTTATGTAAATAAGGTATTTCTGTTATCTTTCATAAACACTTGCTTTGTCATTATGGGGTATTGTGTGTAGATTGATGAGGGGAAAAGGAATCTATTGTAGAATAAGGCTGTAACGACATGAGGAAAAAGTGAAGGGGTCTGAATCCTTGACATAATTATTTTCACATGTTTGGAGTCGCGAGAATTTTCAGATATCAAAATGGGGTCGTGGGCCAAAAAAAGTATGGGAACCCCCTGTGTTGGATCAACATGGCCCTATGGGAACCCCCTGTGTTGGATCAACATGGCCTTATTCAGTGCTGCTGAGCTCAGTTAGCTGCTGTTGCATGAAAGAGAAGATGGGCCCATATTCATAAAAGGTCTCAAAATAGGTGTGCTGAACTGTGATCAGGTCCCATCTTGTCCATGTCATCTTGTTTGTTATGTGGTAGTGCTGAACTGTGATCAGGTCCCATCTTGTCCATGTCATCTTGTTTGTTATGTGGTAGTGCTGAACTGTGATCAGGTCCCATCTTGTCCATGTCATCTTGTTTGTTATGTGGTAGTGCTGAACTGGGATCAGGTCCCATCTTGTCCATGTCATCTTGTTTGTTATGTGGTAGTGCTGAACTGGAGGTCCCATCTTGTCCATGTCATCTTGTTTGTTATGTGGTAGTGCTGAACTGGGATCAGGTCCCATCTGTCCATGTCATCTTGTTTGTTATGTTGTAAAAGGTGAAGATTTTTGAATATGTGCTCATGCCAGGGGCTCACCTGGGATTGAACCAGTCTGTGTGTAAGAGCTCTGAACACACACACACACACACACACACACACACACACACACACACACACACACACACACACACACACAGGCTGAATATTTAATGGTCATTAAACTGATCCCTGACAGAATTAGCTCTCTGTTTCAGGAGCACAGTTACACTGCAGTGCTCACATAATCACGTTTTCTGTTCCGCTCTCTGGCTGTGTCTCACTTACACACGTAGGCACACATGGTCCTCCCCTGACATCAGCTCTGTCTCCATTGGCTGGTGGTGTTGAGTCCTGGTCGGCTGGTGACATCATCTAGGAGGGATCTGAGAGTCTAAAGCCTTAGCTGCTGTCTATCTATCCATCATCCACCCATCATCTATCTATCCATCATCCACCCATCATCTATCCATCATCCATCTATCCATCATCCACCCATCATCTATCCATCATCCACCCATCATCTATCCATCATCCATCCACCCATCATCTATCTATCCATCATCCACCCATCATCTATCTATCCATCATCCATCCATCATCCACCCATCATCTATCTATCCATCCATCACCCATCTGTCTGTCTATCCATCCATCACCCATCTGTCTATCCATCCATCATCCATCTGTCTATCATCCATCACCCATCTGTCTATCCATCCATCACCCATCTGTCTATCCATCCATCACCCATCTGTCTATCCATCCATCATCCATCTGTCTATCCATCCATCACCCATCTGTCTATCCATCCATCACCCATCTGTCTATCCATCCATCTATCATCCATCCATCCGTCTATCCATCCATCATCCACCCATCATCTATCTATTCATCCATCATCCATCCGTCTTTCCATCATCCATCTGTCTTTCCATCCATCTATCCATTCATCCGTCATCCATCTGTCTATCCATCCATAATCCATCCGTCATCCATCATCCATCCGTCTATCCATCCCATCCATCCCATCCGTCTATCCATTCATTATCCATCCATCTGTCTATCCATCATCCATCATCATCCATCCATCATCCACCTATCCATCATCTATCCATCATCCATCCATCCATCATCCACCTATCCATCATCCACCTATCCATCATCCATCCATCCATCATCCACCTATCCATCATCCATCCATCCATCATCCACCTATCCATCATCCATCCATCCATCATCCACCTATCCATCATCCATCCATCCATCATCCACCTATCCATCATCCATCCATCCATCATCCACCTATCCATCATCCACCTATCCATCATCCACCTATCCATCATCCATCCATCATCCACCTATCCATCATCCACCTATCCATCATCCATCCATCATCCACCTATCCATCATCCACCTATCCATCATCCATCCATCATCCACCTATCCATCATCCATCCATCATCCACCTATCCATCATCCACCTATCCATCATCCATCCATCATCCACCTATCCATCATCCATCATCCATCCATCCATCATCCACCTATCTATCATCCATCATCCACCTATCCATCATCCACCTATCCATCATCCATCCATCATCCATCCATCATCCACCTATCCATCATCCATCCATCCATCATCCACCTATCCATCATCCATCCATCCATCATCCACCTATCCATCATCCATCCATCCATCATCCACCTATCCATCATCCATCCATCCATCATCCACCCATCCATCATCCATCCATCCATCATCCACCCATCCATCATCCATCCATCATCCATCATCCATCCATCCATCCATCCATCATCCACCTATCTATCATCCATCATCCATCATCCACCTATCTATCATCCATCATCCATCTATCTATCATCCATCATCCATCATCCATCCATCATCCATCATCCATCCATCATCCACCTATCTATCATCCATCCATCATCCATCTATCTATCATCCATCATCCATCCATCATCCATCCATCATCCATCATCCATCCATCATCCACCTATCTATCATCCATCCATCATCCACCTATCTATCATCCATCCATCATCCACCTATCTATCATCCATCCATCATCCACCTATCTATCATCCATCCATCATCCACCTATCTATCATCCATCCATCATCCACCTATCTATCATCCATCCATCATCCACCTATCTATCATCCATCCATCATCCACCTATCTATCATCCATCCATCATCCACCTATCTATCATCCATCCATCATCCACCTATCTATCATCCATCCATCATCCACCTATCTATCATCCATCCATCCTCCACCTATCTATCATCCATCCATCCTCCACCTATCTATCATCCATCCATCCTCCACCTATCTATCATCCATCCATCCTCCACCTATCTATCATCCATCCATCCATCCTCCACCTATCTATCATCCATCATCCACCTATCCATCATCCACCTATCCACCTATCCATCATCCATCCATCATCCATCCATCATCCACCTATCCATCATCCATCCATCCATCATCCACCTATCCATCATCCATCCATCATCCACCTATCCATCATCCATCCATCCATCATCCACCTATCCATCATCCACCCATCCATCATCCACCCATCCATCATCCATCCATCCATCCATCATCCACCCATCCATCATCCATCCATCATCCATCATCCATCCATCCATCCATCCATCATCCACCTATCTATCATCCATCATCCATCATCCACCTATCTATCATCCATCATCCATCTATCTATCATCCATCATCCATCATCCATCCATCATCCATCATCCATCCATCATCCACCTATCTATCATCCATCCATCATCCATCTATCTATCATCCATCCATCCATCCATCATCCATCCATCATCCATCCATCCATCCTCCACCTATCTATCATCCATCCATCCATCCTCCACCTATCTATCATCCATCCATCCATCCTCCACCTATCTATCATCCATCCATCATCCACCTATCTATCATCCATCCATCATCCACCTATCTATCATCCATCCATCATCCACCTATCTATCATCCATCCATCATCCACCTATCTATCATCCATCCATCCATCCACCTATCTATCATCCATCCATCCTCCACCTATCTATCATCCATCCATCCTCCACCTATCTATCATCCATCCATCCTCCCCACCTATCTATCATCCATCCATCCATCCTCCACCTATCTATCATCCATCCATCCATCCTCCACCTATCTATCATCCATCCATCCATCCTCCACCTATCTATCATCCATCCATCCATCCTCCACCTATCTATCATCCATCCATCCATCCTCCACCTATCTATCATCCATCCATCCATCCTCCACCTATCTATCATCCATCCATCCATCCTCCACCTATCTATCATCCATCCATCCATCCTCCACCTATCTATCATCCATCCATCCATCCTCCACCTATCTATCATCCATCCATCCATCCTCCACCTATCTATCATCCATCCATCCATCCTCCACCTATCTATCATCCATCCATCCATCCTCCACCTATCTATCATCCATCCATCCATCCTCCACCTATCTATCATCCATCCATCCATCCTCCACCTATCTATCATCCATCCATCCATCCTCCACCTATCTATCATCCATCCATCCATCCTCCACCTATCTATCATCCATCCATCCATCCTCCACCTATCTATCATCCATCCATCCATCCTCCACCTATCTATCATCCATCCATCCATCCTCCACCTATCTATCATCCATCCATCCATCCTCCACCTATCTATCATCCATCCATCCATCCTCCACCTATCTATCATCCATCCATCCATCCTCCACCTATCTATCATCCATCCATCCATCCTCCACCTATCTATCATCCACCCATCCATCCTCCACCTATCTATCATCCACCCATCCATCAATCCATCATCCATCCATCCACCCATCCATCATCCATCATCCACCTATCTATCATCCATCCATCATCCACCTATCTATCATCCATCTACCCATCCTCCACCTATCTATCATCCATCATCCATCCATCTATGCATCCAATCATCCATCTATGCATCCAATCATCCATCTATGCATTCTATCTATCAAGAGTCAGCAGGAGAGCAGAGGCTATCTAAAAGCATTTACCCATTGCTGCCTTTCCCCGTCCAACCTGATACTTCCCCACACCTGCCTCGCCCTGCCCCGCCCTGCCTCGCTCTACCCCGCCCTGCCTCGCCCTACCCCGCACTACCCAGCCCTGCCTCGCCCTACCCCGCCCTGCCTCGCCCTACCCCGCCATGCCTCGCCCTACCCCGGTCTGCCGTACCCCATCCTTCCCTACTCCCCCCCTAGCCTACCCCGGTCTGCCGTACCCCACCCTTCCCTACTCCCCCCCCTAGCCTACCCCGGTCTGCCGTACCCCACCCTTCCCTACTCCACCCCAACCCTACCCCGGTCTGCCGTACCCCACCCTTCCCTACTCCCCCCCTAGCCTACCCCGGTCTGCCGTACCCCACCCTTCCCTACTCCCCCCCCTAGCCTACCCCGGTCTGCCGTACCCCACCCTTCCCTACTCCCCCCCTAGCCTACCCCGGTCTGCCGTACCCCACCCTTCCCTACTCCACCCCAACCCTACCCCGGTCTGCCGTACCCCACCCTTCCCTACTCCCCCCCTAGCCTACCCCGGTCTGCCGTACCCCACCCTTCCCTACTCCCCCCCTAGCCTACCCCGGTCTGCCGTACCCCACCCTTCCCTACTCCCCCCCTAGCCTACCCCGGTCTGCCGTACCCCACCCTTCCCTACTCCCCCCCTAGCCTACCCCGGTCTGCCGTACCCCACCCTTCCCTACTCCCCCCCTAGCCTACCCCGGTCTGCCGTACCCCATCCTTCCCTACTCCACCCCAACCCTACCCCGGTCTGCCGTACCCCACCCTTCCCTACTCCACCCCAACCCTACCCCGGTCTGCCGTACCCCATCCTTCCCTGCCCTAGCTGTGTTTTTGTAGACCACGTGTTGGTAGAGTTTGTAAAACTGACAAGGCTACGTCTGAACTACAATTTAATAGAGACGTTTTTTGGGAAAGACTTTCCATCAACCAGAAGACTGTTTTCATTAGCATCATCGCTAACGGCTACACAAAGCGGTCGACGCTCGCACCCCACACCCACAGACGGGCTTCTCATTATCTCTTCAGAAAGTTTCAGGAAATGCCCCCACCCTACCTTTCCCTACCTCGCCCTCCTCTGTCTCTCTCTCTCTCTCTGAGTGGCTTGCATCATTTACCCACTCTGTCCCCACCTTGCCTGTCTCTCTCTACTGTAATCTTTCACCTAGACATTCTCTACCACTCTAGAATGAATCAAAGAGGAGATAGATGAGTCCTATTTCTGTCTCTCTCTCGCTCTCTCTCTCTGTGTGTGTCTCTGTCTCTCTGTCTCTCTGTCTCTCTCTCTCTCTCTGTCTCTCTCTGTCTCTCTCTGTCTCTCTGTGTCTCTCTCTGTGTCTCTCTCTGTGTCTCTCTCTGTGTCTCTCTCTGTGTCTCTCTGTCTGTCTCTCTGTCTGTCTCTCTCTGTGTCTCTCTGTCTGTCTGTCTCTCTCTCTCTCTGTCTCTCTCTCTGTCTCTCTCTCTGTCTCTCTCTCTCTCTGTCTCTCTCTCTCTCTGTCTCTCTCTCTCTCTGTCTCTCTCTCTCTCTGTCTCTCTCTCTGTCTCTCTCTCTCTCTCTCTGTCTCTGTCTCTGTCTCTGTCTCTCTCTGTCTCTGTGTGTGTCTCTACCTCTCCTGTTCCCTCTCAACCTCTCCCTAACCCTGACTGTTGTGACAGACTGCCTGGCCAGATGAGATGACATTCACCTCTATCTCCTATAAACCTGAACCCATATCGTTTCCCTTTCCCTGCTTATCTTACACACTTGGTGGTATTTTCCTCTAGTTTCAGGTTTCTGACAGCACATTATATCTCATCAGTCTTTCTCTTATTATCATCAAAATATTTCACACAGGCTTATTTTTATTCCGTACACATTTTAGATTTTCACCAGATTTTCCAATTTAATTTTTCAAAATTTAAACATTGTAGTATATACAGAAATATTTCAAATGTAATTGTGTAAATTACCCACCCAACCTCTTTCTAGGCATGGTTTTGGTGTGTTTTGAGGGGGATATTGACGGATACATCAACCTGGTGGCGTACCCGTACGTGGAGAGCGAGATCCTGGACCACGAGGACCTACCGGAGAGGGACCAACCCCGGAGGAAACACTCCCGACGCAGCCTCCACCGCTCCACCTCTGAGATCAAAGAGGAAAGGCTACCGCACGAGAGTGACAGCACTGAGAAGTGAGTAGGAACCAGTTGCTTGATTTGTTCATATGGGAATAATGTAGGTTGGCTAACTAAGTTGAATATGTTGTGATGCCCCTGGGTTTGTGTTTTGGTGGACTGCGTTAGTTGTTAACCTGTGTTCCTGTGTGTTGTTCAGGAGCTACACACAGAAGGGAGAGACATGTAGGACAGGCCCGCTGAGACGCCGTGTAGGACAGGCCCGCTGAGACGCCGTGTAGGACAGGCCCGCTGAGACGCCGTGTAGGACAGGCCCGCTGAGACGCCGTGTAGGACAGGCCCGCTGAGACGCCGTGTAGGACAGGCCCGCTGAGACGCCGTGTAGGACAGGCCCGCTGAGACGCCGTGTAGGACAGGCCCGCTGAGACGCCGTGTAGGACAGGCCCGCTGAGACGCCCTGTAGGACAGGCCCGCTGAGACGCCCTGTAGGACAGGCCCGCTGAGACGCCCTGTAGGACAGGCCCGCTGAGACGCCCTGTAGGACAGGCCCGCTGAGACGCCCTGTAGGACAGTCCCGCTGAGACGCCCTGTAGGACAGGCCGGCTGAGACGCCCTGTAGGACAGGCCGGCTGAGACGCCCTGTAGGACAGGCCGGCTGAGACGCCCTGTAGGACAGGCCCGCTGAGACGCCCTGTAGGACAGGCCGGCTGAGACGCCCTGTAGGACAGGCCCGCTGAGACGCCGTGTAGGACAGGCCCGCTGAGACGCCCTGTAGGACAGGCCCGCTGAGACGCCCTGTAGGACAGGCCCGCTGAGACGCCCTGTAGGACAGGCCCGCTGAGACGCCCTGTAGGACAGGCCCGCTGAGACGCCGTGTAGGACAGGCCCGCTGAGACGCCCTGTAGGACAGGCCCGCTGAGAGAAATGAACATTAAGTTATCTGGCAACAGCTGGGGTGGAATTCCTGCAGTCACTATGCCAATTGCACGCTCCCTCAAAACTTGCGACATCTGTGGCATTGTGTTGCGATAAAACTGCACATTTTAGTGGCCTTTTATTGTCCCCAGCACAAGGTGCACCTGTGTAATGATGTTTAATCATGCTGTTTAATCAGCTTCTTGATATGCCACACCTGTCAGGTGGATGGATTATCTTGCCAAAGGAGAAATGGTCACCAACAGGGATGTAAACACATTCGTGCTGAACATTTGAGAGAAATTTGTTTTTTGTGCGTATTGAACATTTCTGGGATCTTTTATTTCAGCTCATGAAACACGGGTCCAACATTTGCATGTTGAGTTTATATTTTTGTTCAGTGTAGTTGTTCTATTTACTACTGTAAAATGGGTCCAACGAAACGAGGACATTGTAGGCCTGTAGACTACTACACCAGTATGAACCATCAGTTAGAAAAAGTGATCAATTTATTCTGAAATGATCATGGAAATGAAATAGGAAATAGATTCATATTTCTAACTATTTTTTGCAATGATTACATGTTATTATATTTACCTGTCGTTGTTGTTGTAGTTATGAATAGGCATGTCGTCATATATCCCCCGTCTGCACCAAATACTAATCTACGGCCTGCTTGCAATGCAATGCTTCAACCGCTAGACACCGAGCGTACACACGGTCTAGAGTTAGCAGGAAGTGAAGCACATTCTCACATCTATTCAGTTTTTATAAATGACAACTTTTGCATGTTTTGGGGGGGGGGGGGGGTGGTCTATTTTTGTAGATAGGCATCGTTTCTACATGAGGCCCCTGGTGCTCCAGATCCACACTGACATGTTGTGGTGCTGTAGTTAACCTGTTAGTTAACCTGTTAGTTAACCTGGTGCTCCAGATCCACACTGACATGTTGTGGTGCTGTAGTTAACCTGTTAGTTAACCTGTTAGTTAACCTGCGGCTCCATATCCACACCGACATGTTGTGGTGCTGTAGTTAACCTGTTAGTTAACCTGCGGCTCCAGATCCACACTGCCATGTGGCGCTGTAGTTAACCAGCGCTCTCTCCTGTGTTAACCCTGTTGTCCTGTGTGTTTTTATTGTCCCCCCCACCCAGTCTCCAGGAACTGAAGAGTCCTCGTCTAGATCTCCAGATCTACAGTGATATTCCCTTCCAGATGCTGGATAATAACAGCGGCCTGGGCTCAGAGAAGATCAGCCATAACCCCTGGAGCCTCCGCTGTCACAGGCAGCAGCTCAGTCGCATGAGATCAGAGTCCAAGGACAGGAAGCTCTACAGTATCCCTTTTATTTATTTAACTAGGCAAGTCAGTTAAGAACTAATTCTTATTTACAATGACGGCCGAACCCGGACGATACTGGGCCAATTGTGCGCCACCCTATGGGGACTCCCAATCACGGCCCGGATGTGATACAGCCTGGTTTCAAACCAGGGACTGTAGTGACTCCTCTTGCACTGAGATACAGGGCCTTAGACCGCTGCGTCACTCGGCATCAAAACCTATTTAGCCGTCTATTGATCTGTCAATGCTTTGTCATATCTGCTGAGTTCTTAGTTAGTATAGTAAGACAAATCAGACAGCCGTTTGGAAGCTCAGCAGAATCACGTACCAGGAAGATGTTTCTACTTATTCAGGAACAGGATGCACAATTTGCTCAATGCTCTTGATAATGAGGTTATGTTTTCCATATTGATCACTACGGTCCTCATGTTGAGGTGTCTGGGACTGACTCAACCAATCAATGAGGAGCCATCAGTCTCCTGTTTCCATGTTGTTGCCTAACCGGATAGATAGACGGTGTTAGATGGTAGATAAACAGAGGGGACATGCTAACTGGGTTAAGTTAAACTTTCCATGATTAGGTACCTGGAACTGAGACTGATCATTTCCCTCATTGATTAGTTAATTTAGTTATCTATTCACACTTACCTTAAGCAGACAGGGTGAGGGGGAAAAGATAAGGATAGATGGCAATGGAAGAATAAACAGAGGGAAAGTGCTAACAGGGGAGTTGACCAATGACCTGGTCAAGTTAAACAAACACCATCTGACTCCACGAGTAGGGTTACAACACTGCTGTCCTTAACAGACCTGTCGAAGTAGGCCGTGGGAAAAGGCAGGGCCCAGACCGACCTCTTGTCCCAAATGGAACGCTGGTCTCTCTATAGTCAATAGGGTTCCGTTTGGGACACAAGCCTGGAGTTTGAGGTGCTTCCCGAAATGTGGAAAGCACACCAAGGGCACTTCTCGAGAGCTGCACCCTTCTTTCCCAACTGTCAATGTAGTGTCAGGTTTTTCACTGACCACCACACCGCAGGAACCAAATATTATCACAAGATAATATCATGTTGTACTTAACAATCTGGGGAATTCCTCAACTTTAGTCTCTGTGTGTTTGTCCCAAATGCACCCTATTTCCCTACGTAGTGCACTACTTTTGACCAGAGCCCTATGGTTCCTGGTCAAAAGTAGTTGCACTATGTAGGGTAATAGGGTGCCATTTTGGAAGTGTCCTGTTTCTACGATGGCCTGCGAGTGAGTGAGTGGGTGGTTGATTGTTTAGGCGCTTAGTTCAAGTTCACTGTGTACCTGACTGTCTTTTGTTTGAAATTCTTAGCTGACGTGAGCCCCCATGTTAAACACTGTCCTGAGTCTCTCTCACATGTACAGCGGCAGCAGAAACTAGAGACGACAGGGGGTAGATTAGACTTTCCACTGTGCTCACACATTCTTCTTGCTCAGTGTGCAAAATAAATTAAAACAGAGAGGAAAAAGAGATTAAAAATGAAATTGAACTGAGACTTGACTCCTACATGTTAAATGGTTTTATTTGACTTCAAACGTTAAGAAACCTAAAGGGATTGACTGTTTGAATTGTTTTTTTTTGTTTGTTTTTTTCGGTTCTCAAAAGTGGTTGAAAGTGGAGTTAAATGTCCATGTCTTACCAGGCCATCTGTTTTGTCGATCCAGATGTAGTCCTCTGGCCCAATCACCAAGGAAGTTTAATTTAGACCTATAGAATGATCGCTATGATGACACATATGCCTGGGGTTTAAAGCATGCTGAACAATTCTAGACCAGAACAACTTTACTACAGAGTAGCACAAGGCTGTGATGTAGTGGAAGACTGTTGGCTGTAGTGGAGTGGAAGACTGTTGGCTGTAGTGGAGTGGAAGACTGTTGGCTGTAGTGTAGTGGAAGACTGTTGGCTGTAGTGGAGTGGAAGACTGTTGGCTGTAGTGGAGTGGAAGACTGTTGGCTGTAGTGTAGTGGAAGACTGTTGGCTGTAGTGTAGTGGAAGACTGTTGGCTGTAGTGGAGTGGAAGACTGTTGGCTGTAGTGGAGTGGAAGACTGTTGGCTGTGATGTAGTGGAAGACTGTTGGCTGTAGTGGAGTGGAAGACTGTTGGCTGTAGTGTAGTGGAAGACTGTTGGCTGTAGTGTAGTGGAAGACTGTTGGCTGTAGTGGAGTGGAAGACTGTTGGCTGTAGTGGAGTGGAAGACTGTTGGCTGTAGTGGAGTGGAAGACTGTTGGCTGTAGTGTAGTGGAAGACTGTTGGCTGTAGTGGAGTGGAAGACTGTTGGCTGTAGTGTAGTGGAAGACTGTTGGCTGTAGTGGAGTGGAAGACTGTTGGCTGTAGTGGAGTGGAAGACTGTTGGCTGTAGTGGAGTGGAAGACTGTTGGCTGTAGTGGAGTGGAAGACTGTTGGCTGTAGTGGAGTGGAAGACTGTTGGCTGTAGTGGAGTGGAAGACTGTTGGCTGTAGTGGAGTGGAAGACTGTTGGCTGTAGTGGAGTGGAAGACTGTTGGCTGTAGTGGAGTGGAAGACTGTTGGCTGTAGTGGAGTGGAAGACTGTTGGCTGTAGTGGAGTGGAAGACTGTTGGCTGTAGTGGAGTGGAAGACTGTTGGCTGTAGTGGAGTGGAAGACTGTTGGCTGTAGTGGAGTGGAAGACTGTTGGCTGTAGTGGAGTGGAAGACTGTTGGCTGTAGTGGAGTGGAAGACTGTTGGCTGTAGTGGAGTGGAAGACTGTTGGCTGTAGTGGAGTGGAAGACTGTTGGCTGTAGTGGAGTGGAAGACTGTTGGCTGTAGTGGAGTGGAAGACTGTTGGCTGTAGTGGAGTGGAAGACTGTTGGCTGTAGTGGAGTGGAAGACTGTTGGCTGTAGTGGAGTGGAAGACTGTTGGCTGTAGTGGAGTGGAAGACTGTTGGCTGTAGTGGAGTGGAAGACTGTTGGCTGTAGTGGAGTGGAAGACTGTTGGCTGTAGTGGAGTGGAAGACTGTTGGCTGTAGTGGGGTGGAAGACTGTTGGCTGTAGTGTGGTGGAAGACTGTTGGCTGTAGTGGAGTGGAAGACTGTTGGCTGTAGTGGAGTGGAAGACTGTTGGCTGTAGTGGAGTGGAAGACTGTTGGCTGTAGTGGAGTGGAAGACTGTTGGCTGTAGTGGAGTGGAAGACTGTTGGCTGTAGTGGAGTGGAAGACTGTTGGCTGTGATGGAGTGGAAGACTGTTGGCTGTAGTGTAGTGGAAGACTGTTGGCTGTAGTGTAGTGGAAGACTGTTGGCTGTAGTGTAGTGGAAGACTGTTGGCTGTAGTGGAGTGGAAGACTGTTGGCTGTAGTGGAGTGTAGTGGAAGACTGTTGGCTGTAGTGGAGTGTAGTGGAAGACTGTTGGCTGTAGTGGAGTGTAGTGGAAGACTGTTGGCTGTAGTGGAGTGTAGTGGAAGACTGTTGGCTGTAGTGTAGTGGAGTGGAAGACTGTTGGCTGTGATGTAGTGGAGTGGAAGACTGTTGGCTGTGATGTAGTGGAGTGGAAGACTGTTGGCTGTGATGTAGTGGAGTGGAAGACTGTTGGCTGTGATGTAGTGGAGTGGAAGACTGTTGGCTGTGATGTAGTGGAGTGGAAGACTGTTGGCTGTGATGTAGTGGAGTGGAAGACTGTTGGCTGTGATGTAGTGGAGTGGAAGACTGTTGGCTGTGATGTAGTGGAGTGGAAGACTGTTGGCTGTAGTGGAGTGGAAGACTGTTGGCTGTAGTGGAGTGGAAGACTGTTGGCTGTAGTGGAGTGGAAGACTGTTGGCTGTAGTGGAGTGGAAGACTGTTGGCTGTAGTGGAGTGGAAGACTGTTGGCTGTGATGTAGTGGAGTGGAAGACTGTTGGCTGTAGTGGAGTGGAAGACTGTTGGCTGTGATGTAGTGGAGTGGAAGACTGTTGGCTGTGATGTAGTGGAGTGGAAGACTGTTGGCTGTAAGGCTGTGATCTAGGTAAAGACAGGCAGCTGGGTGGTATGTGGGTGGTATGAGTCTACAGTATTAAACTCATCTACAGCTTAACTCTCTGGGATGCCAGCTGGGTGTTTGGCGCTTCATTTTTTAAATTATATTTAACCAGGCAAGTCAGTTAAGAACAAATCCTTATTTTCAATGACGGCCTACCGGGGAACAGTGGGTTAATTGCCTTGTTCAGGGGCAGAATGACAGATTTTTACCTTGTCGGCTCGGGGATTCGATCCAGCAACCTTTCGGTTACTAGTCCAACACTCTAACCACTAGGCTACCTGCCGCCCCAGGTTGCCTCGTCTCAACTTGATCTCCTCCCAAATGTCTTTCTACTCTATAGGCCACCGACGTTTGTTATATTTGGCTCTATTCAGTACACCTAAATATGACAGATTTAACAAGGGGGAATCCAGCCAGGGAATAGTGTTTGTTATTGCTCTGTTATTTGGACTCAACTCCACCCCCTCCATGTCCTTTTAACTCTATTAGCTAGTGTGTGTGTGTGTGTGTCTGTGTGTGTGTGTAATATCTCAGAAAATACTTTAGTTACTCATCTACAGGCTCTTTATACAGTAAGCTATGAACACAGGAAGATGAATCCATGATGGGCTATGCTCTGTTATACCAACTAAACTATGAAATGCTGTGTTAAACCAACTAAACTATTACAAGAGTACTATTGAATCAAATTAAGTGAGACTTTGACTTCATTTTTAATCTGACACTTCCCCTGTGTAACTGGTGGGATCTGAATCCTGGTCTCCCACTCAAGAATCCAAGCTCTTAACCTTGAAGAGTAAAGATGTATTGACCTATCGGACTGAGGTTGCCACTGATTTGCAGTCACAGGCAGGGTGTGAGTCCCCGACGAGAGAGAGAGGGACTTCCTTGAGTTACTTTTTTTTTAACGTTTAGATAATTAACCTTCGAATAGAGTGTTGTCTCCTTGACCTCTCACCCCTCCCAGAGTTTCTGCTCCTGGAGAACGTGGTTCACCACTTCAGCTACCCGTGCATCCTGGACCTGAAGATGGGCACGCGGCAGCACGGGGACGATGCCTCGGAGGAGAAAGCAGCCAGACAGATGCAGAAGTGTGAGCAGAGCACCTCCGCCACCCTGGGGGTACGTGTCTGTGGGATGCAGGTGAGCCCAAAGTTTTTCTATGGTGGTTTTTATTTTTATATTTTTTTCTTCTTCAAACTTTATTTCACCTGAAAGTTTTTAACGCTCTCTTTTTGCAACGGGCGATCTAGCCAAGACAACAGAAAACATACCAGCATACGCTACCACTTAGAATACATGCCCAATACACTGCTTCCTTCCACCTTCTATGTTCTCTTTGGGTATCAGTTTATTTACTTGTATTATTTTATTTCACCTTTTATTTAACCAGGTAGAACATTTGAGAACAAGTTCTCGTTTACAACTGCGACCTGGCCAAGAATAAAGCAACGCAGTTCGACACAGACAACAACACAGAGTTACACATAAACAAAACATAGGCAATAACACAATAGAAAAAAAAAATAAAGTCTATATACAGTGTGTGCAAATGGCGTGAGGAGATGAGGCAATAAATAGTCCAATAGTAGCGAAGTAATTACAATTTAGCAGATTAACACTGGAGTGATAGATGAGCAGATGATGGTGTGTAAGTAGTGATACTGGTAAGTAAATAAAAACAATATGGGGATGAGGTAGGTAGATTGCTTACACAGTAGCTACTGCGTCATAGATCCCTTACTCAGTCGGATCAATATGAAGACATACTAACACACCTGTGCTGACACAGAGAGATCCCACAGCGGTAAACTGAGCAGAACCGAAGAGGTTCTGAATATCCTATCAAGTTACAAATAAGAGACGACTGGGACAATTACTAGATACTTTTATTCTGAAATTCACCTTCTGACCTCGATCCCAACACACACGTTGAGAGGTACACCGTGAATTACAGGAGGGGGACGGACGGCGTGGTTGTCTTGTTTACAATGTATGATGCGCTGGTACACGAGCAGGGACAATAGCCCCAGCATTGATCCCAACGTCCAGGTTCACATGGCCTCCTCCCTTACGTATGGGTTTGGTTCTCTCTCTAACGTAAATCACAATGACTGTTTTAATGCTACAGGTCTAACCTCTGCACTCTCTGGCTGCATCCCAATGGCATCCTAGTCCCTACATTGTGCACTACTACTATTGGCCAGAGCATTATGTAGGGAATAGGGTGTAATTTGGGAAGGAGCCTCTGTGTGTTGTGTAGTACCAGGTGTAACCTCTAATCTCTCTATGGTCCAGGTGTAACCTCTGTTCTCTCTATGGTCCAGGTGTAACCTCTGTTCTCTCTATGGTCCAGGTGTAACCTCTGTTCTCTCTATGGTCCAGGTGTAACCTCTGTTCTCTCTATGGTCCAGGTGTAACCTCTGTTCTCTCTATGGTCCAGGTGTAACCTCTGTTCTCTCTATGGTCCAGGTGTAACCTCTGTTCTCTCTATGGTCCAGGTGTAACCTCTGTTCTCTCTGTGGTCCAGGTGTAACCTCTGTTCTCTCTATGGTCCAGGTGTAACCTCTGTTCTCTCTATGGTCCAGGTGTAACCTCTGTTCTCTCTGTGGTCCAGGTGTAACCTCTGTTCTCTCTATGGTCCAGGTGTAACCTCTGTTCTCTCTATGGTCCAGGTGTAATCTCTGTTCTCTCTGTTCTATGGTCCAGGTGTAACCTCTGTTCTCTCTGTTCTATGGTCCAGGTGTAACCTCTGTTCTCTCTGTTCTATGGTCCAGGTGTAACCTCTGTTCTCTCTGTTCTATGGTCCAGGTGTAACCTCTGTTCTCTCTATGGTCCAGGTGTAACCTCTGTTCTCTCTGTGGTCCAGGTGTAACCTCTGTTCTCTCTGTGGTCCAGGTGTAACCTCTGTTCTCTCTGTTCTATGGTCCAGGTGTAACCTCTGTTCTCTCTATGGTCCAGGTGTACCAGATGGATACGGGCCACTATCTGTGCAGGAACAAGTACTACGGCCGCAGCCTGTCCATCGAGGGCTTCCGCCACGCCCTCCACCAATACCTGCACAACGGGGCGTCGCTCAGGAAGGACCTGTTTGAGCCCATGCTGTGCAAACTACGCAGCCTGAAGGCCATTCTGGAGAGACAGACCACCTACCGCTTCTACTCATCCTCCCTGCTCATCATCTATGAGGGGAAGGAGCCTGAGCTGGCCTACGTCTGGCAGAAAGCACCACAGGAGACCTGGCAGCAGAAAGCAGCATCACCACCACAGGCCCCGGCAGAGCCCTTGGAAAACCAAAAAACACCAGCACCGCAACCAGCAGCTGAGCTGCCCTCGGAGAAGGAGGTGACAGTCAACCCAGGGAGCCAAGGACCAGGGTTAGGAGTGGGGCTCCAAGGAACAGGGTTAGGAGTGGGGCTCCAAGGCGGAGTCCTCCAAGGTGTCCAAGGACCAGGGTTAGGAGTGGGGCTCCAAGGACCAGGGTTAGGAGTGGGGCTCCAAGGAACAGGGTTAGGTGTGGGGCTCCAAGGAACAGGGTTAGGAGTGGGGCTCCAAGGAACAGGGTTAGGAGTGGGGCTCCAAGGCGGAGTCCTCCAAGGTGTCCAAGGACCAGGGTTAGGAGTGGGGCTCCAAGGTGTCCAAGGACCAGGGTTAGGAGTGAGGCTCCAAGGTGTCCAAGGACCAGGGTTAGGAGTGGGGCTCCAAGGACCAGGGTTAGGAGTGGGGCTCCAAGGTGTCCAAGGACCAGGGTTAGGAGTGGGGCTCCAAGGTGTCCAAGGACCAGGGTTAGGAGTGGGGCTCCAAGGTGTCCAAGGAACAGGGTTAGGAGTGGGGCTCCAAGGACCAGGGTTAGGAGTGGGGCTCCAAGGACCAGGGTTAGGAGTGAGGCTCCAAGGCGTAGTCCTCCAAGGGGCCCATGGACTGACAGAAGCCCCTCTCCAGCTGCCCCAGGCCCTACCACCTCCACCAGATTTCCCCCCCACCCCTGTCACAGCCCCTCTACAGCCACAGCAGCTCCACCAGGAGCCTCTCCAGCCCTCAGACCCCCACGCTCCCCCACTACCACCCCCCTCTAGCCCGAGCATCAGTGTGGACGTCCGCATGATAGACTTTGCCCACAGCACCTTCAAAGGTTTCCGCGACGACCAGACGGTGCACGACGGGCCGGATCGGGGCTACGTGTTTGGATTGGAGAGCCTCATCAAGATCCTAGAGGGCCTCCGAGAGGAGAACCTGTAGTAGCCGAACCTGGGACTGACGAATTGGCCGTGTCTCAAATGGATGGTAGCCCCTATTCATTATGTAGTACACTACTTTTGAACAGGGCCCATAGGGTGCTAACGCGTCTTTCTCTTGAATTATTATAATTTTTTAAAATAAATCCCAGGGTGCATCCAAAAAAGGGAAACCTTACTCCTATAAGGATCTGGTCAAAAGTAGTGTACTATGTAGGGAATAGGGTGCCGTTTGGGATGTACAGATGATGATGGTGGTTCAGGAGAAGACTAACTGACACATCTTCAGATTTCCTCCTCTCCCTCAGTGCTACTACCCACTACCCTGTCCTCAATGATTCTGTTTTGGAGCAAGAAAAGCACATTATCTGTAATAAGAAGGACCTGATGGAGCAGTGATCTGTAATAAGGAGGACCTGATGGAGCGGTGATCTGTAGTAAGGAGGACCTGATGGAGCAGTGATCTGTAGTAAGGAGGACCTGATGGAGCAGTGATCTGTAGTAAGGAGGACCTGATGGAGCAGTGATCTGTAATAAGGAGGACCTGATGGAGCAGTGATCTGTAGTAAGGAGGACCTGATGGAGCAGTGATCTGTAGTAAGGAGGACCTGATGGAGCAGTGATCTGTAATAAGGAGGACCTGATGGAGCAGTGATCTGTAGTAAGGAGGACCTGATGGAGCAGTGATCTGTAGTAAGGAGGACCTGATGGAGCAGTGATCTGTAGTAAGGACCTGATGGAGCAGTGATCTGTAGTAAGGAGGACCTGATGGAGCAGTGATCTGTAGTAAGGAGGACCTGATGGAGCAGTGATCTGTAGTAAGGAGGACCTGATGGAGCAGTGATCTGTAGTAAGGAGGACCTGATGGAGCAGTGATCTGTAGTAAGGAGGACCTGATGGAGCAGTGATCTGTAGTAAGGAGGACCTGATGGAGCAGTGATCTGTAGTAAGGAGGACCTGATGGAGCAGTGATCTGTAGTAAGGAGGACCTGATGGAGCAGTGATCTGTAGTAAGGAGGACCTGATGGAGCAGTGATCTGTAGTAAGGAGGACCTGATGGAGCAGTGATCTGTAGTAAGGAGGACCTGATGGAGCAGCGATCTGTAGTAAGGAGGACCTGATGGAGCAGCGATCTGTAGTAAGGAGGACCTGATGGAGCAGCGATCTGTAATAAGGAGGACCTGATGGAGCAGCGATCTGTAATAAGGAGGACCTGATGGAGCAGCGATCTGTAATAAGGAGGACCTGATGGAGCAGCGATCTGTAATAAGGAGGACCTGATGGAGCAGCGATCTGTAGTAAGGAGGACCTGATGGAGCAGCGATATGTAATAAGGAGGACCTGATGGAGCAGCGATCTGCAGTAAGGCGGACCTGATGGAGCAGTGATGGAATGGATGGAAGGCCGGGGTATGTCTATGCTACTGTCTGACAGTAAAGGTGAAAGGCCGTGACCTTGGACTGTAAATGTCACTCCTTTCTGACTGGGAGCATCTACAGCCGTGTGTGTATCCTATCAACCCTCCTGGACAGAAATGGCTGCCATTCCTCTGAGAGAAACATAAAAAGGGCAATGTCTGCCTTGTGGGTTTTGTCGCCACTGAGTGGCCAACTGAAGTATTGCATTGAAGAAAAGGCACAGGATAGGTTTGGTTTTTGAAGGTAGTGAAGCCACTGCTCAGGGCAAGTCCAGGTCCTTTCTCAGGCCCAAATGGCATCCTATTCCCTTTATAGTGCACTACTTTTGACCTGGGCCCACAGGGAAACCCATAGTGCTCTGGTCAAAAGTAGTGCACTATAAAGTGGATGGGTACCATTTGGGACATAGCCCCTGTGTCTGCTGTGGGACTGGTACAGAGACTGTCTCTGCTGTGGGACTGGTACAGAGACTGAATTGTGTATACGTCAATATGTGTAAAAGGACAGTGGGGGGGTCTTGGGGAAGGGAAGTCTCTATACAGCTGTAGTCCTAGTCTCTATACAGCTGTAGTCCTAGTCTCTATACAGCTGTAGTCCTAGTCTCCATACAGCTGTAGTCCCTAGTCTCCATACAGCTGTAGTCCCTAGTCTCCATACAGCTGTAGTCCCTAGTCTCCATACAGCTGTAGTCCCTAGTCTCCATACAGCTGTAGTCCCTAGTCTCCATACAGCTGTAGTCCCTAGTCTCCATACAGCTGTAGTCCCTAGTCTCCATACAGCTGTAGTCCTAGTCTCCATACAGCTGTAGTCCTAGTCTCTATACAGCTGTAGTCCCTAGTCTCCATACAGCTGTAGTCCCTAGTCTCCATACAGCTGTAGTCCCTAGTCTCCATACAGCTGTAGTCCCTAGTCTCCATACAGCTGTAGTCCCTAGTCTCCATACAGCTGTAGTCCCTAGTCTCCATACAGCTGTAGTCCCTAGTCTCCATACAGCTGTAGTCCTAGTCTCCATACAGCTGTAGTTCCTAGTCTCCATACAGCTGTAGTCCCTAGTCTCCATACAGCTGTAGTCCCTAGTCTCCATACAGCTGTAGTCCCTAGTTTCCATACAGCTAGTCTCCATACAGCTAGTCTCCATACAGCTGTAGTCCCTAGTCTCCATACAGCTGGAGTCCCTAGTCTCCATACAGCTGTAGTCCCTAGTCTCCATACAGCTGTAGTCCCTAGTTTCCATACAGCTAGTCTCCATACAGCTAGTCTCCATACAGCTGTAGTCCCTAGTCTCCATACAGCTGTAGTCCTATCAGGGGTTTAATAGATGAGCAGCTTTGCTTACAGGCTGATGTTTGTCCTGAAAGCGTTACTGTAAAGAAAGCAAGGGTTAATCAATTATTTTCCCTCCTTGATAAGAGGTTGAAAAATAAATAAAACCCAGGGTACCTCTGAAATTGGCACCCTTATACCCTAATGTAGTGCACTACTTTAAGACCAGAGCCCTATGGGTATCCCTGGTCAAAGGTAGTGCACTACATAGGGACTAGGCCCCAGCCTTCAGGCTTCAATTGAAATACAGCACAGCTCTTGTGTCTCAACGTGGTCATCTAATTTATCAACAGGTCACAGTTTTATTATGTTGCTTTTTACAGTTAGTATCTTGCTTATTCCGTTCTAATAGAGCCACCGACTGTTTAATTTAAAGGTATCCAACTCATTTTCGAACGTTGCCACGGGCACAGCCAAACGACGGAAGTGATTGATTCGACTTCCACTTTACTTCCCTACTGCTGTGCGCCAGTGGCAAACTTGCCAGAGTAATTTATTTGAGTCAAAGAGAATAAAAGTCAAGTAAACAAGTGTAATGTTATATTATTGAATTTGAGTTTGCTAATGTTAGCTAGATCTACCGGTAGGCTAGTTCTGTTGTGATAACGACGTTAGCTTGACCTACCGGTACGGCTAGTTCTGTTGTGATAACGACGTTAGCTTGACCTACCGGTAGACTAGTTCTGTTGTGATAATAATGTTAGCTAGACCTACCGGTAGGCTAGTTCTGTTGTGATAACGACGTTAGCTAGATCTACCGGTAGGATGGTTCTGTTGTGGCAGAGTTAAGGCCCGGGCCATCCACCAAGCCAATAACTATGATAAACTATAGACTACATAACTATAAAACGTTGGTGAGCATCCAAGCTAGAGGGAAGTTTGTTTTATCGTTTTACAGTCCTACACCTGTCAATCAACTGATCAACGTATCCTACTGCACGCCGCTATTAATAAAGTGGTAACACAAGACCTTTCAGTGCTTTCAGGGTGTGTTTGTCATAGTGAGAACCGCAAATAATAGGCGACTTCAATGTACATGTCCGCCTAATGGAAAAACAATATATTAACTCGTATTTAAATGTAGCATTTCAACAACAAACGCTGTTTAGTCTGCACATCTTTTACAGCATGTCATTGCCTCATTGCTCAAGTGGTTTCCATTTTTTTGTGTGTGTGTGTGTGTGTGTGGGGGGGGGGGGGGGGGGGGGGGAGAAAGAGTCTTCCTGTGTTCTCATCTCTGTTTGTCCTGTGCAACTATTTGCAATGCATCAGTACAGAGCAATGTTATCACGTGGCCAAAAGTGATCCCACCAATGCCACGGTCTCTCTTCAACTTTCCTCACCATTTTATATGCTCTAGGCCTGTTTTACATTCAGCAATTAGCAAGATCAAGGCTATTTCTTTCCCCAAATAGGCTATTAGGTCTAGAATAAAAACGCATCGAAATAAATGTCCTATAGGCTACAAAAGCGACAGCTTTTCCTGGCATTTCACGAGAAGAGGCATGGCGTATTGCGGAGAGGCTTGCGTAGCCTATAGCCTGTTGCGCACATGTACTTCTGGAAGAGTGAGGCTAGTGATTTGTATCTGAAGGAAGAAGGAAAATGTTAGCTAGATATTAACCTGCCAAAGTGCAAGAAAAATAAGTGAACAGATGATGAAAGGGCAGACGCGTACGGTTCGTTCCTCCAGGCTGTGCTCTGTGGTCCCCGACTCGTAAAGCTTCACTATTGATCAGTCCTACATCTTCAGACAATAATATTATTCTACCTGTGCTACAACAACAACAGTGCCATGAGGAATGTATTATTGTTATCTAGTGAGAACACCGGTTTTATACATTTCTTTGTCCATAGGCTGTAGTGATGTAGGCTCATTTGAATAACCGCTCACACTTCCTGTTTTGTTTCCTGTCCGAAATAACAGCCTAGGTCATTTTTACGTAACCGTCTGGGTCTATTCGTCCAGAAAGGTACATTAACAGGCCACGCGTATGGTGTTAGACCTATTTTTTTGTCAGGACGAAGCCCTGTGTTGAGATATGCCTACTGTAGGAAAGTATGCAGCTTCTCCTTTTCACTACACTCCGCCCGTTTTAATGCTGTTTTACATTCAGCAAACAAGGGTGCAATCTCTCCTCCAATAGGCTATCAGTAGGCTAAAGGAAATAAGTGAGCAACAAGCTTTTGTTGTCTGGCTTTTTTTCCTGGGACTTCGAATAGAGGAATAGCCGTGGCAGCGGAGAGGACAGGTGCATCATTACGCCACACAACAATTTTTACATTTGACATTTTAGTCATTTAGCAGACGCTCTTATCCAGAGCGACTTACAGTAGTGAATGCATACATTTCATCCATTTTTTTTCTCTCTCCGTATTGAAGACCGACAGGCTCCAGATGTAGCCTGGACCCTAAATTAGAAGCGTATGCATATTAGCCAATAATTCATAAGCTCAGTGTAAGGCTTAATACTGCAGTGAATATCCAGTTTCATGTGAGTAGTAAACTAGTTTTGGTTGTAAAACTACACTGAATAGCCTATGTCATTTGAATAACTCTTCAAAAGCCTGCTGTTTTTTTGAATGCATATTCATTAGGAAATAACTGCATCTGGCCTGCCTGATTGGGGAAACCATTTGGAGCAGTTATGGGTTTGTTCTCGGCAGTTTAGCCTAAAAGGTCCCAGGCACATTAGCAGGACGGTAAAATGGTGTGTCAGCTAACAGGAACATGGTAATGCAGGGATTTTTTTATTTTTATAAAATGATGATATAAATTATAATGTTGAGGAAGTTGTATCCATAGTTTCAGCGTTTGGCTTCCATGTTTAAAAAGCGTTCGAAAATGAGGTGGATATAATATTATTTCAACGTTTTTTTCTTTGTTTATTTTTCCCTCCCTCTACCAGAGTCGGGTAGTTAGGCCCGTCCCAGCCCAGGTATACCATTCGGACACTGTATAACACATATCCTTTAGTCCAGACACATTGACGCCCCCCTTTGTTTTACAAACTAAGCCTTGCTCTCATTTTATAATCCGTTTTAATTTGCGCTGTAGAAGGTGTATTGAAAGCCTATTTCTTTCTTATTTTTATACTTCTAGTTTTCTTTTTGGGGGGCGGTTAAGTCACGTCAAGGGCCAGACTAGAGACCTGGCTTCAAATAGTATTCAAATCATTTCAAATACTTTTAGCAGGGTTGTAATTGAAAAATAAAAACCCAGGGGTATGTCTGAAATTGCACCCTATTGCCTGGCAAAATGTAACCAATATAGAATAGTCTCAAAACTGCAAATCCCGCCTATGACCTGGCCCTCCAGGCAAGCACGCTAAAGAAAAAGCATTTGAAAGATTTTTCGTATTTGAACCCAGGTCTGCTACTCTCTCTCACCACCGATACACAGTGAACCCTTGTCCTCCATCTTAGCACATGTAGCAGAATGATAGTAGAGAGACTCCACTTCTTCACCACTCTCACCCTCTTCTTCTCCTCTGTCCTCTCTCTGTCCTCCCCCAGCCCACTCACCTGTTAGTCTAGTGTCACTCAGTTTGTTAGGATGTCTCTCTCTCTCTGTGTAGATTGGTTGAACAATGGTGCACTGTAGCCATAAGTCACTTTGATACATATTTTCTTTCAATGTGGATTCTTTTTATTTTCTTCTTCTCTGCTCTGGCACGATTGCAGGTCTCGTCTTAGTTTATTTTCTTTGACAGGGTTTCAAAATTCACAGGTTTTCCACATCCCAGTTGGAAGATTCCCAGACTCAGAGGATGAAATAGGCTGGTTCTGGATTTCCTGCTTATCAGGACTTCTGGGGATTTGGGGAAAGTTACCAGGAACACTTTGCTACTCTACTCTGACTACAAAGCACTAGGATGCTATTAATATCGTATCTTTACGTCTAACTAATATTCTCTACTGCTACACAAGCACATGAACTGACTTGGATGTGGCCAGAACTGTAATTATTATTTTTTTTAAATACTCAATTTCAACACATACTATCCAATGTTGAAAAACAGACACTGTAGAATTACTGGTTTTCTATTGGTTTAGAGTTCTATCTATCTACTACATGCATGAGGATTCTATTCTGATTCTAGAACCAATTCTAGAACCAATTCTATGTGTATTCTTTTTGGCATTATGGAGAAAATTTAGACTCCCGCAAAAGTCACACTTCTCCTCGTCACAACTGTTAAAAATTGTTGTTGTTTTCTTACCCCCAGAGTTCCAAATTCATTCGTATTTATTCAAGACCTTTTCTTCAAACTCTAATTAATATGGAAAAATATGATAATTGTTTTTCCACCTGTTGGGAAGGGGGGGTCTCTTTATCAGTCTGCTTGGCAGGGCTTTGTAATGTGTTATTGTCCAACAATACATTGTTCAGGTTGATTAACCCTGCAAAAAAAAAAATGCTTTGGAGGGACAAAGTAGTTTTTAGATGGAAGGGGAAAAAACTATTTCAAGATGCCAAAATAAATATATTTTCAAAGCAGCTCACTATCTTCCAAAAAACGGGATTTTGTTTATTTGTTTTAACCTTTTTTTAAAAAGTGGGCATTTGTGTTAAATTAATGTCTACTAAAGAAAAATAAAATCTGTTGGTTTGCACCACAGCGAAACAAACCACAAAACTTGTGCTGTGTCAGAGACAAAGTATCCATTCGAAATGGCACCCTATTCCCGCTATATAATAGTGCACAACTTTTGACCTGAGCCCTATGGGTCTTAGGTTAAAAGTATGGCACTATGAAGGGAATTAGTGTGCCATTTTGAACTCACCCAAAGATAAAAAAAAAAGGAATAATAATATAAAAGTAATACAAGAGGGGAAGAGAATCCATAGGAGTCTATATATAAAGGGATGTGGAAGGAGAATCCATAGGAGTCTATATATAAAGGGATGTGGAAGGAGAATCCATAGGAGTCTATATATAAAGGGATGTGGAAGGAGAATCCATAGGAGTCTATATATAAAGGGATGTGGAAGGAGAATCCATAGGAGTCTATATATAAAGGGATGTGGAAGGAGAATCCATAGGAGTCTATATATAAAGGGATGTGGAAGGAGAATCCATAGGAGTCTATATATAAAGGGATGTGGAAGGAGAATCCATAGGAGTCTATATATAAAGGGATGTGGAAGGAGAATCCATAGGAGTCTATATATAAAGGGATGTGGAAGGAGAATCCATAGGAGTCTATATATAAAGGGATGTGGAAGGAGAATCCATAGGAGTCTATATATAAAGGGATGTGGAAGGAGAATCCATAGGAGTCTATATATAAAGGGATGTGGAAGGAGAATCCATAGGAGTCTATATATAAAGGGATGTGGAAGGAGAATCCATAGGAGTCTATATATAAAGGGATGTGGAAGGAGAATCCATAGGAGTCTATATATAAAGGGATGTGGAAGGAGAATCCATAGGAGTCTATATATAAAGGGATGTGGAAGGAGAATCCATAGGAGTCTATATATAAAGGGATGTGGAAGGAGAATCCATAGGAGTCTATATATAAAGGGATGTGGAAGGAGAATCCATAGGAGTCTATATATAAAGGGATGTGGAAGGAGAATCCATAGGAGTCTATATATAAAGGGATGTGGAAGGAGAATCCATAGGAGTCTATATATAAAGGGATGTGGAAGGAGAATCCATAGGAGTCTATATATAAAGGGATGTGGAAGGAGAATCCATAGGAGTCTATATATAAAGGGATGTGGAAGGAGAATCCATAGGAGTCTATATATAAAGGGATGTGGAAGGAGAATCCATAGGAGTCTATATATAAAGGGATGTGGAAGGAGAATCCATAGGAGTCTATATATAAAGGGATGTGGAAGGAGAATCCATAGGAGTCTATATATAAAGGGATGTGGAAGGAGAATCCATAGGAGTCTATATATAAAGGGATGTGGAAGGAGAATCCATAGGAGTCTATATATAAAGGGATGTGGAAGGAGAATCCATAGGAGTCTATATATAAAGGGATGTGGAAGGAGAATCCATAGGAGTCTATATATAAAGGGATGTGGAAGGAGAATCCATAGGAGTCTATATATAAAGGGATGTGGAAGGAGAATCCATAGGAGTCTATATATAAAGGGATGTGGAAGGAGAATCCATAGGAGTCTATATATAAAGGGATGTGGAAGGAGAATCCATAGGAGTCTATATATAAAGGGATGTGGAAGGAGAATCCATAGGAGTCTATATATAAAGGGATGTGGAAGGAGAATCCATAGGAGTCTATATATAAAGGGATGTGGAAGGAGAATCCATAGGAGTCTATATATAAAGGGATGTGGAAGGAGAATCCATAGGAGTCTATATATAAAGGGATGTGGAAGGAGAATCCATAGGAGTCTATATATAAAGGGATGTGGAAGGAGAATCCATAGGAGTCTATATATAAAGGGATGTGGAAGGAGAATCCATAGGAGTCTATATATAAAGGGATGTGGAAGGAGAATCCATAGGAGTCTATATATAAAGGGATGTGGAAGGAGAATCCATAGGAGTCTATATATAAAGGGATGTGGAAGGAGAATCCATAGGAGTCTATATATAAAGGGATGTGGAAGGAGAATCCATAGGAGTCTATATATAAAGGGATGTGGAAGGAGAATCCATAGGAGTCTATATATAAAGGGATGTGGAAGGAGAATCCATAGGAGTCTATATATAAAGGGATGTGGAAGGAGAATCCATAGGAGTCTATATATAAAGGGATGTGGAAGGAGAATCCATAGGAGTCTATATATAAAGGGATGTGGAAGGAGAATCCATAGGAGTCTATATATAAAGGGATGTGGAAGGAGAATCCATAGGAGTCTATATATAAAGGGATGTGGAAGGAGAATCCATAGGAGTCTATATATAAAGGGATGTGGAAGGAGAATCCATAGGAGTCTATATATAAAGGGATGTGGAAGGAGAATCCATAGGAGTCTATATATAAAGGGATGTGGAAGGAGAATCCATAGGAGTCTATATATAAAGGGATGTGGAAGGAGAATCCATAGGAGTCTATATATAAAGGGATGTGGAAGGAGAATCCATAGGAGTCTATATATAAAGGGATGTGGAAGGAGAATCCATAGGAGTCTATATATAAAGGGATGTGGAAGGAGAATCCATAGGAGTCTATATATAAAGGGATGTGGAAGGAGAATCCATAGGAGTCTATATATAAAGGGATGTGGAAGGAGAATCCATAGGAGTCTATATATAAAGGGATGTGGAAGGAGAATCCATAGGAGTCTATATATAAAGGGATGTGGAAGGAGAATCCATAGGAGTCTATATATAAAGGGATGTGGAAGGAGAATCCATAGGAGTCTATATATAAAGGGATGTGGAAGGAGAATCCATAGGAGTCTATATATAAAGGGATGTGGAAGGAGAATCCATAGGAGTCTATATATAAAGGGATGTGGAAGGAGAATCCATAGGAGTCTATATATAAAGGGATGTGGAAGGAGAATCCATAGGAGTCTATATATAAAGGGATGTGGAAGGAGAATCCATAGGAGTCTATATATAAAGGGATGTGGAAGGAGAATCCATAGGAGTCTATATATAAAGGGATGTGGAAGGAGAATCCATAGGAGTCTATATATAAAGGGATGTGGAAGGAGAATCCATAGGAGTCTATATATAAAGGGATGTGGAAGGAGAATCCATAGGAGTCTATATATAAAGGGATGTGGAAGGAGAATCCATAGGAGTCTATATATAAAGGGATGTGGAAGGAGAATCCATAGGAGTCTATATATAAAGGGATGTGGAAGGAGAATCCATAGGAGTCTATATATAAAGGGATGTGGAAGGAGAATCCATAGGAGTCTATATATAAAGGGATGTGGAAGGAGAATCCATAGGAGTCTATATATAAAGGGATGTGGAAGGAGAATCCATAGGAGTCTATATATAAAGGGATGTGGAAGGAGAATCCATAGGAGTCTATATATAAAGGGATGTGGAAGGAGAATCCATAGGAGTCTATATATAAAGGGATGTGGAAGGAGAATCCATAGGAGTCTATATATAAAGGGATGTGGAAGGAGAATCCATAGGAGTCTATATATAAAGGGATGTGGAAGGAGAATCCATAGGAGTCTATATATAAAGGGATGTGGAAGGAGAATCCATAGGAGTCTATATATAAAGGGATGTGGAAGGAGAATCCATAGGAGTCTATATATAAAGGGATGTGGAAGGAGAATCCATAGGAGTCTATATATAAAGGGATGTGGAAGGAGAATCCATAGGAGTCTATATATAAAGGGATGTGGAAGGAGAATCCATAGGAGTCTATATATAAAGGGATGTGGAAGGAGAATCCATAGGAGTCTATATATAAAGGGATGTGGAAGGAGAATCCATAGGAGTCTATATATAAAGGGATGTGGAAGGAGAATCCATAGGAGTCTATATATAAAGGGATGTGGAAGGAGAATCCATAGGAGTCTATATATAAAGGGATGTGGAAGGAGAATCCATAGGAGTCTATATATAAAGGGATGTGGAAGGAGAATCCATAGGAGTCTATATATAAAGGGATGTGGAAGGAGAATCCATAGGAGTCTATATATAAAGGGATGTGGAAGGAGAATCCATAGGAGTCTATATATAAAGGGATGTGGAAGGAGAATCCATAGGAGTCTATATATAAAGGGATGTGGAAGGAGAATCCATAGGAGTCTATATATAAAGGGATGTGGAAGGAGAATCCATAGGAGTCTATATATAAAGGGATGTGGAAGGAGAATCCATAGGAGTCTATATATAAAGGGATGTGGAAGGAGAATCCATAGGAGTCTATATATAAAGGGATGTGGAAGGAGAATCCATAGGAGTCTATATATAAAGGGATGTGGAAGGAGAATCCATAGGAGTCTATATATAAAGGGATGTGGAAGGAGAATCCATAGGAGTCTATATATAAAGGGATGTGGAAGGAGAATCCATAGGAGTCTATATATAAAGGGATGTGGAAGGAGAATCCATAGGAGTCTATATATAAAGGGATGTGGAAGGAGAATCCATAGGAGTCTATATATAAAGGGATGTGGAAGGAGAATCCATAGGAGTCTATATATAAAGGGATGTGGAAGGAGAATCCATAGGAGTCTATATATAAAGGGATGTGGAAGGAGAATCCATAGGAGTCTATATATAAAGGGATGTGGAAGGAGAATCCATAGGAGTCTATATATAAAGGGATGTGGAAGGAGAATCCATAGGAGTCTATATATAAAGGGATGTGGAAGGAGAATCCATAGGAGTCTATATATAAAGGGATGTGGAAGGAGAATCCATAGGAGTCTATATATAAAGGGATGTGGAAGGAGAATCCATAGGAGTCTATATATAAAGGGATGTGGAAGGAGAATCCATAGGAGTCTATATATAAAGGGATGTGGAAGGAGAATCCATAGGAGTCTATATATAAAGGGATGTGGAAGGAGAATCCATAGGAGTCTATATATAAAGGGATGTGGAAGGAGAATCCATAGGAGTCTATATATAAAGGGATGTGGAAGGAGAATCCATAGGAGTCTATATATAAAGGGATGTGGAAGGAGAATCCATAGGAGTCTATATATAAAGGGATGTGGAAGGAGAATCCATAGGAGTCTATATATAAAGGGATGTGGAAGGAGAATCCATAGGAGTCTATATATAAAGGGATGTGGAAGGAGAATCCATAGGAGTCTATATATAAAGGGATGTGGAAGGAGAATCCATAGGAGTCTATATATAAAGGGATGTGGAAGGAGAATCCATAGGAGTCTATATATAAAGGGATGTGGAAGGAGAATCCATAGGAGTCTATATATAAAGGGATGTGGAAGGAGAATCCATAGGAGTCTATATATAAAGGGATGTGGAAGGAGAATCCATAGGAGTCTATATATAAAGGGATGTGGAAGGAGAATCCATAGGAGTCTATATATAAAGGGATGTGGAAGGAGAATCCATAGGAGTCTATATATAAAGGGATGTGGAAGGAGAATCCATAGGAGTCTATATATAAAGGGATGTGGAAGGAGAATCCATAGGAGTCTATATATAAAGGGATGTGGAAGGAGAATCCATAGGAGTCTATATATAAAGGGATGTGGAAGGAGAATCCATAGGAGTCTATATATAAAGGGATGTGGAAGGAGAATCCATAGGAGTCTATATATAAAGGGATGTGGAAGGAGAATCCATAGGAGTCTATATATAAAGGGATGTGGAAGGAGAATCCATAGGAGTCTATATATAAAGGGATGTGGAAGGAGAATCCATAGGAGTCTATATATAAAGGGATGTGGAAGGAGAATCCATAGGAGTCTATATATAAAGGGATGTGGAAGGAGAATCCATAGGAGTCTATATATAAAGGGATGTGGAAGGAGAATCCATAGGAGTCTATATATAAAGGGATGTGGAAGGAGAATCCATAGGAGTCTATATATAAAGGGATGTGGAAGGAGAATCCATAGGAGTCTATATATAAAGGGATGTGGAAGGAGAATCCATAGGAGTCTATATATAAAGGGATGTGGAAGGAGAATCCATAGGAGTCTATATATAAAGGGATGTGGAAGGAGAATCCATAGGAGTCTATATATAAAGGGATGTGGAAGGAGAATCCATAGGAGTCTATATATAAAGGGATGTGGAAGGAGAATCCATAGGAGTCTATATATAAAGGGATGTGGAAGGAGAATCCATAGGAGTCTATATATAAAGGGATGTGGAAGGAGAATCCATAGGAGTCTATATATAAAGGGATGTGGAAGGAGAATCCATAGGAGTCTATATATAAAGGGATGTGGAAGGAGAATCCATAGGAGTCTATATATAAAGGGATGTGGAAGGAGAATCCATAGGAGTCTATATATAAAGGGATGTGGAAGGAGAATCCATAGGAGTCTATATATAAAGGGATGTGGAAGGAGAATCCATAGGAGTCTATATATAAAGGGATGTGGAAGGAGAATCCATAGGAGTCTATATATAAAGGGATGTGGAAGGAGAATCCATAGGAGTCTATATATAAAGGGATGTGGAAGGAGAATCCATAGGAGTCTATATATAAAGGGATGTGGAAGGAGAATCCATAGGAGTCTATATATAAAGGGATGTGGAAGGAGAATCCATAGGAGTCTATATATAAAGGGATGTGGAAGGAGAATCCATAGGAGTCTATATATAAAGGGATGTGGAAGGAGAAGTGGCCCTCTCTGTGGTGGATGTTGTTTGTCTTTTCATAGATCTGAAAAATTACTTGTAGAAGAAAAATATATATTACCCCCAAAAGTATCTTTTTCCTTTTGTTGTTGTTGCATGGATGGATATTTTTTTACAAATTATAATATGACATCTTTATGACAACTTTGAATGTGAGCTATAAAACCATTTATTTAAGAAATAAATGTTTCTGTGTTGTCTGTTTTGCTTATTTGTATTTTATTTATATTATCTAGTATCGGGGAAAATCCCAGACCTAGGGTAACCACACTAGTGTGTGCTGGAACATTGTTAATGTGGGAGGCAACCTGTCTGCCCTAGGGGCGGCAGATAACTTAGTGGTTAGAGTGTTGGGCCAGTAACCAAAAGGTTTTCTGGATTGAATCCCCGAGCTGACAAGGTAAAAATCTGTTGTTCTGCCCCTGAACAAGGCAGTTAACCCCACTGTTCCCCGGTAGGCCGGCAGTTCAAATCAAATCAAAAATCAAATCAAATTTATTTATATAGCCCTTCGTACATCAGCTGATATCTCAAAGTGCTGTACAGAAACCCAGCCTAAAACCCCAAACAGCAAGCAATGCAGGTGTAGAAGCACGGTGGCTAGGAAAAACTCCCTAGGAAGAAACCTAGAGAGGAACCAGGCTATGAAGGGTGGCCAGTCCTCTTCTGGCTGTGCAGGGTGGATATTATAACAGAACATGGTCAAGATGTTAAAATGTTCATAAATGACCAGCATGGTCAAATAATAATAATCATAGTAGTTGTCGAGGGTGCAACAAGCACGTCCGGTGAACAGGTCAGGGTTCCATAGCCGCAGGCAGAACAGTTGAAACTGGAGCAGCAGCACGGCCAGGTGGACTGGGGACAGCAAGGTCTCAGGTCCTCCGAGAGAAAGAGAGAATTAGAGAGCATATTTAAATTCACACAGGACACCGGATAAGACAAGAGAAATACTCCAGATGTAACAGACTGACCCTAGCCCCCCGACACATAAACTACTGCAGCATAAATACTGGAGGCTGAGACAGGAGGGATCAGAAGACACTGTGGCCCCATCCGATGATACCCCCGGACAGGGCCAAACAGGCAGGATATAACCCACTGTTCCCCGGTAGACCGACAGTTAACCCACTGTTCCCCGGTAGTTGTAAATAAGAATTTGTTCTGACTAGTTAAAGGAGAGAAAAAAAGGGAGACTATCTAAAAAAAAAAGTTGCATACACACAAAGTAGAACATACAGCAGCCTATATATCCTCAGAGCAAGCAGAGGTGACAGCTGCAAGAAGAGGAAAAAACCCAGAAGAAACCTTCAGAGGAACCAGACAAAAGTTGCATCCACCGGCTTTGAACGTTCATAATTAGTGGACTCTTATATACTGTACTTGTCCCTATTTGACTCAACCACTCTAATCAAGGGATTTGAAAGTGTCAACATTACATGGTACAATTTTATTTTTGAAGGAATGCATTTATGCAACATTTGGTATTATCAAAAAAGACGTGTATACTTTTTGTTGTGGCCGTGTTGGGGAAGCTTCTCTGAAAATATAGTTTACCAATTACTTCACACTGAAAGAAGTTAAGCTACTGTTGTGGCCAAAAGTTTTGAATGACACAAATATACATTTTTGCAAAGTATGCTGCCTCGGTTTATATGATGGCAATTTTGCATATACTCCAGAATGTTATGAAGAGTGATCAGATGAATTGCAATTAATTGCAAAGTCCCTATTTGCCATGCAAATGAACTGAATCCCCCAAAAACATTTCCACTGCATTTCAGCCCCGCCACAAAAGGACCAGCTGACATCATGTCAGTGATTCTCTCATTAACACAGGTGTGAGTGTTGATGAGGACAAGGCTGGAGATCACTCTGTCATGCTGATTGAGTTCGAATAACAGACTGGAAGCTTTAAAATGAGGGTGGTGCTTGGAATCATTGTTCTTCCTCTGTCAATCATGGTTACCTGCAAGGAAACACGTGCCGTCGTCATTGCTTTGCACAAAATGGGCTTCACAGGCAAGGATATTGCTGCCAGTAAGATTGCACATAAATCAACCATTTATCGGATCATCAAGAACTTCAAGGAGAGCGGTTCAATTGTTGTGAAGAAGGCTTCAGGGCGCCCAAGAAAGTCCAGCAAGCGCCAGGACTGTCTCCTAAAGTTGATTCAGCTGCGGGATCGGGGCACCACCAGTACAGAGCTTGCTCGGGAATGGCAGCAGGCAGGTGTGAGTGCATCTGCACGCACAGTGAGGCAAAGACTTTTGCAGGATGGCCTGGTGTCAAGAAGGGCAGCAAAGAAGCCACTTCTCTCCAGGAAAAACATCAGAGACAGACTGATATTCTGCAAAAGGTACAGGGATTGGACATCTGAGGACTGGGGTAAAGTCATTTTCTCTGATGAATCCCATTTCCGATTGTTTGGGGCATCTGGGGGAAAAAAGCTTTTCCGGAGAAGACAAGGTGAGCGCTACCATCAGTTCTGTGTCATGCCAACAGTAAAGCATCCTGAGACCATTCATGTGTGGGGTTGCTTCTCAGCCAAGGGAGTGGGCTCACTCACAATTTTGCCAAAGAACACAGCCATGAATAAGGAATGGTACCAACACATCTTCCGAGAACAACTTCTCCCAACCATCCAGGAACAGTTTGGTGATGAACAATGCCTTTTCCAGCATGATGGAGCACCTTGCCATAAGGCAAAAGTGATAACTAAGTGGCTTGGGGAACAAAACATCAATATTTTGGGTCCATGGCCAGGAAACTCCCCAGACCTTAATCCCATTGAGAACTTGTGGTCAATCTTCAAGAGGCGGGTGGACAAACAAAAACCCACAAATTCTGACAAACTCCAAACAAGAATGGGCTGCCATCAGTCAGGATGTGGCCCAGAAGTTAATTGGCAGCATGCCAGGGCGGATTGCAGAGGTCTTGAAAAAGAAGGGTCAACACTGCAAATATTGACTCTTTGCATCAACTTCATGTAATTGTCAATAAAAGCCTTTGACACTTATGAAATGCTTGTAATTATACTTCAGTATTCCATAGTAACATCTGACAAAAATATCTAAAGACACTGAAGCAGCAAACTTTGTGGAAATTAATATTTGTGTCATTCTCAACACTTTTGGCCACGACTACACTAAAGAAACATATAGTTCACTTAACTAAAGTTACTTTGGATGTAATTAACAACTTTTTTTCAAACTACTTTATGAAAAATTAAACCTAAATCTGAAAAGTCATAGACTACAAATTGCAGATCACTCTGGAGTCCGATGTAAACAGAATGTGTGATTTAGCCTTTTAAACACAAAGATTCTTCAAGTGAGAATCTGGCACGTCTGATGCCGATCAAGAAAGGAAAAGCTTGCCTACTTTACCCTTATTTTTTTATATATATATTTTTTTTGTAGTTACGGTAGTTAGCTACACCACTACAAGGTAAAAACTAATAAACTACTTAAAACACTACCGACATTAGAATTTAGTTCGACTACCGCCAAGCTACGGCAAAATGTACTTAAATTACTAGTTGCACTACCTGCAGCTATTTCACTACTCCCCAACTAATTATATATGTGTATTCACTAGATGACTGACGGGACGCTGAAGTCCCCCATTATGATACTCATAAGGAACAGCATCCATAGGAATTAATGTATTTATTTGTTGTAGTGAGGACTGCAACATAAGAACTCTATCAACAACAAAAAAATACATCTAAAATGTTTTATTTTAACTGTTAATTGAGAAATGATAGGTGTCTGTTTTAGTTCATACAATACTATGTATTGATCTAAAAAAATAAATAATACATTGTCTATAATAGTAATTTAAAAAGTATATTTATTTTCCAAAACCTGTAGCTTTTGAAATGTAAAGCTGGAGAATTTTAATACATTATCCCATTATATCGTGTTCAATATTACTGACCAATTTTAAGATCAATCGGATGTAAAGTTACTCTCCCAAGAAGCCAGTAAATAGACATGGCAATAGTGTCCAGATCAATAAATTACTCTTAGTAGAATAAACCCAGGAAGTGGTTCACTAGTGAGACTGTAAAAATCACTGGGTTCACTAGTGGCCTTTTGTATGCTTGCCAAACAAGGCCTAAAAACTACCCCCCCCCCCCCCCCCCCCCCCCCAAGAGAGGAGTTGCCACATTTATCCAATAAACCCTTTGTCCATAACGATATCATGCAAATTATTGACATAATTACTGGCCCAGGTGACAGGCCCAGGCCGATAGTGGTCAAGTTCCTGAGGTTCAAGGACAAGGTAGGGGTTCTGGAAACAGCCAAGAACTTGTTGAGGAAGATCAACGTTCCTCTCGAGGACAATCCTGAAGTGGAAAGAACTTATCCCACCCATTAAAGCTGACAGAGCACATGGGGACATTGCTTACATCCGCTATGACAGGCTCATTGTCCACCCTCCCTCCCAGAAGTCTGGAAGGGATGAGAGAGCCAAGCCTATGGGTTCGTAGCTTCAACCCCGCAGAACACACACACCAATTGATTAATGGACTGCTGAATGTAAGTTTATTTTTTTTTTATCTTGCTTTGTTTGCTCTTTTCCATATTAAGTCTATCTCTGATAAGCTACCCTGGGAAGTGTTGAAAATAGCCCATTTTAATATATGTAGCCTTAGAAATAAGGTTAATGAAATCAATAACTTGCTAACATCAGATAACATTCATATATTAGACATTTCTAAAACTCACTTAGATCATTCATTTGATGCTACAGCAGTAGAAATACAAGGATATAACATCTATAGAAGAGACAGGAATGCTTATGGGGGAGGTGTTACTGTATATATTCAGAGCCATAACACTGTAATGCTTAGAGAAGATCTTATATCAAGTGTTATTGAAGAGTTGTGGTCACAGGTTCACTTGACACATGTAAAACCTTTCCTTTTGCGGTGTTGCTATGGGCCACCAAGTGCTGACAGTATCTAAAATAATATTTGTGATAGTCTATGTGATGTAAACAGAGGTGTACTTTCTTGGGGGACCTGAATATTGACTGGTTTTCATTAAGCTGTCTGCTCAAGAGGAAGCTTCTCACTTTAACCAGTGCCTGTAATCTGGTTCAGGTCATTAATCAACCTACCAGGGTGTTTACAAACACTACAGGAACAAGATCATCTACATGTATTGATCACATGTTTACAGCTTTGTTCTTAAGCTGTATCTGTACCCATTGGATGCAGTGATCACAATATAGTGGCTATATCCAGGAAAGACAAAGTTCCAAACGCTGCACCTAAAAAAAAAAGATTGTACAAAAGATTTTGCTGTGACTCTTAATGTGGATGATGTTACAAATAATTGTTGGTCTGATGTGATTAAGGAGCAGCTAGATGCTGCACTTGATGAATTTATGAAACTGCTTCTTCCAATTATTGATAAACTTGCACCTGTTAAGAAACTGACTGTTAGAACTGTTAAGGCTCCATAGATTGATGAGGAATTGAAACTGTATGGTTGAAAGAGATGGGGGGGAAAAAGGAGTGGCTAATAAGTCTGGCTGTACATCTGACTTACTGCAAATTGAGAAATGATGTGACTAAACTCAACAAAAAGAAGAAGAAACTGTATTATGAAGCCAAGATCAATGATATAAAGAATGATGGAAAAAAAACTTTGGAGTACTTTAACTGAAATTATTGGGCAGAAAAAAAAATTCAACTCCATCTTTCATCCAATCAGATGGCTTATTCATCACAAAATCATTTGATGTTAGAGCGTTGGACTAGTAACCGAAAGGTTGCAGGATCGAATCCCCGAGCTGACAAGGTAAAAATCTGTCGTTCTGCCCCTGAACAAGGCAGTTAACCCACTGTTCCTAGGCCGTCATTGAAAATAAGAATTTGTTCTTAACTGATTTGCCTAGTTAAATAAAGGTTAAACAAAAACAATGTTGCCAATTATTTTAATCTTTGGCAAAGTGGGCAAACTTTGAAATGCCAACAACGAACCGTGAGCGATCGTATTTGTTCTTAAAAAAAGAATGAAAGAAAAACATTGCAAGTTCTAATTTTGTAAGGTTAGTGTGGGAGAGGTGAAAAAAAAGTCTTGTTTTCGATCAATAATGACATTCCTCCTGGCATTGACAACTTCGATGGAAAGCTACTGAGGATGGTATCTGACTCTATAGCCACTCCTATCTGTCATATCTTTCATCTGAGCCTAGAGGAAAGTCTTTGTCCTCAGGCCTGGAGGGAAGCCAAAGCCATTCCGCTACCCAAGAGTTGAAAAGTGGCCTTTACTGGTTCTAACAGCAGACCTATCAGCTTGCTGCAAGCTCTTAGCAAACTGTTGGAAAAAAATGGTGTTTGACCAAATACAATGCTATTTCTCTGTAAACAAATTAACAACTGACTTTCAGCATGCTTATAGAGAAGGGCACTCAACATGTACTGCACTGACACAAGCAGATTTTTGTCCACCCACATCAGACGTGATCAGAACACGCAGGTTGAAATATCAAAACAAACTGAACCAATTATATTAATTTGGGGACAGGTCGAAAAGCATTAAACATTTATGGCATAGCTAGCTAGCTTGCTGTTGCTAGCTAATTTGTCCTGGGATATAAACATTGGTTTGTTATTTTACCTGAAATGCACAAGGTCCTCTACTCTGACAATTAATCCACAGATTAAAGGGGAAACTGAGTTTGTTTCTAGTAATCTCTCCTCCTTCAGGCTTCTTCTTCTTCTGTGGACTTTATATGGCGGTTGGCAACCAACTTTAAGTTTCATTACCACCACCAACTGGACTGGAGTGTGGACCTCCGTTCATCTTTCAATCACCCACATGAGTATACGCTCCTAAAAACCAATGAGGAGATGGGAGAGGCGAGACTTGCAGCGAAGTCAAGCATCACAAATAGAACCAAGTTCTATTTTAGCGCCTGGCCACGCAGACGCACACTGGGTGCAATGATTGAATAATATGTGCGTACATATATTTTGCAACGCAACGCGCACGCGAGCGGTGTGGTCAGCATGTAAGAAGCCAACCTTACTGAAGCATAAACTGAGTGAACAAAACATTAAGAACAACTTACTAATATTGAGTTGCAGCCCTCTTTTTTCCCCCCCGTAGAACAGCTTCAATGTGGACTCCAATGTTTCCCACAGTTGTGTCAAGTTGGCTGGATGTCCTTTGGGTTGTGGACCATTCTTCATACACATGGGAAACTGTTGAGTGTGAAAAACCCAGCAGTGTTGCAGTTCTTGGCACCTACTACCATACCCCGTTCAAAGGCACTTCATTATTTTGTCTTGACCGTTCACCCTCTGAATGTCACACATACACAATCCATGTCTCAACTGTCTCATGGCTTAAAAATCCTTCTATAACCTGTCTCCTCCCCTTCATATACACTGATTTGAAGTGGATTTAACTTGTGAGGGATCATAAGAGCAGGTGTTCATAATGTTTTGTAGAGTCTGTATGACACTGGTTGGCCTATCCCTCTGCGCTGGCACAGATCAACTACTCACAGGGATCCATCCTCTACTTTCTTCACCGTCTCAGCATACGACACATTCTGTACTACTGTGACTCTGGCCGCCTCAACCTGCCTCTCTCACACCGGACACCTCTGATCCCCAGCAACATAGGCACCCCTACAGTTGACACACAATTTTTTTCCACCGAAACTACACCCTTTGTCCCATGCCCTCCTGCACTTTTCCCACATCTTTGAATCTCCCTCCTACACACTGCTGTGACATGACCATAAACGTGGCACCTGAAACCCTGCAGTGGGTCCGGCACAAAAGCTCTAAAAGTAACTCCATATATCCTAACATGACGTTGTCGGGTATCACCAGGTCTCTACTACAGCTGTCTACTACCTTTAGATACGGATAACGTGATTGGCAGACGTGATCAGCAGAGCTAGAGCTAGCCTGTCCAGCTAGCAAACATAAAAGTAAGTATTTTGAGAAAAATTGACATGGCCAACAAACAGAAATGTGTTCAAAATAAATAAATACATACTATTTAAAAACCTGCTCCTCCCTCGACAGAGATCGATCATCTCGAAAACAAAACCAGATTGCTTGCCACGGCCCACCACCTAGTTTATAACATCTGGCAACTCGGAAATCATGATTTTTATCTTGTTTTTCCATAAGTAAGTGGGCGCGTTCAAGCTGATCACTTCCCCCTATATATATATATAGCCTCGTTATTATTTTATTGTGTTACTTTTTTAAACTTTAGTTTTTTAAGTAAATATTTTTTTAACTCTTATTTTTCTTAACTGCATTGTTGGTTAAGGTCTTGTAAGTAAGCATTTCACGGTAAGGTGAAACGCTTACCTGTTGTAAATGTAATACCTGTTGTATTCGGCATATGTGAAAAATAAAATTTGATTTGATTTCAAAGTGTTTTGCTTTATGAGGATAAAAATTGTAGACTGCATGAATTTTACAAAAGTCGACTGCAAGTTTCTGCAGTTGCTCTTCACCAACTTCATCCTGAAGCCATCGCCTGGATTGTGGGAGGTTCTATTGTCAACCAATCATTAGGTTGTTTTTGTTTGACCCACGCAACCGTGACCAAAGACATGACTGAAACAGGAACAAACTTTGTATTCATGTTAGCTAGCAGTGGATATACAAACCAATGGGAAATTTGAGGCTCTCTCTCACTAATTGATTGTGTAATCCACACACATATGATTTCAGTTTGTGAGGATGTGATATGGTGGTTGGAAACATGTTTATTTCAATCAAATGTATTTATAAAGCCCTTCTTACATCAGCTGATATCTCAAAGTGCTGTACAGAAACCCAGCTTAAAACCCCAAACAATGCAGGTGTAGAAGCACGGTGGCTAGGAAAACTCCCTAGAAAAGCCAGAACCTAGGAAGAAACCTAGAGAGGAACCAGGCTATGAGGGGTGGCCAGTCCTCTTCTGGCTGTGCCGGGTGGAGATTATAACAGAACATGGCCAAGATGTTAAAATGTTCATAGATGACCAGCAGGGTCAAATAATAATAATCACAGTGGTTGTCGAGGGTGCAACAGGTCAGCACCTCAGGAGTAAATGTCAGTTGGCTTTTCATAGCCGATCATTCAGAGTATCTCTACCGCTCCTGCTGTCTCTAGAGAGTTGAAAACAGCAGGTCTGGGACAGGTAGCACGTCCGGTGAACAGGTCAGGGTTCCATTGCCGCAGGCAGAACAGTTGAAACTGGAGCAGCAGCACGGCCAGGTGGACTGGGGACAGCAAGGAGTCATCAGGCCACGTAGTTATTTCAACATTATAAATAAAAACTTGCATAAACACTGCCATGTTGATCTGATCCTTGATGTCAGAAAACCACATTAGTGTCCAACTTTCGGCTGTCGCAGATGCACCTCCCCTGACTTCACTCCTCTTAAGAATTACATTTTCACCTAAAATTACATACCCAAATCTAACTGCCTGTACCTCAGGCCCTGAAGCAAGGATATGCATATCCTTGGTACCATTTGGAGGGAAACACTTTGAAGTTTGTGGAAATGTGAAAGGAATGTAGTAGAATATAACACAATAAATCTGGTAAAAGATAATACAAAGAAAAAACCAACCTTTCTTTTGTATTTTTTTTAACCATCTTTGAAATGCAAGAGAAAGGCCATAATGTATTACTCCAGCTCAGGTGCAATTTAGATGTTGGCCACTAGATGGCATCAGTGTATGTGCAAAGTTTTAGACTGATCCAATGACCCATTGCATTTCTGTTCAAAATGTTGTATCAAGACTGCCCAAATGTGCCTCATTTGTTTATTAATAACTTTTCATGTTAAAAATTGTGCACTCTCCTCAAACAATAGCATGGGATTCTTGCACTGTAATAGTTATTGTAAATTGGACAGTGCAGTTTGATTAACAATAATTTAAGCTTTCTACCAATATCAGATATGTCTATGTCCTGGGAAAATGTCTTGTTACTTACAACCTCATGCTAATCGCATTAGCCTACGTTAGCTCAACCATCCCGTGAAAGGAACACCAATCCCGAAGAAGTTTTAAGCCTTGTGCCGCATTCAAAGCAACTGGCAGGTCAGAACTCTCTGACTTCCAACTTCAGTGCGTTCAAGACACCTGGGAACTAACTTTCCGATCACGGTTTTCTTGAAAGCACCATAGAGAGAAATAATAATGACGTCTTTTCGTAGGCACCAACTCCGCCATGGTTCATTGGACAAAGCCTATGTAGAAATGAATGGCTTTTTGGATAAACACCGATATTATGGTATGTGGTTAACACAGGCTTGGGAGATCTTATACTTTTTGTTCTATGAGTTAATCTTCACTTTTTGTGAATTTTGAAGCATTTATTTCATTTTTTTAAAAAGCACATAAAGGTTTCCTTATTCATAAAGGTCATGTTAACTGACTGATATTATCTCATAGAAACAAAATGTGTAAGATCACCTGAGCCTGTGTTAACCTCATACCTTATCCCAAAACTATATTCTTTCATCATAAATGTTTGCCATATGAATGGCTGAACGAACCAGAGGTAACTCATTTCCTGGGTTTTAGGACTACAAGCTGGGGAGCTCTATTACCACCAAAGATAATAACCATAAAACCAAGCATTCAAACAGGGAACTGGTTCCAATCATTTGTCCACCATTCATTTTTCCCATAGGGGATTTCAGAAACACTTAAAATAAGGGCTGTGTTTTGTATAGACGTTTTGATAACGGTGTAAATCTCTCGTGGACAAGATCACTTATAAATATATTAGTCTGTACTTATCCCCCCAAAATGAAATGCTAATTCGCCACATTAGCAACTATCATTAAGAAATGCAAATGGTTGACGCTCTGGATGACACTGCCGAATTGAGGCAAAGGTAAGAATCTGTGGATTAACGATCTAATCTAAACTACATTTAGTAATGAATAAATTGGATACATTTCTTAAATTGACAATTCCGGAAACTGTCTTGGGCAAGTTTCACATTAACACGATACCTGTTAGCAAAGGTGTTAGCTAGAGAGGATGTGCAGGAGCTTGCAGGGATTTGTAGTCTTGCATGATGTCTACTTTGATATTAATTATAATTTTTGAATCTGAGCGTAAATAGAGCCGTATATATTGATAAAATACTTTGTCCGAGTGAAATGTATACGGTTATCAAAACGTCCCGCCAGAGTAAACCTACACAAAACACAGCCCATATTTTAAGGGTTTCTAAAATCCCCTATGTGAAAAATTGATGGTGGAAAAACAATGGAAATATTTCCCTGTTTGACTGCCAGGTTTTATGGGTATTGTGACACTTCCACTGTGGGGCTCTATACTGACAAGTTACACGTCTCTCCACTCTATGAATGAGAGTTGTTGTCCACAAAGCAACTTGTGGGCTAAAAACTCCTTGGTGAGCGAAACTCTGTTTCTTGACCAATCAGAGAAAAACAACGTGGCTAGGAAGTGCTGTCAAAATGGCACTTTATTTATTTATATATAGTTGTGTCTTACAATATTGTTTATATAAGGGAATGGACATGAAAACTAACATCGAAAATCTGGAAACCGTAAAATTGCCCACAATATGAGAGTAAACGACAGTGATTGGGAACCCCAAAATGCTGGAGGGAGAGTCAGGTCTCTCTCTTCCTCTTCCTCTCTGTTAACCCTCACAACGCGCCCAGTATGATTCCTCAGACAGTTGAGCACTTATCGTGTTGTGCCATTTTCGGGGTTCTCAATCACTGTCGTTTACTCTCATATTGTGGGCAATTTTACGGTTTCCAGATTTTCGATGTTAGTTTTCATGTGCATTCCCTTAAATAAACAATATTGTAAGACACAACTATATATAAATAAATAAAGTGCCATTTTGACAGCACTTCCTAGCCACGTTGTTTTTCTCTGATTGGTCAAGAAACAAATAACAGAAGAGGCGCGGCCAAAAAAATAAGGTTTGAGACGTTGTATTATCGGCTATGGTTTCTAATAAAATGCATGTTTACAGATCCTGATAATACTATGCACTCATATAGTCTTAAATAAATTCATATTATATCCACAATTATGTTTTCTTTTGTTGCCACAATGGCAAATGTGAAAGACGTCTTTTATTCCAACGTCCCTTTTTTACGTCCCGAGTTGTAGTCGAAATGCATTGTGGTCCAGATCCGCCCAGACGGACAGGTTTTGAAGTGTTTCTTGTCTTGTCATTCAACGATTTAAAACCCGCTTTACATGTTGTTTTAGTGGTTACGTGTCATATAGACACATGGTCAGTTCGAGCTATTTCTTGACGCTTTGGCAAGGGATTTATCAACTTTTTTTGAGTGAGTTTTGTTTGCACTTTTGTACTTTGTTGTTGATTTAGCTACCATCCATCCAGCTAGCCGACTAACGTTAACGATTGTTGCCTAGGGAGCTACTTACTGTACGTTAGCTAGGTAGATGTCTGAAGTTTGATTAGCTAGAGATTTAGAGTATTTATAGTTTTCTTTCTTTTCAAAGAGATCGTTTTGAAGTGCCTGAATTCTCCAGCAAAAATGTTTGACGGTTATTTCATTCGCTGGTTTCATATTTCATTCATTTAGCTATCTTCTATAGCTAGCTAACCAAGACAGGACGCTAACTATCTAACTTAGGTAGTTAACAAAATAATCTTCCTGTGAGTTAACCACTGTGATTGTTTACTCATATCAGCTGAACATCTTTGTTGTTATCACGGTGTATTTGTCTAGACAGACAGTTAGTTAGCTAATCAGCTAGCTTGCTACTAGGACTGAGGAAGGCAGAACTAACTCCTATAAAGGTGCACGTAGTTAGCTGGCTGGGGTGTATTCAGGAACAATACGTGGTTTCTAGTATGTTGTAAGGTTATTTGCATTGTACCATCAAGGGCAATCGCTTACTAGGGGAGTGAATGAGGGTGACCGCCCATGACACTGTCAACACTTCCTCAACTAGACTGTTATAACTGTTAAGGGGTAAACCAAAGATTACACATTTTCAGCCATGATTTAATCATTACATTTCAATCTAAACAGCAATTGTTTCTGAACACACTTCTTTACAGCTACACCTCTGAATCCAATGTTGCACGTGTATGACTGTTCTTGTACAGCAATGGATGATAAACTCATGTCACATGTTTTGATTTATTGTATCTAGGCACCACTATAACCTCAATCTCCCAGGACTTGATGCTCGCTGCCACCCTGATCTCTCTAACCCATTGATGACCCCATCTCGTACCGGGCCAAGATGAAAGCTCTGATCCTAGTTGGTGGCTATGGGACGAGACTCAGACCTTTAACCCTCAGTGTCCCTAAACCACTGGTAGAGTTTGCCAACAAGCCCATCCTTCTGCATCAAGTTGAAGCCCTGGTCAAGGTTAGTGCCTCTTAAAACCTGTCATTGTGAATATTCATTCATCATTGATGTGTAATCTATTTACTGTAACATTCACATGTATTGTGACTGTACCTACCTACTCCAGTACAGTGTAAATGGCTGTATCTACAGTTGAAGTCGGAAGTTTACATACACTTAGGTTGGAGTCATTAAAACTAATTTTTCAACCACTCCACAAATTTCTTGTTAACAAACTATAGTTTTGGCAAGTCGGTTAGGTTACTTTGTGCATGACAAGTAATTTTTCCAACAATTTTTTACAGACATGTTATTTTACTTATAATTCACTGTATCACAATTCCAGTGGGTCAGAAGTTTACATACACTAAGTTGACTGTGCCTTTAAACAGCTTGGAAAATTCCAGAAAATGATGCCATGGCTTTAGAAGCTTCTGATAGACTAATTGACATCATTTGAGTCAATTGGAGGTGTACCTGTGGATGTATTTCAAGGCCTACCTTCAAACACAGTGCCTCTTTGCTTGACAACATGGGAAAATCAAAAGAAATCAGCTAATACCTCAGAAAAGAATTGTAGACCTCCACAAGTCTGGTTCATCCTTGGGAGCAATTTTCAAACGCCTGAAGGTACCACATTCATCTGTACAACAATAGTACGCAAGTATAAACACCATGGGACCACGCAGCCGTCATACCACTCAGGAAGGAGATGCGTTCTGTCTCCTAGAGATGAACGTACTTTGGTGCGAAAAGTGCAGATCAATCCCAAAACAACAGCAAAGGACCTTGTGAAGATGCTAGAGGAAACAGGTACAAAAGTATCTATATCCACAGTAAAACGAGTCCTATATCGATATAACCTGAAAGGCCACTCAGCAAGGAAGAAGCCACTGCTCCAAAACCGCCATAAAACAGCCAGACTACGGTTTACAACTGCACATGGGGAGCAAGATGGTACTTTTTGGAGAAATGTCCTTTGGTCTGATGAAACAAAAATAGAACTGTTTGGCTTTAATGACCATCGTTATGTTTGGAGGAAAAAGGGGGAGGCTTGCAAGCTGAAGAACACCATCCCAACCGTGAAGCACGGGGGTGGCAGCATCATGTTGTGGGGGTGCTTTGCTGCAGGAGGGACTGCTGCACTTCACAAAATAGATAGCATCATGAGGAAGGGAAATTGTGGATATATTGACGCAACATCTCAAGACATCAGTCAGGATGTTAAAACTTGGTCGCAAATGGGTCTTCAAAATGGACAATGACCCCAAGCATGCTTACAAAGTTGTGGCAAAATGGCTTAAGGACAACAATGTCAAGTGTGGCGTACAGCAGGTCAGCCGCAAGGGGGAGACTCATCGAGGCCTGGTGACAGACGGAGTATACATCACGAGGCGATGGCTCCATCTGCTGGACGTGCCAGGTCTCGACAGGCGCTCTAGCCAGGACCAATTGGGGCTGATTGGGAGCTGGTGAGTAATCAAGGGCGGATTGCTCACCAGCTGTGCAAGGCCCATAAAGCTGCAGCACAGAGGAGGAACGGGGGAAGAAAGGACTCCCATGGTATTGTTGACAGTTGCAGAGGTAAGAAGAGGGAGTTCAGTTTTGTTCCTGACAGGATACAGCCAGACACGGAATACCAGAAGACGTCATCCCGGAGAGGGTCTCATAGGGGAGACCTATCCTTTTCTTTTTGATCTGTTATTTAAATAAACACCCTTGAATCTGAGCTAATCCTTCTCTGTCCGTGTCTGATAGGGGTAAACGTCTTGACCAAACCCCCTGGTCTGCCACACAAGGTATTGGAGTGGCCGTCACAAAGCCCTGACCTCAATCCTATAGAAACAATTTGTGGGCAGAACTGAAAAAGCGTGTGAGAGCAAGGAGGCCTACAAACCTGACTCAGTTACACCAGCTCTGTCAGGAGGAATGGGCCAAAATTCACCCATCTTATTGTGGGAAGCTTCCGGAAGGCTACCCGAAACATTTGACCAAAGTTAAACAATTTATAAGCAATGCTACCATATACTAATTGAGTGTATGTAAACTTCTGACCCACTGGGAATGTGATGAAAGAAATAAAAGTTGAAATAAATCGTTCTCTGTACTTTTATTCTGACATTTCACGTTTTTAAAATAAAGTGGTGATCCTAACTGACCTAAAGACAGGGAATGTTTACTAGGATTAAATTTCAGGAATTGTGCAAAACTGAGTTTAAATGTATTTGGCTAAGATGTATGTAAACTTCCGACTTCAACTGTACCTACCCAGTACAGTGTAAATGGCCGTACCTACCTACCCAGTACAGTGTACACACAGTAGGCCTTCTTATTCCTTACTGTACACTCGGCATAATGAACTGTTTTGTGTCCAGGAAAGTAAAGTGTATGTTGTTTATTCTGTGTCTGACTGTCGACAGGCTGGAGTTAACCATGTGATCCTGGCTGTAAGTTACATGTCCGATCTGTTGGAGCGAGAGATGAGGGTTCAGGAAGAGAGGGTAAGGCTTTTTCCTATTGTCAATGTATGTATTGTATTTTAGCTTTTTCTTTTTGTAAACAAATTACTGCACTTGACACATACTGTTTCTGTTTCACAGCTTGGGATTAGAATCTCCCTGTCACATGAGAAGGAACCGCTTGGAACAGGTACGACCTGCTGATCAACTGGGGCGTGTACAGTCATTAGTCTACTCCTACAAGTTAGGGAGAAATCTCACCAGATCAGTGGTGTCTTATTTTAATAATTGTCTGCCACACTTCCAATCCCCCATACATTTTTTTTGCATATATATATATATATATATATATATATATATACATACATACATACATACATACATACATACATACATACATACATACATACATACATACATACATACATACATACATACATACATACACACAAAAATCTTTAAAATATATATTTTATTACTTTCTAACCCTACCTCCCCTAATTGGAGTTTACTAGTGGCTTAGGCTTCTACTTCCTGCTTATACATTTTATGGGCCCAGTCTAAATCACAATAGTTTTATTATTTTAATTTTTTTTACTCCTGTCCTTCCTCTAACCTCAACCTCTCCTATCTATTTCTTTCACAAGAGTTTTGAACCAATATACGTTTTATGGACACACTATGTTTTACATGAGTTATCTTGTTGTTATTAGTTGTTCCCAACATTCAGCTCCATTCAACTCCCTCCCATCTATCTCAGAACACCATCCATATTGGATTTCTATTTGCCATATGTTTTTCAACCGTGCTGTGATGCTTCACAAGTTCTGAACCTTTCTATTCTCAGAGTTTCTACAGATTGTAAATAAAAAAATAAACCTTTTTGCTAAAATAATTATTATATTATTGATCAATTGACTTGATTTTTCCGATCATCTAGTAGTGCGATCTGGAGAGGTATCTCCAGGTAAATGTTGCAATTCTGAGCTCCCGAGTGGCGCAGCGGTCTAAGGCACTGCATCTCAGTGCAAGAGTCCCTGGTTCGAATCCAGGCTGTATCACATCCGGCCGTGATTGGGAGTCCCCATAGGGCGGCGCGCAATTGGCCCAGCGTCGTCCGGGCTAGGCCGTCATTGTAAATAAGAATTTGTTCTTAACTGACTTGCCTAGTTAAATAAATAAATAAATATGGCCATTTTCAACCCAGCAGCAATAGATCCTTTCATTGGCATAAAAATCAAGATGATTGAATAGAATTGAGCTGTTCACCTCCAGTTTTTGTATGTCCTTTATCCTTATGTACATTTTAAAAGTTTAATAGAATTGTTCACCCAGAGTGTGTGTTTTCCTTGTCCCCCCTCCCCAGCCGGTCCTCTTGCTCTGGCCAGAGAGCTGCTAACGGACAACGATGAGCCATTCTTCGTCCTCAACAGTGACGTAATCTGTGACTTCCCCTTCGAGGACATGTTAAAGTTCCACAAGCACCACGGCAGAGAGGGAACCATTGTGGTGAGTTAACGGTGGCTCTGTAGCTCCTACACCCTAGATACTCCTGTAGATCTGAGAGGATTGGCTGGGTCCCGTGTGGCTCAGTTGGTAGAGCATGGTGTTTGCAACGCCAGGGTTGTGGGTTCGATTCCCACGGGGGACCAGTAGGGGATTTTAAAAAAAATCAAATGTATGCATTCACTACTGTAAGTCGCTCTGGATAAGAGCGTCTGCTAAATGACTAAAATGTGAAAAATACCACCCAGCCTATCGGACGGCAAGGTGGAAATACTACCACATTGCTTATTAACCTATCAGGAGTGTTTAAAAGCAAGGGACCCTTGCTGTTAGAGCAGGCCAATCAACACTGTCAAACTGTTTCAGGGGATCAGCTTGAGCGAGACAAGACCTCTAAATGAGTTATTGGTGATGCAAGGTGATTGGTAGACTGCAATGTAGTCAGTCTCAAACAATTGCTGGTGATTGGTAGACTGACTACATTGCAGTCTCAAACAATTGCTGGTGATTGGTAGACTGACTACATTGCAGTCTCAAACAATTGCTGGTGACTGTTCCTAGGTGACGAAGGTAGAGGAGCCGTCGAAATATGGCGTGGTGATGTACGAGGCAGAGAGCGGACGCATCCACCGATTCGTGGAGAAACCCCAGGTGTTCGTCTCCAACAAGATCAACGCTGGGATGTACGTCTTCAGTCCATCCACGCTCAAGAGGATCAAGGTTCGTGCAGATGTCAAACCTCTTCATTTATCACATAATAAGATTGTTTCAACACAGCTAGTAAACAAACCGTCACTTTCATGGATCCTATTTTAGAATCTATTTTAGAAACCTTCAACCGATTTTTGTTCTGAAAATGTGTCCACTCACTGTAATGTAAACTCACTCACTTTTGTACATCTCCTTGGTCCGTACAATAGACCTTATTTTAGCTCTTCCAGATCAACTGTAATGTCAATACCATTGTAAAGCACAATTTCTCCCCTTTCCAATAGAATCAATGACATGAGCTCCACGCTGCCCGTTTCTGCATGATTCAAGAAGGCAACGAGCTCCGTCGGGTCTTTTTAAAAATGGCGGGTGGGGAAGCCAAACTAATGCGTGGTAGTGAGAAGGACAGATGTCATGTGGCAAAACTGCTTTTTTTTTCACTCGATCTGTCCAACTCGCCTCTAAAGTGTAAATGAAACACTATAAAGAGTTTATATAATGTGTCATTACATACCTATTTGAAGGTTTGCGTCGAATTTGAATCGGTATTTTAGGGCTGTGCTAAAGTGATCTTCAGAAGTAAACAGCAGCTTTTGAGAGTCATGATCGCTTGCAGTGATGACGCAAAAAATGACTAGGTTTCCCCCCCCCTTACCCCGTCACTGTCCATGTCTTGTTTTTAAACGATGAGGGAAGTGCTACACCTGGTGGACAGAGATTGTAAGACAGAAATAGTTGCTTTATGCGTGCTGAACGTTACGACACGTCATGATGTAACGGAGGGACCGGTTTTTTCAACTTTTCTCCAATACTATAGAACCATTACCATGTCGATCAACGCTTGAGTAGAAACATAGTTCACACCCCAGATTTTGAAGTCAACACAGTCACCACAGTCCCATTAGTTTTCCTTGCAGCCTGGTTTGAATGTCGCGGTTGTGCACATTTGTACGGAATGGGGTGAGTTTACGATGCTGTAAGTCACGTTGGATAAAATGGTGTGCTGAAGTGGATTGTGGCATGTACACTGTGTGTACGAGACATTAGGAACGCCACGATTCGTTGCGGCATGGACTCTACAAGGTGTTAAAAGCGTTCCACAGGGATGCTGGCCCATGTTGACTCCAATGCTTCCCCACAGTTGTGTCAAGTTGGCTGGATGTCCTTTGGGTGATGGACCATTCTTGATACACATGGGAGACTGTTTAGCGTAAAAATCCCAACAGTGTTGCAGTTCGTGAAACACTCAAACCGGTGTGTCTGGCACCTACTACCATACCCCGTTCAAAGGCACTTAAATCTTTTGTTTTGCCCCTTCACCCTCTGAATGGCACACATACACAATCCATGTCTCAAGTCTTAAAAATCCTTCTTTGACATCAATGCGGGACATCCGTAAGGAACCATAACTTTCATCTGGTCAGTTTATGTCATGGATAAAGCAGGTGTTTGGTTTGTGTTTTACACTCAGTGTATATTGTATTCTTCCAGCTGAAACCCACCTCTATTGAGAAAGAGATCTTCCCGTTCATGGCTGAGGAGAACCATCTCTATGCCATGGAGCTACAAGGGTTCTGGATGGACATTGGTCAGCCTAAGGACTTCCTGACGGGGATGTGTATGTACCTGCAGTCTGTAAGACAACACACACCTGACAGACTGAAGACTGGGCCTGGGTTCCTGGGTAACGTACTGGTGGTGAGTTAACCAGTCTGACACTGGATCATATATCTCCGTTCAACAAGACAGGCAGATCTGACAGAACATTGTAGTAGTATGGTGGTGTTTCCTCCATTTAGCTGCCCTCTGATTGGCTTGGTGGCGGCTCCTCCATTTAGCTGCCCTCTGATTGGCTTGGTGGCGGCTCCTCCATTTAGCTGCCCTCTGATTGGCTTGGTGGTGTTTCCTCCATTTAGCTGCCCTCTGATTGGCTTGGTGGTGTTTCCTCCATTTAGCTGCCCTCTGATTGGCTTGGTGGTGGCGGCTCCTCCATTTAGCTGCCCTCTGATTGGCTTGGTGGTGGTGGCTCCTCCATTTAGCTGCCCTCTGATTGGCTTGGTGGTGGCGGCTCCTCCATTTAGCTGCCCTCTGATTGGCTTGGTGGTGTTTCCTCCATTTAGCTGCCCTCTGATTGGCTTGGTGGTGGCGGCTCCTCCATTTAGCTGCCCTCTGATTGGCTTGGTGGTGTTTCCTCCATTTAGCTGCTCTCTGATTGGCTTGGTGGTGGCGGCTCCTCCATTTAGCTGCCCTTGATTGGCTTGGTGGTGTTTCCTCCATTTAGCTGCCCTTGATTGGCTTGGTGGCGGCTCCTCCATTTAGCTGCCCTCTGATTGGCTTGGTGGCGGCTCCTCCATTTAGCTGCCCTCTGATTGGCTTGGTGTTTCTGGACTAAGCCACAAAATATAGACATTCACTGGTGTAGGATTTTAGTCCTTTCCATCAATTACTGTATAAATAAGTTACATGTGTTATGTTCCTGCAGTTACAGACACATCCCACCAGAGGGAGCCTCGTCAGACAATCAGATATAAACAGGCCTCATTGTCGTCAGTGTGCTGATCTAGGATCAGTTTAGCCTTTAGATTTATAATGAATACAATTATATAGACAGGATGGACCTGATCCAAGATCAGCTTTATGAATACATGCCATATTCTAACCTAATAATATGGACAGGATGGACCTGATCCAAGATCAGCTTTATGAATACATGCCATATTCTAACCTAATAATATGGACAGGATGGACCTGATCCAAGATCAGCTTTATGAGTACATGCCATATTCTAACCTAATAATATGGACAGGATGGACCTGATCCAAGATCAGCTTTATGAATACATGCCATATTCTAACCTAATAATATGGACAGGATGGACCTGATCCAAGATCAGCTTTATGAATACATGCCATATTCTAACCTGTCATTGCTCTGTGTTCTGGTCCAGGACCCTACTGCCCAGATAGGGGAGAACTGCACCATCGGGCCCAACGTGACCATCGGGGCTGGGGTGGTGCTGGAGGACGGGGTCAGGATAAAAAGGTGTACGGTACTGAAGGGGTCAAGGGTCAGATCACACTCTTGGCTCGAGTCCTGCATCGTAGGGTGGAGCTCCTCCGTAGGACAGTGGGTGAGGAGAGGAGAGAGTCACTCTCTCTCACACACACACACACACACACACACACACACGTGGTTGGTTAGAGCCTGTTGAATATAGTTATATCTGTGTAATAATACCACAGAGATATTAGGAGTAGAGGACTGTTTACTCCTTCATTAACTATACTCCATCTTCACGCACACACACATGGTCTCCCCAAGCAACACGCTCACTCAGTCACTCCCACGCTCTAGACTATACTCAAAGGCTTACTGTGACACATTTTGTGACACCTGCTGACGTAAAAAAGACCTTGATGAGTAAATGTGTGTTGATTTTAGACTATCTATCTATCTATCTATCGTCTAAAATATCGTATATATATATATATATGCAGCATGCATCCCGGAGTCACCTCTTCAGTGTTGATGTTGAGACTGGTGTTTTGCGGGTACTATTTAATGAAGCTGCCAGTTGAGGACTTGTGAGGCGTCTGTTTCTCAAACTAGACACTCTAATGTACTTGTCCTCTTGCTCAGTTGTGCACCGGGGCCTCCCACTCCTCTTTCTATTCTGGTTAGAGCCAGTTTGGGCTGTTCTGTGAAGGGAGTAGTACACAGCATTGTACAAGATCTTCAGTTTCTTGGTAATTTCTCGCATGGAATAATAGCCTTCATTTCTCAGAACAAGAATAGACTGACGAGTTTCAGAAGAAACGTATTTGTTTCTTGCCATTTTGAGCCTGTAATCGAACTCACAAATGCTGATGCTCCAGATACTCAACTAGTCTAAATATGGCCAGTTTTATTGCTTCTTTAATCAGGACAACAGTTTTCAGCTGTGCTAACATAATTGCAATAGGTTTTCTAATGATCAATTAGCCTTTTAAAATGATAAACTTGGATTAGCTAACACAACATGCCATTGGAACACAGGAGTGATGGTTGCTGATAATGGGCCTCTGTACGCCTATGTAGATATTCCATAAAAATCAGCCATTTCCAGCTATAATAGTCATTTACAACATTAACAATGTCTACACTGTATTTCTGATCAATTTGATGTTATTTTAATGGACAAAAATATTAGCTTTTCTTTCAAAAACGAGGCCATTTCTAAGTGACCCCGAACTTTTGAACGGTAGTGTATATTAATAGAATAGCTGTGATATGGAATGTGTTATTTTGTTGGGCTGGTGGAGGACACTGTTTAACATGACTCCGCTGATGGAAACACACCCTGCCTGAGTAACATGGAGATGTGACATCACAAATACTTGGTGTGCTTGATTCAGTTGGTCTGGTACACAGGATATGACACAACGGAATTATCCCAAAAGTCTGCAGACTCCCAAGTCATACTTCAATATACTTCACATAAACACAGTATGGGCTGCGTTTACACAGGCAGCCCAATTCTGATCTTTTTGTCCAATCGTTTGTATAAGAGCTGAATCTGGGCGGGTCTGTATAAACGCTGCCTGTGTGACTCAGGTCTGTTTGATCTAGAAGCAAAATATCCAGTGAAACTGAAGATATTTGTTGGGTTTCTCCCTGTCGTGATAGTATCTGTCCCTGACTGTGCTCTTTTCCC